>NC_140952.1:79178411-79728411 GCF_014529385.1 Adiantum capillus-veneris | reverse complement strand
GAGAGAGAGAGAGAGAGAGAGAGAGAGAGAGAGAGAGAGAGAGAGAGAGAGAGAGAGAGCAGAAGAGAAAGAGAGAGAAAGAGAAATGGAGGGAGAGTGATAGAGAGAACGAGAAGTAGAGGGAAAGGGATAGAGATATGACACACACACACACACACACACACACACACACACACACACACACACACACACACACACACACACACACACACAGAGAGAGAGAGAGAGAGAGAGAGAGAGAGAGAGAGAGAGAGAGAGAGAGAGAGAGAGAGAGAGAGAGAGAGAGAGAGAGAGAGAGAGAGAGAAGCTTTTGTGAATCTTCTAAAGTGTGTGCTAGAAGCACTACATCATCCGCATACAACAAAAGCATGATTACTGCATTGCAGATAGTGACCTCTTCAATGCCTTCTTCTTGCATAAAGTCAAGTACCATTTGTTCCAATTGATTGATGCATAGACCAAACAGAGTTAATTACAACGGACATCCTTGTTTAGCCCAATAGTGCTTACAAATATTTCTGAAATTTCTCTTCCCATGCGCAATTGACAAATCCCTATCTCATAGATTCAAGAAATTGCAAGCATAAACTCACTTGGCACTTGGAGTTCTTCCATCCTTCTCAACAAATTGTTACGTGGAATCATAACAAAGGCTTTCTTAAAGTCCACAAAACAACAATACAATCGCTTTCCTTTCAACCGATTTCCTCCATGAGAACATGAAGAGTGACAAGATGATCAATGGGGCTATGGCATGGACAAAAACCTGCTTGTCCTTTTGCACGCTTGTCATTCTCCTCAGCCCAATCACTCAATTTCATCTCCATTATGCACACAAACAACTTTGCCATAAGAGACCCAATCATTATAGTATGGTAGTTGTTTACATTCTTTACACCCCTCCTTTATGCAAAGGCTTAACCCAATCAGTACTCCAATCATAAGGCATACCATGTTGAAGTGCAAGGTTCAACATAGCAGACATTCACTCATGGGTAAAATTTCCCGTCCATTTAATCATCTTCAGCTTGATAGCTTGAAGATCTCCCGCTTTGTGAGTGGCCAACTTTTCAAGCCCACCGCATACATCCTCAATAGTAAAAAAAGAGGGCATACATAGGAGTGAACCATAAAATGGAATTTTTCAACATTTGCTTGCTCATATAATTGCCTACAATGTGTGTACATATCCACAATACTCAAGTTGCCAAAATTCTCAACCCGCTTGCCCCTCAAGTTTCTCCAAAACCTTCCACATGCATACGCCTTTTCTTGGACTTGTAAAAGTTGTTGCTTTACTTCCCATATTCTTCTCTTCTTTTGAATCAATGCCTTGTATGTATGCCAATGACTTGGATACTTGTCTTTTTCCATAGTTGCATCAAGCTTTATCAAGGACTTTTGATCATCTTGACATTCTTTATCAAACCACCTTTTGCATGATTTATCTTTGTTGATACCATGGAGATGCTTTATGGCATAGCATTCTTTGGCACAAGAATAAATAACTTTCTTGAAAGCTTTCCATTTAGTTCCCACCATGGCATACATGAGACTACCACAAGCTGAAGCATAAGGAACCTTAGCCATCACAGCTTTTTCCTCAGCAGATTTGGGACAATCGTTCTTGCTAAGTTTCAAATATGCAAGCAGTGGAGTACTCAAAGCCTTCCCCTTCTGCATGTTGAAACGATCAAGAACCTTGTGCACATACTCTTTTTGAGAAAGGCACAACAACCTCTTCTTACGGTCACGAGTAATGCGCATACCCAAAATGCGATTGGCTTCACCTAAATCTTTCATGTTAAATTGACTTTTCAGCTTGGTTTTCAAGTCAGCAATGTCCTTCTTGGAATGACCAACAATAAGCATGTCATCTACATAAAGGATAAGCATAATAAGTTGTCCATTGGTTTGTTGTATCACCGAAGGTATCTCCACATTTGAGAACAATGAAAACCTCACGCTATCGACCCTCAACAATGTAGGTTATGCAGCAAAATGTATAGCCAAGTCTCATAAATGGCTATCATCCGGACCAAGTCTCAGAAATGGTAGGGACTGCCGTACTAGCCAAAAGATGGCTCCACAAAAGTGTACAATGGCAGTATCCACAAAGACGAACAAGTCTGTTATGACACTCAAACAAGCGCCAAAAGCATATGCATGCAAAGAAATATCCTTGCGGGGAGTCAAACCACTCTCAAAAGAGCTCAAACACTGTCAAAAGTGTCAACATATGCATGTACGCATAAAACACTGCTCCCACTAGAACCAAAATATTGCAAGCACTGAAACCTGTAGCCTGTGAGTCGATGCTGATACCGTAGTCGAAAGGCAAAATCAAGGCCAAGAAGTACGGAGGAAGCTAACCAAGTTGCTCTATGTACTTGTACATGTACCTGTAGTCGAAGAAGACAATGTTGTCAAACTCCCACTCTATGTGTGTGTGTATGAGGCCACTCCAAAAGAGGCTACACACTCCCGAATGAGCCGTGGGCTCTTGTAGATGGAAGAGACTGCAACAATGGTACTTGTAATGGCTATGGAAGCTCTGTAGCACAAACTACAAAAAGAGAGCTAAAAAATGCATTTAAACCATAGCTTGAATGAGGATTTTGATGGCATGAATGTTGAGGCACAAGCTATGGTGGGTGCCACTGAGGGGGTGCCATGGCTAGGAGAAGGTGCATCAGAACGAGAGAGAGAGAGAGAGAGAGAGAGAGAGAGAGAGAGAGAGAGAGAGAGAGAGAGAGAGAGTCTCGATGGCTTGAAAAGAGAAAGTACACGCTATGATTAAATTGCTTGTAAAAATAACCTTACATATAAAGGCAAAAATTTCCATGCACCACTTGACTTGCCACTGAACGTACACTGCATGCTATAAGGGGCTGTGTCCACAGGCTAAGACACCACTAAAGCTGGGCTTGCATACCCAACAACCCCCCCGTCAAGCCCAAAATATTGACAATGGACTCGAGACAAACCATGGCAGAGTCCAATCACCTGAAACCATGAGTAGAAGTCCCCTCCTTGACTAGCATAGGTGTGTGTGTGTACTTCCCTCAAACAACCATTAGTGTGAGACATACCAGAACCTGACCAAACAACAAAGGGTGGTCTTACCACTTTATTTTCGTGGCAGTGTCTATAACCCGTGCAAAATTTTGGCATCACAATAAGTGACAACAGATAAAATCATAACAAACCTCTGACGTCATGACAAAACATGACTTTTAGCTAGGATAATTAAACTGAAAAGCAGTTGAAGAATACTGCTAGAAAATCGAGCTGAAAGAAACCAATCTGAACTTGCTTCTGTTGCTTTGATTTTGGAGTTGCACTGTTGCTTTTCTTCGGTATCACCATGAAGCTTTGTAAACAATTGTCTTTGTAGTACTTTGATACTCTTTGTTGTGTATGAGCGTCATCAAAAGCACCGCACATTTCCTTGGTTATCTGCTTCACAGTTGCCAAGCAACACTTTGCTAGGCTGTGCCTTGAACGACCAACTTCACCACTAAAAAAGGAAAAAGTTTGGTGTGTCAGAAGCAACAAGCAACGGCTAAAAAAGCAGTGTTGGATCTCTGAGAAGCAACTTTGATGACGATTGAATACCAGTTGATGGGTTGTAGCGGCTATTAGCATTGACAAGCACCGTACTGCAGGGTCGAGGATACCCGAGTGTGTGAATACCCGCTGGATAGAGTAAAGTGGTGGCTACTATTTGAAAATAGTGTGAACACGAGAAAAAAAAATGAGCTTTGTATGCAGCAATGGCGCAGAACAACATATGGAATGATCTTCTGGCTCGCAGTAGGCTATCGCTACCGAATCTAAAGTCGCTTAAGAAATGAGATTTCACCAGAAAGCCAAGGCAACCCTCTTGCTGCTGATTACAGGCAAAACACGTGTAGTCGATCTCCTCTTGTCTCTCTGTATAAGCGGCCAATCCCGCGAAGCTTCTCGAGCACAAGCCCTCGAGGCTCTGATACCAGGTGTTGAGGCACACGCTATGGTGGGTGCCACCGAGGGGGTGCCAGGCTAGGAGAAGGTGCAACAGAACGAGAAACAGAGAGAGAGACTCGATGTCTTGAAAAGAGAAAGTACACTCTATGATTAAATTGCTTGTTAAAATAACCTTACATATAAAGTCAAAAATTGCCATGCACCACTTGAATTGCCACTAAACCTACACTGCATCCTATAAGGGACTGTGCCTACAGGCTAAGACACCACTAAACCCGGGCTTGCATACCCAACAATGAATGGCTCCGAAATGGGGGTAAAACCATAGGACGCCTGTTGGAAACGCTCTTGGAATGTTGAATTTGCCGATGTCAAAGTCGAAACCCTGTTTGCACTCTTAAAAGTGCATGCACGTGTGGAAGCAATTTCGGGAATGAAACAACTCTGATACTAGATGAAGAAGAGGAGTAGGGAGCACAACGGAAGAGGAAAAGGAATACACACACACACACACACACACACACACACACACACACACACACACACACACACACACACACACACACACACACACCACCATAGCCACACACACAGGTTGGAGGGGGAGAGCCAACACACACTGTGTGCCCCCTTTCTTTCTTCTCTATCTTATACACTTAGGCACAATACACACTCTACTTAGTGTTAGTGGCTCACACAAGTGTATAGATGTACACTTAGGGTTAGCATAGCAGTTAGTGATGGGTGGTCGGTCAGATGGCCATTAAACCTAGCAAGAAGAGAACACTCATACTTGTTTCATTGGGAGCAAAACTTACACATTCACACCATGCAATACGTGCATAAAAATTTCCAAGATGAGCATAGGCGTATGTGTGAATTATGACCCTGTGCAAGGAGCAAGGAAGAGGCAACCAGCTTGTACAGGACTATATGAACTTGGTGGGCTTGTGGAAAAGTGTTCGACTGTAACTTGTTGCAAATGGATTGTTGGCTAAGTTGGTGGCATGTATGGTACCCTAGCTAGAGAAAACACTTCGTTGGGGTAGACGTTGCCAAAATTTTTTTTAATGGAGTCCGGAATTTTAGTGTACATATGAAATCACTTAATAAAATTATGTTGTAAGAAGTGGATGATCTATCATACATTTTGACTACAAACCTCATTTAAACAAAGCACGTGAGTTGGCTTGCTGGGGAAGGAAACAAAGAAATTTTGAGCTTGTACGATGCATGAGTGTTTGATCTATCAAATGATTTACTACAAAGTGTGAAGATGCTTGCATTTTTTGAGGGTAGATACCATGGAGCTGGACCTTTAGTAGAAAAAATTGCTCATCAAGCTTAACAAGGCCAAGCACCAGGCCCAACTGATCTTGCTAGAGAGATTGAGGATGGGCTTGGAGGTACACCTCTCTATGAGCAATCAACAATGGAGGTACATCACTCAATCAACAATCAACAATGGAGGAAGATCATTTCATAGTAACCAAAAAAAAAAAAAGGCTGGGAGAGTAAGCTATGAGGAGGGGAATACTACACATTGACCTGAGTATCTCACACAAAACATCCTGCAAAATCGTCGAGGTCTCCGAGCAACTACCAAAATGGCCGGACAAGTTGTCAAAGAACACGAGGGTTGGCTAATGGTTGAGGAGGCAGATATTTACAAGACAATGTGGGGAATCTGTCGTATACCAAAGGGAAGCAGAGTTCAATGTCAAGGGTGGTTAGGATCTAGAGTCGGTAAGTGTAAGAAGAATATAAAGAACACGAGTGCAGGTGTTGTTGTGTTGTCCTTTTGGGGTATTCAAACATGGGAAAGAGGTGATGATAGTGCTCACAATAACGGTTCAAAGGCACAATTTATGTGGTTCTACAATGATAGTGTGGATCACACATGGCGGATCTGTAACACAATCACTAAATGCCTTGCTAGAGTCCCGAGTATATGGCATGTGGAAAAAGGAACAAACATGACTACTTAAGAGTTTCTCACCTTGGAGATAGGAGACTTCACCAGTAAAGAAGATTATAGTCAAGGAAACCAACAATGCTCATTATTGGCCTTGAGTATCAATTCAAGCATCTAAGAGAATTGAATCGGTAGTTTCCATGGAAGGTCGGATTGTGTAGTACACTGTCATAAGGATAAGCATGCATGAAAAATTCACGTTGGAGACATATCCTTCACAAGCGCGGGGAAGAGGACTGTGTACATGTGGTGACTTCGCAAAACGAGTGGCACAAAGCAAACCATACATGACCTGCAAGCATATTTACTTCATCTTCCTTCACTACTTTGGCTTGGACCTAAATCACAATATGTTTATCCATTAGAGCAAGCTAACAAATGAGGATCTACTTTGTGTGTTCCTACATTATACAAAAGTATTGTAATTAAATTAGTTCACTCACAGCTCCTAGTGCCCATATGTAATTGTATGGCAAGGAGTGTAGTAGCTAATTTAATATTGTAATTCTTTTTGTCAGGATTTATAATTTGAGAAGGGGGCTTGTGTCTTCCTGTCATTCTCCTATGTTTGAAGCATAATTTTTTCCAATGCACATGTTACTTTGAATGTTCTATTGGATTGTGAAATAACAAAAAAAGCTTCCTCTGAAAATCTCCCTATAACTAGGCATGGAAAGCTTTTTCCCTACAAACACTATAGGAGTGAAAGTCTTAGAAAAATCTCCCTCCAAAGATCTCTCTAAAAACTCTCTCCATTCCCATCCCCTCATTTTACAAGGTTTTCTTCTTGATCGCCATTGGATTGAAATTGCAATAAGACTCAACAACAAAGGTTTTGGCACCCTGGCCTCTCTGTGGAACCATAGTGAAGGAGGATGGAAGTCTCTAGAACAATTGAAAGAGGTCAATAGCCTATCCCTATAGGAAGAGCTCCTCCCACCTTGGTCTGTGACAGTTGAGTGGACGGCATGAAAGTGGCCCACAGGAAATTCATTTCTTGCTCTTGTGACAGAGCATCTATGAGAAGCTGTCTTTCTCTGAGCAGTGGGTTGGGCATCTCAACAAAACTTGTTCCAAAAAGTGGAGCAAGATCAAACGGAGCCAGGTGTTAGAGAACATCCTGAGAACATATGGCACTTTGAATCTGAAGATAAGTAGAAAGTCTTCCTCTAGAAAATACTTTTTGGTTTTCTACCAATTGGGGTCAAGGCCAAAGTGAGGGGTCTTGGCAATGGAACCTGCATCAAATATAACCAGCAAACTAAGACCATATCCCACCTCATGTGGGGATGTCCAACAATCAAGATATTCATTGGAAGAGTCTCCAGATGGGTAGTTTGCTAGCTAGGAACCCCATTCTTTAAACAAGACATAGCATTAGGCTTCAGGTGCTTGGACAATGAAGAGTTGAGGATAGAAACTGTATAGTTAGAGTTCTAGTCATGAAAGCCATATGGGTTATTGTTCTTCCCATCAAGCCTCCATTCTTCAATAGCTACATGCAAACCCCTACCAAGCTTGCAGCAAAATGATAAGTCTAGTTCTCTTTTAACTTATTATGGTAAATTGGACCATTATATAAGATTTATTTTTTTCATTGTCCGTGGGACTATTTTAAGTTCCCTCTTTTCTTCAACTTTCATTCCTCATTAATAGCAACTCAAATATAATATCAGATTTTTATACGTCACTACTCTTTTAAACTTCTAGTAAATTCTCGGCTAATACTCATATTGGTGGTTTTAGCGACAAGTTTTAGTTGTGAAGATAAAATCAAGTAGATAATCCAAGGTCATTTAGTACAATACACAGTGTAAGTTTATTTGTAATTTACTCCACTTTTCAATCCAAAATCGTAACAACAAGTACTAGGTAACTTAATAGACAGAGGCATGATAACCTTGCAAATACACACAAAATAGCACGGCATATGCAAAAGTAAACCATAATCCAATCCCATGACATGGGTGAACACTCCACCCATCTGAAGATCATGCACATCCATCTTGGAAAAACCACTTTAGCACATAACATGGATGCAAAAACTTCGGTAGTGTTTCGCCAACACGACCATAACCAAAAAAATGATCCAAGAGCCACAGTGGCTTCCACATTTAAAATTATTATCATAATCCATGAGGGATCTCATGATCATAAACCATATTCCTTACTGGACCAACTCCCACACTTGGAGTTTGACCACACATACTGCAATCAAACCGAGCCAACGTACATGACCCTTGAAGGATGATTTTTTAATGCATAAAAGAAGTCCAACCAACGACTAAAAATAGCTTCAAAACTTCCTTTTAATAAATTTTGTCCATGCATAATTGACGCACTATGACCGCACCTCACCCCATAACACATAGAGCTAGTTTTGACCTAGAAGAGAGGAAAACAATATACATATGCACATGAGGCATCCACATCCATCGATGAGGTTCCATACATCATATGACATCATCAAATCAACCCAATCATGATGCAAGACAACCCCACCAATATGATCAAGCATATACCATAACATTACCCATATGGAAAAAATAACTTTTTGCTATTTTTTGAGGTGCGTATGACATGCAAACGAAAGTATTTGACCTCAAACCCATGTATCTATCTCAGTACCATAACATAGACTAATAGCTTATCAAATCACTTTGCCCATATGAGGCTTATGCAAATAACTGTGACACAAAAAGAAAGCCACTTTATTCATATTTGCCCAAACGGTTCGGGTTGATTAACATATATGAACCACTTATCAAACTCATGACTCCATATGGTACTCCCCCTAGGTAGTAGCACCCCTACATGCATAGGTAACCCCGTACAAGGAACGGTTAACAACTTGCACTCACAAAGAGATATTGATGATCTAAATACATTTATCAGCAAGCCTAATCATGGTTTTGATTCGACTAAGTGGGTTTCTCCATCCGATGATTCTTTATAGTGGTTCTTCAAAACGCCTGGGGTCCAAAATATTGAATGTGCAATGGGCAACAAGTTGTATTTTGACCATAACTCTTTATTCGTTCAAAATTTTCACGTGACACAAGAGACAATGTTCTAAATGATGTTTTTATCTCTGATTTAAAGGTTGGACTTGATTCACAGCAATAAATGAGATATGAGAAAAATAGCGTCCTTATTGTCTACGTGACGTTAAGCAAAATGTGATTTTTATGCACTACATGAGAATGAACACAATGTGTGTATAAATCAGCGTGCTAAACATGATGAAACAAGCATAGAACATCATCATACACATACAAAAAGCCCCTACATACCTTTGTATTCAAAAAAGCAACCACCAAGAGGGTAGTTACTAAGAAACAAAGTAGAGAGAGAAGTGATCACCAATTGTTGAAAGGATTCTTGCTTTTGCTACAAGAGAGCAGTGATGAGAGCTACGTAGAGGTTTTTGTCATCAAGTCGTTGGAAAGCGTGTACACCGTGAAAAGAGAAGAGAGAATAGTAAGCAAGTAGAGAGAGTGTCTTCTTCTTCTTCTTCTTCTTTGCGTGAACAAGAGACAAGATCCTATTGAGATGGTTCCGAATTATACAAAGTGGAGATGTGATGCAGAGCTTGCATCACTCCGTATAATACATCTGTATAGATGTGCGATAGTAGACACAACTGTCAACATTGAAAACTAAGCACTAGGGATGAATTTATAGGTTTCCTAAAGGTCCAGAGTGTTCTTGAAGGCAAACGGGATGCTCCCTCTTCTGCTATGGATGCAAGCTTTTGGGACTCTTATTTAAAAGAAAGGATTTGCTTTTGGTGGTAAACTCTCCCCCTTTTCCTTCAACTTCAAGTTGAAGGGACGATAGCTTTGAGAACCAAGGTTAAAAGTGAAGTATGCAAGTTTTTACTTGAGTACCACTAACAAAGGTGAATTTGATGTTGATGAATAGAGATTTATTTGCTCAAATGGTTATTAAGTTTGCAATTAATGAAAATTATAACCCTCAAGGCAATGGAAAAGGGACATCCTCCTAATATTAAGACATTAGCAAAAGCATGTAAAGGATGCATTGAAAAATGGTTAAGGATGTTGCCTTATGCTTTGTGGGCGATCACATTACTCATAGTAATCTGACATACTATATGATAGTAGAGCGCACCGTGATGTCCGACATAATTATGACTCTCAGTTTGTACTACCTGACGTATTTATGGTGTCGCTTTTTTATAAAAATAATACTTGTAAAGATCTTGTTTAATTCTATTTCTTCATTGTATGGTCGGTTTTATACCCGACGGTGGTGAAAAAAAATATTTCTGGGTTTAGGTCATTCTAAAAAGCACGTTACTTTTCAAAAAGTCAAAAAGCACGAAAAGCTAAAAATAGCGTAAAAAGAAAAAAGTACAATTTTCTAAAATTGAATTGCAAGTTCTCCTTGTCCACATGAACAAGAAAGCGGGCTTGCTGTTCAATCGAAAAGCACAAAAAATAATGAAAAGCTAAAAATAGCGTGAAAAGCGCTCAAAAAGCAGATTTTTACAAAATTGGACCATAGCTTCCTCGGGACTCGTAGATTAAGGATTAGGTCTTGCTTTTCACAAAAAGGCATCAAAAAGCAATAAAATCTAAAAAAAGCAAAATTTTAAATTTTTTTTTGAACCAATTGTCTTGACCAGCTGCTTTTCACTTTAAACTTTCACAACACTATCAAACGAGGATTCTAAACAAAAAATTCAATAAGTGGACATGATCTTACACCAGCTTGCCAGTGAGTTATAAAGGGAGCTATTGTACTCAATTTTCAGTATTATCGGTTGCATAGAATACAGTGAAACTCTGCGTACATATTATACAGAGTGGTGCAAACTCTCCATCACCATCTCCATAAGGATTTCTCTCTCCTTTGTGGGAAGAAGAAGAAGAATCTCTCTCTCTCTCTCTACTTCCTTACTATATTCTCTTCTCTTTTCACAATGTACATGCTCTACATCAACTTCATGGAAAAATCCTCTACATAGTGAGGTGGTTTGGGGTGGGTGACAAGAGAAGCGACCTCTAAACACTCCTCAAGGCTACCTTGCTACTCAATTTGGGCTGGGACAACCACAAGCACAAGAAACAATATGGGATACGAACTAAGACACAAGAGAGTTTTTGTCACAATCGAGAAGAGGCACAACAAAAAACACACAAGCAATCTTACACAAACACACGCATCAAGTGGAGCAAGAAAGATGTAGAGAAAAGGGGACAGAGAGGGTAATGGAGCTTATGAAATACCTACTTTGAACCTTGCAAAGTGACGTTGTTTGTTATGGCACTATCACGTAGCTTCTTACATACAACTAAACCAATGCTTAGTGAATGCTAAACATTTCCATCACACACACATTGTCTTAGGGTTGTGAGAAACGTCTAACCACCATACCCTCTTACAATGGACAAGAATTAAGCAATGAAAACATACTAAAATACTTTGAATGTGTGTGGGCTTTGCAATAATAGGGTAAAAGCCTCTTGATATTCCACACTGAGTAAGTCTCCTTGGATTGCCTTCTTGGTATTGGGAAATAGGTTGGGTTGATGTACAAGTGTTGGGAAGCATTCTTGTATGTTATGTCATCCTGAGGTTGCTTTTCAAAACCTTTTTTTGTACCATAGAGTTTGGCTCTCCAAGATGAGCAACACCTACTCTTTGGTCATTGGGACTCCTTCATAGTCTCCCTTTACATTTGGTTCTAGGGTTGGTACTAGCTTCTTTTTCCACTGAATGGCCTCTTGCTTCATCAATGGTACTGTAATCATCTCATGACCAAAATTATTGACATGTTCATCAAATATGATAATGAGTAGATCCGCGGATTCCAAAAATTTGAGCTCATAAAGCATGTACTCCTTGTGTACACCTTCTAGCATATCTTCAATCCATTTTTGAAGCTCATCTCTTGCATTCACTTATCCTTTTCTTCTTTAAACTCTTGCAAGACTCCCATGCATGATATGCCTCGTAAGTCCAATGGGGGCTGGTCGGTACTTTCAAACTCAATAAGCTAGATTTGGGTAATTGAAACTTGAGTCTGTGTTTGTAGAGAATTCATGTCCACAACTTTACCATATAGCTCCTTGGTGTGCATCTCCGCTTGTGCAATCAAATCTGCTTTTGCCTTAGTTGCTCTTGAATTTCCTTGATCTGCCGATCTTTTTGTGAATCTATTGCAAGCATGCATAAAACATCACAAACCGGCTGCTCTAGCTGGATAGCAGTAAAGCAGGGCTACATGACCTTGACCTAAGTCATTGTGGAGAATTGATATTAGAGAAATTACATTAAAATAATAGTTGCAGATGGAGCATGAGGGGTCTTACTTATTGTCACACCTACTGCAACATGCCAATTCCCCCATGTATTTCTCTCTTAAATTGTTAAGTACATCCCCCCACCCCCCGGTGGATGTATTTTATTTGCAAGTTTTTCATTTCGAGTTTTTAAGGAAATTACTTTTTTCGAGTTTTTTGACCAATTATGTTTTTTATTAAGTAATATATGGCAATGACATACTTACACAGATAGAGAACATTGAAGGTGGTGAGAGAAACAATATAATGTAGTGAGAGGATTTATATCTTTGTCAAGTCATTGAAGACCAATCAAGTTTTTTTTTCTAGTAATATGTAGGCATGACTTACAAACAAAGTTAAAGAACAATGAAAGTGGCCAGAGAAACATTGAAAATGTTGTGAGAGGAAAAATAGACTAGGAGAGGTAGACTAGCAAGCATACATGGTCCACATTCACCTTGTTGGGCGCATTTGGTGGACACCCCGGCTTTTTTGTAAATTTACATATGGGCATGGTGTTGTGTGTCAAAAGGGTGTGTGGGATTTCTTTTTGTGGATTTTTTTCGCTTGCTTTAGCAAGTACATGTACATGTAGTGCAAGTTGCTAGTGTAGCATCAACAATCATCGGGTTACTATAACTGCTCGTTAGTGAGTTATTTGAAGTATGACTTGTATATAACTAAAAATTATGTACAAACATAAAAAAGTCTAGCTAAATATAAAAAATCTATAGGTTTTGGGGTTTCATGCCTCCATGATGCTTTTGGATACAATTTTTTGCCATCGATTAGCCTTTTCTATGTGTAGTCGTGCCAAGGCAACTTGTTGTTCGTGCCAATTTTGCACAAAGAGATAAATAGATTTGAAATTTTTGGCCTTCAAAAATTATGTTTCAAAAACTGCAGAGAACTTTTAGGGCAGAAAGAATCTCTTTTGGAGTTGTGGCTTGAGAGATACAATCTGTTTCCCGCACTGTACATGATATGGCAGCCCACAACAAGCAGTTTGGTGTAAGATAAGTTGTGAAGGCTTATATGTTTTGTGGCCTATGAGTTATTTGAAACTTTGGTTTTGAAGAATCAATTGGTGATATGAGAATATCTTTTCCTCAAGTGCATTGGTTGGCATGTGCTATAATTCCATGCCAGGGCAGGTGCTTCCTGGATTTTGTGATGATCTTATGGGTGGACGTATGCTTGTAAATTCCCAAGGGATCACTTTCCTTTAAGTTGTGGTTTTCTGAGAGTTCATTTTATATGGCTTGTGGTGCTGATCTTATGTTTTGAGTGCTATTGGGTGCTTTAGAGGTGCCCATTTTTTGTTTTTCCAATAGTGTTTTGGTGCCCACCATTGAGGATCTTCTTTAAGCTACCTTTACTTGATAGATATGATGGCTATGTTGGTAGAGTTTCCAAAAATTTATCATCTTGTAGATGCGGCTATTAAGGAATCCATTGAAAAATTTGAGTTTGCTTGTTTGATTGCAATTAAGATAGATCCAATGCTTATGTATGCATGTTTGTGTGTGTGTGTGTGTGTGGATGCATGTATGTGTATAAGAATACACCACATGTATTATCCAAAATAAACTTTCTTTAATAAGATAGAGTATGTTTAGTACTCCCCTTCTTAATTCTTCAACAATTCTAACTCTATTATTCTCTTACATGCACAAAATAGAATACAAGTTCTACACAAAATAGAATACAAGTCCTTTACATAGAATAAAATCCATTCTTGATCCCTCTAAACCTCCTTGCCTGCTTTGATATCCTTGACCATTCTTGTGTCATAATGATGTGTAACATCTTCAATGACAACCCTTGACTTCTTCTGCAACCTGACAGGAGAAATAATTAAAATTTGATAGGACCAAAGATCCTCACTAGGAATTACATCTAGAGATTTATCAAACATGTCCCTCAGCCTTGACACAAGCACAAAATCTTTGCTCATGAGTGTGGCCCTTTGAGAAAAAGCAACTGCAATGTAGCTATCATTCATGAAATCTATTAAGAAATCCTTAGCAGCCTCTTGACGGAACATCAAGGTTTGAGACAATAAACGTCATAAAACCCACCAATATAAGGGTCAACCAAGGGCATAAGATCCACCGATGCTTAATGTCAATACGGTGATCGTTTTTGCATCCTCTAGGACATAGATCTTCCCACACCAAAAGGCATTACTATAGACTCAAGGGACCCTTTGGAAAACTTTCCTCAAGATTAAATGGGGAAGCTTTGAAAATTCATTCTTTAGATGTGGGAAATTTGGACACATGCAATTTGAATGCCCCAAACCTAATTTGCAACCTCCCCCTTCAGTTGTTTCATGTTTGATGTCTCCTATGAAAAGGAGGTGTCTACCTTAAGATTAGTTCCTGTTGTGGCTGCTACGTCACCTGCCTATTTTCTTGCGGACAAAGGTAAAGTGAAACCTTCCAACCTCCAACACACTCCTAGCAAAGGGCACCTTGTGGGTTTGAATGAGTCCAAACGTAAGGGAAAGGATGTGGATTTGGATGATCCCTCTCCTTGGGTGACCCCTAAAAAGACCATAGAAGTCCGCTCGCAACCTTCCAAGTTAATTGGCAAGATCATAGTCAGTATGAGTTTTATCAACAGATCTCTTATTTTTCCAGATATTTGATAGTGTATGCTGACTGAAGTTTTGATGATGGTGTGGCATGAACTGTAGCCCGTTCTTGTGCATAATTATCCAAGCAGACATTGGATGGTTGTGCAATGTATGATAAATGGCCATACCTATGCAATTAGTGGTGTGTATGCATATACATCCTCTAAACAATGGGCTACATTGTGGCATGATATATCTTTCTATGGGCTTCGATTTCTATTCATGAACCTCTAATGCCTTTCTTTGTGGTGCATCTTCTATGTCTGATAACACTATAGGACACTCACACATGTTGACTGCAGAAATCCAAGCTTGGGATGATCTTATTGTGTGTATGCAAATGCGTGAGTTGTAAAGTGTCTTGAATCTAGATGTGTTGGGATACACTTCGCAACATAATGTTCAATCCTTGTATAGTGCACGATTAGATTGGGGGTATGTTCTCAACATGAAGCAATATGGGGAATTTTTTTGTGAGATGTGGATTGATCATACCCTGATGCTATCAAATCATTCCCCTATTCTATTAACCCTGCACCCTAGGCAATGCTTCAAAGATCAGCCTCTCTCTCAAAAGTGCTTGCTACATATCAATAATGCTTATCTCACACATCTGACATTTTGCGATATGATTCATGATGTCATTCCCCTACATCTTGAACAAATGCATCTTGAATATGGTATTGCATGGTATATGTAAAGATTATGGCCAACACTACATGCAATGTTTATGTGAGGATGTGGAGGGTGCAAAATATGTGTGTCAAAATCTCGAATATATGGCTGACACATGACCACTATCTGAATGTTAAAAGTAATAGAGATATACAAGGCCCTTGTGTCTTTGTAGCATACTGATAAATATAAACTAGTTAAATGGAAAACTCGGGCTTGTCAGCGAGTATTTGTGGACAAGGGTGTGCTTTGAAATAGTTTTTAAAGCACCTACATCATTCCCAAGCCTCCCAAGACATCAAACAAGTTATGCTACATACGGGCTACTGAACAGCCTCAAAGAGTGAGCTTGTTGATACCTACATGGTTTTGTACTTTAAGCATGTTCTCCTCTAGTTTTAGCTAAAGCTCATTATGCCCGGCAAGATCTCCTCTCGTGGATGCATCCAATCCTCTCCCCTTATGATGTGCAAAAAATCAAGGCTAAAATCATTGAAGTTCAATTGCATTCGGCCTTTTGCTCTTGGCTATTGGAGGTCTCACTGTGGAATTATTTTTATCCTTCTGGGAGTCCCTCAAATTGCCATTGTTGTACACATTGAATGCAACATGAGAGAAGCAAAATGTAGGATTTCCATGGAAAGAGGGATTGCTTAAGCTATTTGTGCACAATTGTCTCATTGGCGGCCAATCTCTTTGATGCCAGTCATATACAAAATTCTCGCCAAGATGATTGTCACTCATACCTTCTTGCAAGTATTCATTCGGCACAATATGGCTTCATACCTCATTGATAAATCATAGATAATTTGGTGAATGTCATGTTTGGAAATGAATACGCAAAATATACCTAGCAAGATATATGTACTTGTCATGCAAGTTGATATTGAAAAGGCCTTTGATGCTGTCATGCAAGTTGATATTGAAAAGGCCTTTGATGCTGTGTGCAATGGGAATTCATTGTGGATATTGTGTGGTGTCCAAAGTTAGCCAATATTGCACACTTCTTATATGCTCACAACACTTCCTGAGGGATTGTTGATGGTGAGTGGACTGAGTCTTGGCTTCTTGGATACTCCATGAGGCAAGGTTAGTCAACATTGTACACTTCTTATATACTAATAGAACTTCCTCAGGGATTCTTGATGGTGAGTTGATTGAGTCTTGGCCTCTGATTGGATGCTCTGTGAGGCAAAATTAGCCAATATTATACACTTCTTATATGCTCACAATGCTTCCTTGGGGATTCATGGTCTCTTGAATGCTCCCTAAATATGAGGCAAGGTTGCTCTCTCGGTGCATTGTTGTTTGCCATTGCCAAAAACCCTTTGATTTTGCAACTAGATCACTTGACTTTCTCTAGTCGCCTTCATGGACTATGGCTGCCATCGGACCGAACATTATTGGGCAGGCATGTGCATGTGCGGATGACTTGCAATGCATGCCTCGTGTTCACCTGAATGAGACCTAAAAAATTCTTGTCTTTGTTGTGCTTCTCAATGTCTCTATGAGAGAAGTGACGGGGCTAGACAAGTGTAAAAGCTCAGACAAGTAGGAGGCCATGGTGATGTTAGCTCCTTTGATGGTCGCCTTCATGGACTATGGCTGCCATCGGACCGAACATTATTGGGCAGGCATGTGCATGTGCGGATGACTTGCAATGCATGCCTCGTGTTCACCTGAATGAGACCTAAAAAATTCTTGTCTTTGTTGTGCTTCTCAATGTCTCTATGAGAGAAGTGACGAGGCTAGACAAGTGTAAAAGCTCAGACAAGTAGGAGGCCATGGTGATGTTAGCTCCTTTGAGGCCAAAATTCAAGGCAATGTCAGGGCCAAAGGAGAGGTTGCTAGTGAGGCCATTGATAGCCATCTCCAACATGAGCTCAAAGAACTGAGCAAACAAGAGTCTTCCCATGGCGTCAATAGACACTCTGACGCTATCCATGGGAAAGCCTACAAAGGTGCCTCGGAAGTTAGCTCCATGCAAGAAGCAATGTTCATTTTCTCCATTGATGAGCGGGTTGTTGTTGGTGATGTTGGCCTCATATTGTTGCACGTTGATGGTGATTCCGTGGATAGGAATTAGAAGCTTCTCACCACCTTTGACATAGGCCTTTACTATAGGCCACACAGCAAGTTGCAGGCCGACCAATATTTAGCAAAGAGATATGAGATTGCTGGACGCAATAATGGTACCGTGCAGGGGTAGAAGAGGATGATATTAGTGTTCACAGGATTAACTAAGGCTTGAAGGACTTCCCCTCTAATTCCGGATAGGCCAAGCATACCAAGGCTATTGAGGCGGACAACCATGGCAACATGGGTGGTGGGTAGAGAAGGTTGCGCGCCTGCCAGAGGCCCTGGGACAGAATATGCCGAAAATTCCTCCACTTTAAGTGTCCGCTAATCAGAGCAGGCCCCAAAAGCTGGTAGTGATAGCTTGGAGCTTCTAGGGAACACGCCGAGGAGGCAGCATGTGCACTGCTCCTTCAAGATGCTTCTTGCTCTAGTGTTGTCAAAGTTTTGATCCTGAACATCCCTACTTGCTAGAGCCATAAGACATACCGTTTGCGTGAATACAACCAAGACAAGGCTCTACTATTGATTGACAATCACGCTATCTTTTGCCATCACATTGAGCTCATAAGGGTTCAGCTACTTAGGTGCCTCCCCTCAGCTAAAATTGCTCCCCTCAGCTACTTAGGCGCTTAATTACAATACAACAACACTTAGATCTCGATGGCCTGAATGTCATGGTGAGTGGACAATGATCAAATGCAAGCCCCTGTTATCACTAGTCAAGGACGAATATGGATTTAGGTTGGAGTAATGTCATTAAAATTATATTTTGAGTGCGTTACATAAATGTTAAGAAATTATACAATTATCAATCTACACACATGCAATTCTGTAATTGTGTGTGACTCTGTAAGTAAACCATACATATGCATGAGCTATTGCAAAAGTTTATCACGAAGAAAGCAAAACCAACATTCTTATTAAAGTTCACAAAAAATAACTTAAAAGCAGTTCAAAATAGCCTTCCAGAAATAGTAGAGGGGCTAGGCCTTCATACTGTGATCCCCACGTAAGCATCAATTGGCTTTTGTGTGTCATCTGGACGTTGCAGGTGAAGCTCACTCTTATATTGCATGTAACCTTTGTTCGTGAATGGTTTATATCACGGGGGATCACCACCCACGTGTGCTGGCTGGATGGCAAGGTCACCAACAGGACTGGTAGTGTGCAGAAAAGAGAGCCAAGGTATCTTGTTTTTCAACACAGCTTGGTGAACCATAGCGAGAAAGTGCCCGTTGCTCCATCCTTGCATTTTACACAGTTGCAGATTAAGACAATCATACGTACTTGCAGAGAAGGCCGCTTCACACTTTAAGATAGGAGAATAAAAGCTTCTCTTGGGGGCATGTGCGCTGCTCTTTTAGGGTACGTGCTACTCTTGGGGGTGTGCCTGCTGCTCTTTGGGAGCACATTAAAGCACCTTGGTGCTCTTAGGGAGCACGCTAAATAAGGAGCACGTGCGCTGCTGTTTGGGGGCACTTTAAAGTGCCTTGGTACTCCTTGGGAGCACTTTAAAGTGCCTTCGTGCTCTTAGGGAGCACGCTGAGTAAGCAACACGTGCTGATCCGATAGAGGTGCTCTTTAATGCAAGCAAGTTGGTGCTCTCGGGGAGCACGTCAATGGAGCCACATGACCACTACCACCTGAAATCATGTGTACACCCCTGATGCCGGTGCATGCGAGTAGGCATAGATTATTACACGAAGAGGAAGGCCAAGGTGTTTTACAAATGCATCTTCCTCTCAATCATCTTGCTCAAATACATGGAATAAGGCTCACATTTTGCTACTACTCAGGGGTTGATTGCTCGTCGTCCAAGTGACCCACTCCAAGTACCAAGTGGACGCTTCCCTTTCCATGTCCTCTTCCTCATGGTCGGCTACCTCTGGAACCCTATTTCCCCTAGCATGTGTATTACAACAAGTTTATTTGTGTTTGTGTTTGTAGTGTATGAAAATGCATGAGTATGCATTATTGTATTTGCGTCATGTGTTACTGTGTGGTTGTGTGTGTGAACGCAAGTGTGTATATATGTGTGTGTGTGTGTGTGTGTGTGTATGTATGATTGTATTGGGGAAATGTGTTGTTGTTGTTGTGTGTGTGTGTGTGTGTGTGTGTATGCATTTCTGTCATAGGAGCTACCAATGGAGCTCCTCCATGCCTTGAAAGGCATGGTGGAGCTCCAATGGAGTCCCAATGGTGAGAAGGCAACGCATGTGCTGCCTTCTCACCATGCCTTTGAAGGCATGGGGGAGCTCGAATGGAGCCCCAATGGAGCCATTGGGGCTCCATTGGAAGCTCCTATGGCGGACACACACACACACATACATACATACACATAGTGATGGTACTGGTACTCGTACTACTATTGATACTGGTAGTATTGGTACTGGTACTACTATTACTGGTACTACTACCTAACACACACACACATATGGTACTGGTACTGATAATGTACAGATACTGGTGCTAATTGTGTACTGGTACTGGTACTATATTATATTGGACTGGTATTGGTACTAGTACTGGTACTGTTAATAATTTATGTACTGGTGCTACTTGGGTACTGGTGCTGGTACTGTAATATATTAAATGTGCTTTAAAATCTATATATATCTCTCTCTACACACACACACACACACACACACACACACACACACACACACACACACACACACACACGTATAGCTAGCTATAGCGTGTTGCAATTTCCTTGGTAGTATTAGCTGGGGACTGTTGGCTTGGGGGAACCTTTGATGAATCACTGGGTTGTTATGGTCAGAATGGGTTGTGAATTATAAAAGAATTGGGTAAAAGCTATTCATATAGTAGTATGTGGTTGTGGATATGGCCATTGTGGCGCATCCCTTGTTTATACACTTGCTACTCCGACTAAATGGTTTTTGGGCTTAGCCACTAAAGATGCTCTGCTAATTGTGTACTGGCACTAATACGGTTTTTGTTCTATAATATACTAGACCAAAGCTACTTGGGTACGGGTACTGTAGACACTGGTATACTAGCATTGAACTGGTACTGGTAGTGATACTATAACATACACAACTAGTATTAGTACAAGTACTATTACTTTATTGTACTGAACTAATACTGCTATCACTTTATACTGATCCTAGGACTGGACTGTTTGTGTACAATAGTATACTGACCTGATATCAGGGCTACTTATGAGACTGGTATTGGTGCTAATTGTGTGCTGGTAATGAACAGGTTATGGTACTTAGACTGTTTGTTTAATATAAAAGACTAGACCAACACTATTTTGTGTACCGGTGCCACGCTGGTGCCACTTGTGTACTAGTGTTGTACTGATACTGGTATTGGTACTGGATTATACTGAACTGGTACTGATGCTACTAGGGCTACTGTATTGACACTAGGGATACTGATATTGGAGCCAGTTCTGGTAGTGATGCTACTTATGGACTAATCTTGATATTGGTGCTATATTATAATAGACTAATACTATTACTATATTATACTAGATTGATACTGGTGTTACAAATGTATTGGTGCTGATGCTATGTGTGTATATACTGTACTGACACTGGAATTGAATTATAGTGAACTAGTACAATTGCTACTAGTGTAATATACTCGTACTATAACTGCTGAGGTTTTATACTGAAATGGTATTGGTGCTACTTGTACTAGTAATTCTGGTGTACGGGCACTGAATTTGTATTGGTTCAGTAAGGTTTCTATACTATAATATACTAGACAAGTGCTACTTGTATACTGCTACTGGTGCTACTTCTGGACTGTTACTACACTGGACCGGTACCTTGTCCAATACACCCTGAGTACCTTCTCTTCTTCTTATACTCCTTCTTCTTCACAGCAAAACATGCTCCTTCACTTTCACTTCACTTCATTCCACTTTTATTTCACTTTCACTTCACTTCATTCCACTTTTATTTCACTTTACATGTATTAAATTTATATAATATATACAATAAACACTTATAAAATATATAATGGCTCTCAGCAGGACCCTTATAGAATTGCCTATTTCCTATCTCCGAGGTTAAAACTCCTGGTTTTAACATTGTTTAGATATTGGTGAAATAACAATATGTCAGGGAGCAGGTAAACCATTAAACATGTAGACCAAAAAATTTATAAAGTAGTATCAGTATTAGTACTACCAGTATTGGCACTAAAAATTTGAGAATGGTACCAATACTAGTACTAGTACCAGTGTATCAAACTGTAATAGTTTGTTTAAAATGATGTAATTGGCTACCAAAGTCTCTTGAAATTTTGCTTTCAATCATAAGGTTACTTACACAAAAAGGTAGTACCTATGTGAAATGGATAACAGCTAGTGTACCAATTTACCAGGATAGCAGTACCAGTACTGCTAGTATCAGTACTGCTAGTACCAATACTACTAGTACCAGTACTACTAGTACCAATATTGGCACTAGAAATATGAGACTGGTACCAGTATCAGTTCTAGTATCAGTACTAAGTATGCCAATTGGTATACCAGTTTAGAAGTATCTCAATTTCAATACAAGTACTAACAGTATTGACAGTAACAGTACTGGTAGTAACAGTACTAGTACTAGCACTAGCACTAGCACTGACTGATACCAATACTAGTACTAGTATGCCATACCTATATCAGTACCAGTACTACTAGTACCAGTACTGACACTAGAAATCTGAGACTGGTACCAATACTACTAGTACCAATACTAGTACTAGAAAGCTAAGACTAGTACCAGTACTAGTACAATTACCAATACTAAGTATGCCAATTGGTATACCAATTTAAAAGTATCAAAATTTCAGTATAAGTACTAACATTAATGGTACCAACAATACTAGTACTAGCACTGACTGATACAAGTACCAATATACCAGACCTATATCAATACCAGTATACTGGCTCTTTGCAAGACTTATGGAATTACCTATCTCTTATATAAGACTACTAGTTTATACACCTTTTTGGTATTTTCCACATAAACAATGTCTGGAAACTAGTTTGCCAATAAACCAGTATATCATTATAACAATATAGATGTGTAGCAGTATCAATACCAGTACTACCAGTACCAACACTAGCATTCAGACTATGAGACTAGTACCAGTACTAGTATACCAGTTGACCAGGATTACAAGATAGAAGTACTTGTACTACCAGTACCAATATTGGCACTAAAAATCTGAGACCGGTACCAGTACTAGTGTATCAGACTGTAAAAAGTTTGTTTAAAATGATGTAATTGTCTACCAAAGTCTCTTGAAATTTCGCTTTCAATTATAAGGTTACTTACACAAAAAGGGAGTACCTATGTGAAATGGATAACAACTAGTGTACCAATTTACCAGGATATCAGGATAGCAATACCAGTACTACCAGTACCAGTACTGGGACTAGAAATACGCGACTGGTATCAATACTTGTACCTGTACCAATACTAAGTATGCCAGTTGGTATACCAATTTAGAAGTATCACAATTTCAGTACCAATACTAACAGTACTGGTACTAACAGTACTACTACTAGCACTGACTGATACCAATACCAGTACTAGTATATCATACATGTATCAGTACCCATATGCTGACTCTTTGCAAGGCTTATGGAATTACCTATCTACTATATAAAACTACTAGTTTATACACCTTTTTGGTATTCTTGACATAAACAATGCTTGGAAACCAGTTTGCCAATAAACCAGTATAGCACTATAACAATATAGACATGTAGCAGTATCAATACTAGTACTACCAGTACTAGTACTAGGACTGAGAGTCTGAGACTATTACCAGTACTAGTATACCAGTTGACTAGGATTGCAGGATAGCAATACTAGTACTACCAGTACTAGGTGGAACTGTCACTGAAAATCTGAGATTGGTATCAGTAGCAGTACCAGTGTATCAGACTGTAAAAATTTGTTTAAAATGATTTGATTGGCTACCAAAGTCTCTTGAAATTTCTCTTTCATACACAAAAAGGTGTACCTATGTGAAATGGATAACATCTAGTGTACCAATTTACCAAGATAGCAGTACCAGTACTGGCACTGAAAATCTGAGACCAGTACCAGTACCAGTACCAGTACCAGTACCAGAACCAGTACCAGTACCAGTACCAGTACCAGTACCAGTACCAGTACCAGTACCAGTACCAGTACCAGTACCAGTACCAGTACCAGTACCAGTACCAGTACCAGTACCACTACCAGTATCAATACCAGTACTAGTACCAATACCAATACCAGTACCAATACAGTATATCAAACTATTAAAAGTTTGTTTATGATGGTGTAATTGACTACCAAAGTTTCTTGAAATTTATATTTCGATTGCACAAAAAAGTTATATCTTTGTGACATGGATAACAACTAGGATGCCCATGCATCATCTGCATACAGAGCCAATGCTAACAAAATGTTGTGTTGTTTCTATGGGTGCAAGTGAGGGCTACTCTCTTTGGTTCATCTTTTTTGGTGCTTTACTATTTGGAAGATTGACAGCTGGTTTGAAGTTTGTGAAGGAGCTTCTTCCTTTTGGATGGGGTCTTGTACCAACCTGATGTTATTCATTTGTACAAAATCAAGCTATCTAAGTTTGTTTTGTATAATAAACCTTGTATTTATTTGGGTACCTTGGTCTTTGAACATGTATATGTTTGTCTGTGGGTAATGTCTTTGAGTTATTGAAAGTGATTGTGGCCTAACAAAAGTTTTATTGCAACCACAGTGGGATGTTGAAGGTCATCGGTATTTCCTAATAGATGGATCTTTATGGAGCTTGTTTGAGTTTCTTCATCTAGACACATTTATAAAGGTATCTGATAGTGAGAAAGAAAATGATAAAGAAATAATGGAAGAGGTTTTAAGCATGCATATGTTGGGGACTTATCGCCTGCATATGCTGTGGACTTATTTGACTCTGATGGCATGAGCTGCAAACATATTTGACTCTGATGGCATGAGTTGTGGAATGGGGATTTTTTTCTTTACATTTTCACTCCGTTATGCTGCCAAAATTTTGATAGCTTACCAATGTAGTCAAGGTTTAGGGTTGATTTGGCTAGTCCGAAGTTATATAAGGTTTGAATTGGTGTGCATAGTGATATACAACTCTAGAATTTTACTTTGTCTCTCTAAATATTCTAGAAGAGAAGTCATTCCCTCTCTCTAGGGTTTATAATCTCTTCTTCCAATGGTAATGTGCATAGATACTATCTCTCTAGAATTTATAATTTCTCTCTCCGTCAACCACACATATATGGAGTCTTATGATGATTGAAAATTACATTAAATAGATACTTTATGCTATGATACATGTTTGTTTAGAAAAATTTGATGAAATTGTCAAAAAAAAAAGAAATAAAAAAGTCTCAAATATTAAATCCCCCCCCTCCCCCCCCCAAAACCGCGTGCATTGTACCTTTAATTATTGAAACATGCACACCTGCATTGTCTTTGGCTAACCTCTACAATGAACCAAATGTTCAATTAGAGAAGTCCTATCCAACACCATTTGTTTAGATGCTCGTTTTTTAATTTTGTTGTATTCCAAGGTGAAAAATCTATTGCTTGTTTTGTGGAGGCAGGAGTCATATAATGTTCTAGAATGGGAAACTTATACACTTGTCTTCATATGTACTGTAGCTTGTGTGCAAACACATTGTTAGAAGTGCACATAAGACCTCCCAACCACTCAATTTCCACTCTATAGCGGTGTCTATTGATGTGGCGGCACAATTTTGGGACGGGCTGCAACATTAACCAGCATTTGGTGGACGGAGATTTTTGCATAAGATTAGAGAATCCAACACAAAGTTAATAGAGAGATCTTTTTCAATATATTTGCCAACTGGTCCATTTTCCATAAAAAGCTTCCTCCAAAAGCTCCCTTTGTTCCCCTACACTCATAAAATGGGACCCCAAGGAGACCAGTGGTATAGAGTAATGTTTTTCCAGTATCTAATTTCTTCATCCGAGATGAGTGTGGAGGTTGCTTTGTAATTTTCGCCTATGAATTTACTAGTGAAACCCCTTAGCTCTAACTCTAGTCCTTTGG
Source organism: Adiantum capillus-veneris (assembly GCF_014529385.1). Lineage (NCBI taxonomy): Eukaryota > Viridiplantae > Streptophyta > Polypodiopsida > Polypodiales > Pteridaceae > Adiantum > Adiantum capillus-veneris. The sequence continues at coordinate 79,702,688 of NC_140952.1, read as the reverse complement.
GGGGCAAAAGCCTGTTTTGCAAATTAACATTCAACCACTTGCCCCCTCTAGATTTCAAATTTGCATTCATAACCACTTCCCTAGTAGCCATGCAAGCCCAACTCTCATCATATTCAACCAAAGTCCAAAACAATATTGTGCAAAGGGCCTCATTATAAATGGAAGGGTCTAGGATGCCCAAACCTCCCTAATTCTTTGGCTTGTTTGGCCACGTCCTCCCACTTACCCAATTTCCACGGCCTGCTTCCAATTACTCTATTTCTACATAGGAACTCCTTGATGGGCTTGAGGAATGCCTTCCAATTCTTCTGCGATAATTGGAGGAAAGGATAGGCAAAGGTAATGTACGATACCAACAAGATGGTGTTGATAAGTCTTGCACGGCAATGAAATGAAAATAGGATAAGCTCCCATCTTTTCATCTTTCATTTATGCGTGTTTGGAACCCAATCAAAATCTTGTTTGAGGATCATCCCCTCCTTCGTAGATACACCGATGTGTCTGAAACTATTTCCCCTCTTAACAATCTCTCTAATCCATCCAGCATAGCCAAAATTGTCTTTTCTTGTGAGAGAAATTAATCTCAACTTCTCAATACTACACCGGGAATCATATGTTGTTGCAGAAATCTAAACAAGTTTCAATGCCTTTTTGATATTGTTTTATTTGTCTTGCAAGAATAGTAATGAGTTGTCTGCAAACATCTTAATTATTAGCTGGTTGCCATTTTTTAATTTTAATCCTTGGATTTGTCCCCTTGCTGCTACTTGCATACAACAAAGCTATTAGAGGATGGGTGCATGCAGCAAACCAAAGAGGGGCCAAGGGGCATCCTTGATAAATGAATCTCTTGACGTCAAATTAATTGGCCAATCTTGAGTTAAAGAGAAGCTCGGATGAGCTTCCTTTGCCAAAGGTGAGCATTGTTTGACAAATTTGTGGTATGAACCCCAAGTGATTCACTCTTTCTTGCAAAAAGAACCAAGTTATTTTGTCATAATCCCTGCATAGATCTAATTAAATCAATATACATTCTTGCTTAGAGATCCTTGCATATTCCATTCCAACCATGGTTGCCAGTATGTTGCCATAGATTGATCTTCCCCTAATAAATCCATGTTGATGGGGAAAATGACTTCCGCCAAGATGGAAGACATTCTTTCAGCTATCATTTTTTCCAAGACCTTGTACACCATAATCAACATGGTGATTGGTCTCTAGTGTTTATGCTGATAATAGGCAGTCTGATTAGGGATGGGTTAGATTAGTCCCTTCTTCACACTTGGATATAGCTTGCTATAGATGAATGACTTGTTAATCATGGTAAAAAAGGACAGCTCCAAATCCTCCCAAAATTCTAGACAAAGCTTATTGGTGATCCATCCTAGCCTAGCAATTTTTCCTTGCCCATCTTCTTTAACGCGGACCAATAATCTTCTTAGGTAAACACTCTCTCCAAGTAGCCTACTCTGCCTTTGTCCACCAACCTTGGTGTTGCTTCAAATAGTTTAATCATGGCCTCTTTTATTGTGAGTGAGGATAAGTCCTCCTTCCCAATAATATTGATGAGGTGACCAAGCATCATATAAGCTTCTCACCTTTATTGTCAAGCAATGATGTGATGGTGGCTTGTATTTTTTTCAACTTGATAAATCTAAGTAGTGCATTCTTTTTGGCTTCCTCTTTCATAGCATGACTCTCTTTGGCATGTAGTTGCCTATCAGAGTGAGTTTATCTTCTCCCGTTCATTGGTCAAGAGGGTTTGTTTAATCCTCAGCCATTCCACATGCTCCTATGTCAAAGCACTACCTTGCACTTTCTTTTGATTGATGTCTTCTAAACAAGAGTCAAGGACTGACACCTTGTGAGCTCTATTCTTTTTCAATGTTGGCCCAACCCTCTTAATTAGATTTTGAATTTGTTTGCAAAGCTTTTTGCAATGGTTCTCTCTCTCTCTCTCTCTCTCTCTCTCTCTCTCTCTCTCTCTCTCTCTCTCTCTCTCTCTCTCTCTCTCTCTCTCTCTCTCTCTCTCTCTCTCTCTCTCTCTCGCAATTTATTGATAGAGCACACTCGATGTTTTAGACACCAAAACCTTGAAATGTAGTTCCTTCAACAAATTTGGGCTAGTGACTAGTATTTTCTTGCTTCCTTCTAGTTGGCACTATCCTTCTACCGTAAAATCCAACACTCCTAGAAGGGGGCAGTGATCCGATAATCTTTCTTGTATGAGAACTTGCATTGTGAGAGAAGTATAGCTTGTCAAGCTTGAAAGATGATTTGATTGATTGAAAACAATGATAGGTGCACCCTACAACATCTCTCTAAGAAGAAATCTTACAGGCATCATCAAGCACCCACTTTTCCTCCAAGATGACCATTTCCTAAGCTCACCCCCCAAAAGAATGTTTGAAGGACTGCTTTGGTCCGACCTAGAGCACACCATGTTAAAGTCCCCACTAAGCAAAACTCTCCCTCAATATGCAATTGAGAGAGGTTATTCCAAATATTTTCTCTATCTTTGTAATCATTGGGTGCATACATATTAATGATCATGACTGTAGTATTGTTTAGGTTGATTGATGCACCCAGGTAGAAAATTTTCGTCTCAAGGTCCCTATGAAATCTTGTTAGAACCCCACTAGATCCATCTGTAGCAGTACCATAGAAAAATATGATTCCCCCAAAAGTCTCCTTTCTTTGAGAGGGACATCAAGGTGGTGCTCTTTGATACACCAAAAGGACACCCCTCTTCTCTTCTTCATTACCTACCAAAGTTGTTCTTGTTTCTCCCTTGTCCTTATACCTTTCACATTCCAAGATATCACTTGGAGAATATGGTTCATGGGGAAAGGGGGACAAATTCCTCAACATTAGATCCACTATGACCCTAAACTCCCATTGCTTCTTCTACTATCGGGGGAGACTCCTGGGCCGTCAGAGAGTATGTCTTGTAGTGCCTCAAAAGCATTACAAATGGGAATAGAAAATTCCCCCTTGTCAAGAGATGAGTATCAAGGTCAAAATTTTACCTAATGGATTGATTTCGGGAGTACACATTCTTTTATCTTCTCTAGATGCATTAGAAACCTCATTTTTATTGAATATCTTGATATTGATCTATAGTGCAATTAGCTACGGGTAGGAAAGTTAAATCTTCTACTTTAGTGGGTGACTTGAATTTTGCTTTGGATGACCACAACATTTCAACTCATTTTAGGGTCTTACATATAGAAGTCTATGATAGAATCTTATGGATGGATTGGCTTAAGGAGAATGATGCTCACTTACATTGTGAAAATGCTTCATTTGATTTTGCAAATGAGTATTACTCTAGGGTTACCATTAATGGGAAGTGGAGACAACCTAAACTTTAGCTTGTGAACTTCACTAAGCTATCAAAAACTACAAAAAGAATGAGATGGTTTATGTTGTAAAGCTTAACCCACCAGAAAAGAATTGAGAAATGTTTGAACTTGAATTGCTTATATTATCGAATTTGATAATGTGTTTCCTGAAAAACTTTTGGAGTTACCACCTAAGTGTGAAGTTGATCATGCAATCAAGCTTATTCCAAGAGCTCAATTAGTTGCTTGTAGACCATACAAGATGTTGATAACGAAGTCTGTAGAACTCAAAGAACAACTCACTTAACTCTTGAACAATGTTTCATTTGACTTAGTGTTTCTCTCCACGGACTATTGCTATTCTTTTCAATTGAAAGAAGGACGGTCCTCTACGCCTTTGTATCGACTATCGTGGATTAAATCAGGTTTTAACCAAGAATAAGTATGCAACCTAAGATTAGTGAGTTATTTGATAGATTATATGGAGCTTCCATTTTTGCAAAAATTGATCTTAAGTCTGGTTATTATCAACTCTAAATTTCAAGGAGAAAGATATATCAAAGACAAGATTCAACTCTCGATCTGGACATTAAAAATTTACAGTCATTCCCTTTGGATTTACAAATACTTCAGCAAGTTTCAACCGTCTTATGATCCACATGTTCATAAAACATCTTGATGATTTTGATATTGTCTTTGCTTGAAATGTAAAAATAAAGGATATAATTTTGATAGTAACAAGACTTAGTAGATCAGGAATTTTGTGAAAAGATCAATGCGGTCTGCATGTGATTGCTAAATATATGACAATGATCATGATTTGTATTTGATACCCTCAATAAAAATGTGATTTGATAAATCACTGATGTCTTTGGAGTTTAGTGCTTGAGTACATAGAGTTGGTGTCTATTGAAGAAACCATTTTTTGTTTTTTGGCTATTTTTGCAATCATAATCAAGGGTTATTACAATTCTTTCAAGAGGGGGCATGTCACAAGCTTGTGATGAGGCATGCCCAACTTAAAAGATGGTTTGAGAGGACAAAGGGGGTTAGAGTTTAAAAGCTCCAACCTAACCAACTTATGGACATTGGTCAAGGGGCCTAAACCCTGAAAGTGTCAAAGCATAAGGGTTGGCTAAGACCTCATCAAAATTGATGCTATTGTTGACATGGCAGTGTTGTACACATGTTTTGCACAAGCAAAGTGTTGACGTGACATATGTGCTACATTTGGAGGGCCAATAGATTTTGAATCAGAGCTTTGTGATACAATGCCTTTTTTACTTTGGTAACCCTTGTACTATTTATAATTGTTTGAGGGTTAGTCTATGGAGAGCATATAGAAGCAGAGTCTTAGAGAAGCTCAACTTTTAGAAATTTGTACCTTTGCAAAGCAATAATAAAGAAATATCAAAAGGGGCACCACTCTTTGGGGCCAGTGCATATGAGAATGAAACTTTGTTGTTCCATGTCAACTCTCCTTCCTTTCTCATTCTCTCCCTTCCTCTCTTCAAAGTTTTTTTATTTGCAGTTTCCATTTATGTTGCTATTGATTTCTTGCTTGGATTGTCCAAGCCTATGATAAAATACCCATGTGCCTTAAAGTGCATGTTGTTTTTGAACAAAATAGAGAATGTGTATGCAAGTGTGCATACGATCGAGGCTTAAGAAAATAAGCAATTTAGTTTTTTATGGCTATCCCAAGGGAAGGAAGAGAAGAAAAGAGCGTTTTCTTTGGGGGATATGAGTAGAGAGAGTTTGTGAAGAAGGGAGAACTTCCCCACTATTGTACACATACAATCTATGCAATCAAGCTTTTTATAGTCGATTTTTTTCTCTCTGGTGTCATTTCTTTGGTTTTCTCTATCTTTTCTCCATTTTGTACAAGTCCATGGGTGTGTGTGAGTGTGTGTGTCCCCATGGTGGTATAATGTGTGCAAAGGAAGGAGAAGGAGTTTGTGATGTGGAATTGCATATTTGTGAGTAATTGTGTATCAAGAGAGGAAAATTGTGTGATTTCATGAGTAGTTATTAGTTGATTGGGGTGTATGTGTATCCTAAGCTATAGAGAGGCATTTGCCTATGTTTTGGATGTGTTTTGCCTTCCCCCTTTTCGAACACCTACATTGTTATCTAGCTTGAATTCACATCATGTGTTCCTTTTTATTGTGTGGTAATTGAAAGCAATAAAAAATCTTGTGTGTGTGTGTGTGAGACCGTGAAGCATAGAGATGGATCATAGATGATGTCTAAGTTAATACTATTGTCCTTCGACAAATGTAGCTTGGGGTTGTTTGTACACATGGTTGTATACTCCCAATTATCTATTGCATGCATCATTCTTGGTTCTATTGCTTTGCAGCTCAGTGAATCATAATGCATTCAAGAGAAGTTTTGTCATATTTCCATACACAGAGCATTGCAGATGTTTGTGTATGTGTGCATGCAAGTTTATATTCATGTTTGTGTACCCATATGTGTGGGCTCCAAGATTGTGCATTTTGTGCTTTGTGTGTTTTTATATTGAATGTAGTTCAAAATGAGTGGCAGGGAGATAATATGTAGAAATTTAAGAATATGCATGCAAGTTTGCGTGCATGTAGTTGTGGTCAACAATGACATCTTGCCATTGGAATAGAGAATTAATGTGGTGCCAATATTTTAGATCATGAATGCCATTTTTTCTATATATGGAAGATTGTTTTTCCTTGCAATCATAATCCTTTTTTCCCAATACTCTACTAATAGTTTGTACTATTTCCTATCTCTCTACACTTATGTTTGTTTGAGAGATATTGTGGAGTATGGTTTCAACAAACATCTATGTATGCAAGATATAATTCAATCCACATGTTAGTAAAGATTGTTTTCATTTTGGATCATATTCTTATGTCAACCATGCTAAAATGAAGACTCGTTTGAATTTTAGCCCCTTTCTAAGTTCTTCCTTCATAAAAAAAGAATAGACCACCATGTTTGGGTGATAGCTTAGACAAGATGTCTTCTTTGTACCTTGAAGGCTTGAAACCTCTTCTTAAGAAAGAGATATCAAACTATTGTATGAATGCAAGGGTTTGATGGGTGTCCTTACTCCACTACTTGATCCACCCATTCTTGAACTTTTTGGTCTTCTTTCTTGTTTTTCCAGTGTGTGAACTCGTAAAAGAGGTTGAGGTCTCCTTCTTTGGATGATTAGATTGCCTTTTATGCTTTCTAGAATTTTTCTTGGATCTACTTTTCTTGTTTTTTGTCATGCCAAGGGTAGGACTGGACGGGCACGGCCCGGGCAATGTGCCAGACACACATGCAGTAAAGGGGTCTATATATGGAAAAGGGCCAGGGGCCTCGCATCCACAAGCAAGGCTGGTAACAACTATTTTTACACACATGCCAAGCACAAGGTGCTTCTGTGGTTAGAACAAGCATGACAAGCCTCATATACTTTGCCTGAAACATATATGAGTGCAATTTAGACACTCCCAACACAAGCACGGCTTGTGACAGTTGTTTTAAGCATTACCATTTTGTTGGCATCGAATCAATGTTTCACATGCCAACATGGCTCAAGCATGGCTTGAGTACTTGCAGCCCTGATCTGCTGCACGGATCATCAGCAGTTCACTTTTGATGCCCATGGAATCTCAAGGAGATCAGCACACCCTGTGGCTCGGCTTCATGAAGGGTGCACAGAGCTCGGCATGGCCGAACTCTTGTCACTGCTTTCAGAAGCCGACAAAGATGCTAGCCCAGAGCTAACCACTTTCAGTTGAAATTGCTTGACAAGGTCAATTTTTTGTACATGATCGACAAGGCTGATTCTCTTTGCTATGGCATATGTCGTCAATAGCATTTGTTGGCAACGAGGCCATGCATAGTTATATGAAGCAAGGCTTCAATTTCTGCATCTTGCATTGAGCTTCCCCACGTTTGGCATATGCTATGAGCATACAAACTTGGGAAGGCTTTAGCAAACTGTTTACAGATTATTTCATTTCATATACGACGGATGTATATGGTACAAGAGGGCGTATATCCATATGCGACAAGTTTCTCTCGCACGACAGATTTGGCTATGAGCCACCTTTACGCGAGCTTCTCCAACTGGTTGCAGCAACAACTACCAGGTTAGCCAAGTTTAAGTTTTTCTTATTTTTTCCATGTTTACATTTTACTTGGCAATTATTGTCATTGTGCAAAGCAAAGTGCTTTGGCAATTTTATATGCAGCAAGGCTTCTCCCTTGTGCCAAGGTACTGCCCAAGGACTAGCTCCTAGGGTTCTCATATTGGTATCACGGGCAGTGGCACACACGTTTGAAGAATTGGCCAAATACGGAATATCACCTCACAGAATCCCTACCAGTTTAGAAGTGCAAGGCACTTATGGTTTTGTATCTCACGTTTGAGGCCATCACTTTTGCCACGGGCTTAAAATTTTGCATGCACGGAAGGCTAGCTAAGTGGATTCAATTCTACCGCCTCATGAAAAACGCTTTCGCTATAACACCAGATACTTTGTCAAGGACAAGCTAAGTTCTGGATTGTTTTCTCTCTCTCTCTCTCTCTCTCTCTCTCTCTTTAAGGGAATAATGAAAATCTTCTAAGAAGCTTTTGATACATGTTTTGCTCATGCGTTAGCATGAGCCAAGGTGCTCTAACTCTCAGCTAGCACGTGGCTAAGATGCTACTCAAATTAGTCTTCATCGATCTGTCCATTGAACACTAATTTGCATAAGGGCTATGAGCCACACAGGCTAAGAGCCATGTTTAGGCCAAGGGTAAGACCCAACTATTGGCATTCTTCGGGTGATTGTTTTCACGATCAAATAGATTCACCCAAGGAAGTACACATCAATGTTAATGGGCAAGCAAGAGTCTTGTCATTACGGATGATTAAGGTGTCATTTTTTGCACTACATGTTTTCAGTGCGACACTCAAGTTGAGTTTTTGATAATCTTCAAATCACATCCGCTGATCTCTACAAGGAAGTATGGATGCAGCAATCAGTTGTGACAGCATGGCTGTCCACCAGAGCTAGGTAGTTCACTTGTGTGGATTCCCTGCTTTCTCTATAGCACTACAGAGTGTCTATGGACATATTGTCTGGGGCACGGCCTGGAGGGTGACTACTAAATCACCCCATAGGCATTGAGGATCACAGTTTGATCTCTCCCAATTAAACTTTCAAGGAAAGAATTCCTCAATCTACCACACGGTAGCGGACGAATTCAACTTTTCAAGTTGATTCCAATCATTATGTACACGGTTAACTATGTTGGTTACCGTTGCCTGCTAGTTGAGCAGTTTCTACAGAGGGTCTTACCATGAGGTTTGACTACGTAGATATTAACCAACGGGGTCGGATTGCGCAGGCAACACCCACGGTTTCCACTACAAGTCGTATACATAGGCTTGAATGTTTCATAGCCATGCCAAGGGCATGTTGGAATGGAGTATTTTGGACCGTAGTGTCCACTATATCTTGTGTTGTTACGAACCAAGTTGTAGGGTTCGATTTGGCACATGTTGTCACATGGGACACAACATGGTCTAGGAACTCAAGGAGTTCAGTTTAGCCAGTGTGGAGCATGATAATGAGGGTCCCTCTCACTCTTGTCGCGGAGTGTTTGCAGCTACCTCCACACACAAGTACCAGCTCGTACTTGATGGATGTCGCTTTTCTTGATATCCTTGTTTGAGACATATTCCACATGTGGAGAATATGAGTCTCTTGGACTGACACTGGTGCCAACTTTTTACCAATGTGTTGCGACGAAGTCCCTAGGTGCTGGTCGCATCCATTGGTTCGACCATTTTACGCACACACTATCAGGAGCAATTTCAGTGGCCAAAAATTGTCGGGTACTAAGCACAAATTTGTTACGATTACAAGTGCTGTGAAACCACCTTAACGGAGGGTCATTACTACATATAGCTAAGTATGCTATGTACATGAGAATGTCTCATGGTTGTTACCTAGGTGTGATTGGGTTGTCACATTCTATTATGGTCCAACTTTTGCTGCAAAGTATGCTATGTTCATGAGAAGGTCTCCTGGTTGATTCCTAGGTGTGACCGGGTTGTTACATTCTATTATGGTTCAACTTTTGTTGCAAGATTTTCACGTAAGTTTAGTGAAAAGTCTCGTCATGGAATTGCGGTTCGGATATGTTTGTGTTAAATGCATGCACACTAGGTGTTATGGGCCCTAGTGTTTAACACAAATTTATTCGGAGCAGCATGCAAATTCATGGACTTTATTCTTTCTACAATTTTTTGCACAGTCAGTGCAATTTCTCTTGCAGATTTAATATGAGTTTACACCCTGCCACACAAGGTGATGGCTAAGTCTGGGTGTTTCTGATTGGATGCTTGAAACTCCAATCTACTTTCAACCTAGTTGGTTGTCTCCATTCCATATCGAGTATATGGCTGGATACTCAATGATTGAGTCATAGTTTGTCGTCAGTCGTGGGCGATTGTCTATAAGTGGTTGGGGGAAAGCACCTCACTCTTACTGTTGCTACTCATCCCGCGTAGGATGGGCATCTTACAAGCATTCTATTTGGTACTAAAGGATAGGCAAAGTGCATACGTTAGTAAAGAACGCTAAAGGATATGCTAAGTGCATACATTAGCAAGAAGTGAAATAACTAGATCGGTTACTTTTCTGGTTTGGAGTTTGCTTCCTATGATGAAAGGCATGTTACGACTAGTTCTAGTCTCTGCCTGTTATTCTCAAGTTATCAACCTTAATCATCAGTTTGGATGAGGTTGACTATTGGCAAGAAACCACCGCAAGTCAAGGACTTGGTTGCTGCTGATAAGTATGTCAGCATAGTACTTTCATGGAAAGATGAGCCGAGGTTATATTGCACATTCCAGTACCTTCAGAAAGTCTGAAACCTGGGTATGCATTTAAACACCTCTTAGTCGTGATAACTCGTTTAGCATTCTCAAGTGAGTTCTAAATGGAGCCTTCACTCTCTTTTGATTCTGCGTCGGTTAACCAAGACGGTTGCAGAGGGACAAGAATGTAGAAAATCAAGATGGTACTCTTGATTTCATTGAACCTCCCAATGAAACGGGTTCCGATTCAACGAATTGTTGGATCCATGCGGGATACCACGGCGGAAAACATTAGTGTTCTTATGAAGATACCACCACTTGTGTTTTCGAGGACGAAAACGCTTCTCCAAGGGGGGAGTAATGTCATGCCAAGGGTAGGACTGGAGGGGCACGGCCCGGGCAATGTGCCGGACACACATGCAGTAAAGGGGTCTATATATGGAAGAGGGCCAGGGGCCTATATATAGGATGGTTGGGAGGTTATTCGCATGTCTGTCTACCTGCTGGCCTTACACTTTTCTTGCTTTTTCTCTTGTTCTTCTCATCCTCACTAGAAGTAGAGGAAGACAAACTGGCAAAACTCTTTGAAGATGAAGAAAAATTTGTCGTCCTAAAAAAGACACGCTTCTTGGATCTTATAACTACCTTGCAACTTAATTTTTGGCCCAAATAACTGGGGAAATCTATTGTTTTGCTCTCCTTTTGAGAGTGCTTTAGAAGTTTCATCAACTTATTTGTCTTATTTTGAAGAGCCTCATTGAACTCTTTCTACAAGTACAATTTTTTCTTGTGTGTACTTGGCTTTTCTTTCTACTTCATTACAAACTTTAGAGGAGCATGGACACCTCTCACCATCTAGAGTGAACTTTGTCAAGCAGGTATTCTTTAGGTGATTCACATATTTTGGGTCATTGGAGTACTTGATTAAGGCTTGATTAATTTTTTCATACACATGTCAACATGCAGTTGATGTTTGCACTCCGTTCTATCAAGATTCCCCACCAAAAAATTTCTCAAATCTCTCGACTCCTCAACAAAAGGCCTATTCTTGTTAGGAACTCTGTTGATTTCACATGTTTTTGTGTTCGGAATTTTATTTTCTCATCTCCTATCTCCCTTGGATTCATTTCAAGAACCCATGTGTGCTACAGAAAAGGATTGGATCCTCCATAGAAGAGGAATCATCTGAGCTCTAATACCACTATTATAGGCTTAGACACTTCAAGTGAGAAATCAATAGCAACACACAAAATGAAACTACAAACAACTAAACTTTGAAGAGAGAGAGAGAGAGAGAGAGAGAGAGAGAGAGAGAGAGAGAGAGAGAGAGAGAGAGAGAGAGAGAGAGAGAGAGAGAGAGAGAGAGAGAGAGAGAGAGAGAGAGAGAGAGAGACAACACCATAGTATGGCAGAGTTCCATTCTCAGATGCACTAGCCCCAAAGACTGGTTCCCCTTTTGCTATTTCTTTATTATTGTTTCACAAAGGTACAACTTCTTGAGGGTCCAATTCTCTCCAAGAATGTGTGTCAAAATGGTCTCTAGAGATTGACCTCCATGACACTTATGAGCAATATGAGGGTGGCCAAAAGAAAAGCCCCAAAAGCATCTTGTCAAAAAGCTCTGATTTAGAAGCTATTGGCCCTCCAAAATCAACACAAATTCCATGTCAGCACTTTGCCCGTGAATTGTGAAACATGCGTACAACAGTGCCACATCAGCAATAGCTTGGATTTTCTAGAGGTTTCAGCTAGCCCTTATGCTTTGCCACTTTTAGGGTTTAGGCCCCTCGACCAGTGTTCATAAGTTGATTGGGTTAGAGCTTTTGAACTTTAAACCCTTTGTCCTCTCGGGCCATCTTTTAAGTTGGGCATGCCACGTCACAAACTTGTGACATATCTTCACTTAAAAATCTTTTTATATTGTCCACAAATGGCCAAAGAGCATTGCCCACATGTGAATACCTCCAAAGGGAACTAGCACCGACATCATCAACACATGATTGCAGTGACAACACGCACAACACTTGCGCGCATGCCCGTGAGGGAGGAGACCCCACACCATAGCCAAGGGAGGGAGGGAGTTCTCTCTCCCTTCCTCTTGTGATGCCAATATTGAAGACATACCCTTAAATATATACCCAAAGTTTTCACTCCTCATTGCAAATGTGGGTTTTACCCCATGCCACATGACACCCTCCCAAGAATTTGAGCAAAAAAAAAAACCGTTTTAAACACCTTAGAAAAAATAGATTTGTTTTTTTTTTTTGATACTACTTCTCTTCCTTCCAGATCAGTGCTCAAGTATCCAAATGCTGAGCCATAACGATTGGCCTAAAGTCTATATCCTGAGCTTCATGTTTAAGCATCATTTGGAGTCGATAAGAAAAGTCAATAATTTTTGGTTGCCTCTATCCACTGCCAACTTCCAATGCATATATCTCTATGCACATAGATTTGATTGACAAGTTGTAAAGATTGGGTTCAAAGATTTCAACAAGTACTATTGGATGAAACCTTGGCGAGCTAAAAAATACTCTAATGAACGCATTCTAAAGCACACCAATATACTACAAGCCCAGCCTCTCGAAAAACTTTAGATTGCAACATCTGTTTTGTTTGGCCTCTAATGTATGATCTATAAATCCTTGCTCAAATAGCATGTTTAGCACTTCAAATCCATAGCTATGGTCACCATTCATACTCTAGCTACATCAACGCCATCTACAAAAACTTGCAAAAAACTTCAAATTTCAATTTGCATGCAATTTTTCAAACTTTAAGAGAGACAAGATTTGAATGCAATTTTTCAAACTTTAGGAGAGACAAGTTTTGAATGCTAATGTGGATATGAATTTTTTATGTGTGGCCAAGATTGAGTATTTGAGCTATATCATTTCTATCAAGGGAATCAAGATGGAATTAAAGAAAGTAGTAATGATTTTGGCGTGGCTAGCACCATAGAATATAACACCTTTGAGATATTGTTCATGCACTTAGAATTTTGCGTCATTATCTTTATGGCATAGAGTTTAAAAGTTTACATAGATCATCATACCTTGAAGTATTTTTGTATTCAATTAGAATTGTAAATGGGTTGAGTTAATGGAAGAATTTCACATGTAAATTCTATACAAAAAGGGCAAAGATAATGTTGGCAACTGGCAAATTATTGTGCATTATGCATAATATGAGTTTTATTGTGTTAGAGAGTACTCTACTTCAAGAAATTTAGGAATCATGAAAAGAAGACCCTTATTTAAAATCAATAAGTTTGAGGATGGATCCAAAATTTTATTACTCTTGATGGTACAAATCCGTCTAATTCAAGTAGTTCTCTACCAAATTTGTTTTTTCTCAATGGAGAATGGATTTCTTAAACGGAAAAGAAATATTTATGTTCCTTATGCACAAAAACTAAGAGAATTTTTTTTGCATGACTTTCATGATAGTCCTTGTGTGGGCCATCCTAGCATTGATAAGACTTTACAATTAGTAAAGGAGACATTTTGGTGGCCTAATCTCAAGCAAGAAGTCCACAAGTATGTCACATAATTTTTTAGTGTCAAGTTAAGAAAGCTAAAAGAGTTAAAGTTCTTGGGGTGTTACAACCTTTACAGATGTTGGAAAATAATTGGCAAAGTGTTTCTATGGATTTATGGTGATACTATCAAGAACTCAAATAGCCAAGTGCTTGATTTTGGTAGTGGTTGATTGTTGACCGTTTGTCCAAGAAGATGGTTCACTTTACTCCTACCATAGAGACTATGGAAACAATCTCTCTATTTGGGTGAAAGCATGGATTGATGGTACAAGTTTCTACACTTTTTGGTGGTATTCTTTACAAAAAGTGGGGATCGATAATGGAAGGCCTAGGGTAAGACCGGGCAAGCCAAGGGCCAAGACGGACATGCAGTAAAAGGGGTCCGTATAATTAGCTAGGCAAGGCCTATATAGGGCACAATTGGGTGGAATGTGGCGTGCTCTAGCCCAAAGGAGCAGGTCAGCCATGCGGAAGAGGGAAAAGAAGGCATGCAGGGGCTGCATGGAAGTTGCATGAAACTCTCTCTCTCTCTCTCTCTCTCTCTATATATATATATATATATATATATATATATATATATATATATATATATATATAGATATATCTCTGTGTGTGTGTGTGTGTGGGCGAGCTTGGGCCATAGACAAGCTTTCTTGCAAGGAAGGGGGAGGCTGTGGGCATGACCCCTTGATTACATAGAGCCAAGAAGGTTGAGGCCCACAGGAAGAGACCCTTGTCTGCAAAAGAGAGGAGCAGCGGTCTCCACAGGTTGAAGAGAATATGGCTCCAAATGGGATCTCATCCCTCTGGAAGAGAAGACATTTCTGCAGCGTCTTGTGCCGAGCAGTAGGGCTGTTGTGAACATTTTGTTGCTTTCACCATCACCTGTAGCAAGCCACCATAGCTGTGGTTTTTTTTTTTAATGTTATTGAAGTTCATGGGCACCCTTCAGGTGCCCTAAGGACACCTGAAGGGGCATGTCCCATAGCAGAAACAGTCGATTATGGAAAGCATGCAAGGTGCCGGCATGGACAACATGTAGGATGCATGGTGTTAAAGACCATCAAACTTTCACTTTGCAGTAGCATGCAACAATTCCTTAAAGAAGCTAGGCAGAATTCCCTCAAAGAATCAATCCTTGAAGCTTCACCTCTTTGAAAATTGAACAATTAGTTGTCACCTTCTCGGAATACCCTCTGGTCTAGGGCTTTTGTCTATGAGCAACCCTGGACTGTTAAAAGGGCAAGCAAGGCATCTATATGCATCTTTTTACAGCAGTCAACAAGGTCACAGGCTAGTTTAGAACTCCTGCAAAACCCTTGCAAGGCATGGTGGTGGTCATTTCAAGGAGGGCCGATAAGTATGTTCAAATTAGAGATTTCATTTCTACATTTTAATAATTTTTGTAGGACTATCCAAAGTGAAGCATGACAAGGATATGATGATGCAAAGGCAAGGCCTATTGCTACCCTTCATAAGCAATTGATTAATCATAGCAGCTACAAGTAGGCAAGGTTGCCTAACACTCTAAGCGAGTCAAAAATGGTTGATGGCTTGTAAGAAAAAGTCAAAAACAATTATGCTCAACTCATTGTTGGCAAGACATACCCAATGGGATTTCAAGGTTAAATGCCATCAATATTGAGCAACTTATGTATGATTTGTTTTTGCAATAATAGTAGATGTTTTTTAAGTTTTAAATCTGGTATATTAATCAACAAGGTTGACAATAGGTGGGGCTAATCTCCTTTTAACTCTATTTAATAAGATAATACCATAAGATGCACCACAATACATCGATTTCAACGATGGAGCAATGCTCCATACAGGGATTCTTAGCTTGTGTATTACATCGGCTATTATATTTTTGACATCTCCTCCTTGTGCTACCTAGAGGATCGGGGAAAGCAAGGCTTTTAGGAGTGCAGTTCCATGCATTGGATGCATAATCATTTCAAATTCATTGTAGCTTGCCAATGTGCAAGCACGTAGGTACGTGAAGTACATTAAAAGCACAAGCATGCCACTAGATGTTTTGATTTTTTTATGCCAAGGACAATGGTTACAGCAATTGGTAAGTATGTTACCTTTATGTTTCAATTTTGAACTTATTCACTTTCTACAATTCCAACTTGACAAAGCAAATGTTGCTTCGGTTGAGTAGAGATTGGCAGTAAGATGAAATTTGATATAGCTAAGCTTCTTGAGCTATCTATTTCAAGATTGGGCAATCTAAGGATTCTCAAAAAGATGTTCACTTGGGCAAGGCTGATTTTCTTCATGAAAGCTAGACAAGGTCGACTCTTTTTTGCTTTGACATATGTGTATCACTAGGAGTACATGTTAGCTATGAGCACTCAGGTTGCGTTCTCTCTCATCTTTTTGATAAACTTATCTAAAGCAAGGCTTCACTTTAGGGCATCTTGCATAGAAGTTTCCAAAGTTTGGAATATGCTATTAGCATATGCACTTCAGGATACTTGGGCACAATGTTTATCTTATTTTCTCTTGGAGGTAAGTATGACCCACGCCATGATGTCATATTGGGTACATCCGATAGCTCTAAATTTTTCAGCATATATGGTATGAATCCGCTTAAAGCAAAGACAGTCGCTCTAAGAGAGGCAACCATGTTATTACAATTTTCATTTCCAAATGATTTTTATATTATGCAAAGCAACATGCTTAGCCAACTTTCATGTGAAGCAAGGCTCTATTCTGTACCAAGTACTATCCAATGACTTCAAATCAAGGATAATGGCCCACATATTTGGTACTATGTTGATGTAAGCTCACAATTTATGTCTAAAATGACAAATTGTGATGTAACCATGTCCACTTGTTTAAGGAAATTCTAGTATCGGCTCAATTTGTAGGGGCTGTCATTGTTGCCAAGGGTTTACACCTCTGCGTGCATGGCATGCTAGTGAGGTAGACATAATTCATCTCATTATTGTTTACGCTTTTGCTATAGCACTATCTACTTTGTCAAGGATAAGGTAGGTTATTAATTTCTTAAAATATTTTTTATTTATGTTTATTCATAGACAAAGTGCCATACTTACGTCACCCTGGTACAATCATGACCACATACAAAGTAGGTGGGTCAAGATGTGACTTATGTTACCTCTCTCTATGAGAGTGTTGTATAAGCACACTATTGTACGCATATAGGCTTAATATTGTGTTTTTCAAGTGTGAGCTTGGTGCTTGAAGCATCCATCTTCATTGCACCAACAAGTTATTGAAGGAACACAAAGTACTGTATTATAAAATGTCTCCCTTGATGGGGGAAACATATAATAGAAAGCCTTTTGGAGGGGGGACCGGCTCCATGAAAATCCGGTCCTCAACTGTTGTCAATAGCTTAATTTCTCTCTATTTTTGAAGTATTGTTCATGCCTATCTAACTAGGTGTTATGCTTTTGTTGCTCTTCCATCCAAGCACTCTTGCTATGCTCATTAGGAATCTATTCTTAATGAAATGCTCACTATGTCTATGTTATTTTTTTCTACACACAAGTTACTAGACCATTAAATGTTACATTGGTATCAGAGCACAAGGTTTATCTTTTCTTGCTCAAGAAGAGAGGTCCTCAAGCTAACTATAAATGGCTAGTATTATTAATTGCAATTGAGTAAGTAATAGGGATTTTTTAGCCTTGTAGTGTGCCTACTTCGTGTAGATAACGAGGCATCACCGTGGAGAGCTATGGTCTTAATCTCCAAAGTGAAATGCAATGATAGCTACGTGCTCATGGAATTCTCCAAACTCCCCACCAAGAAGAGAGAGTACCTAGGAAGCCTCCCTGTGAGACTTCCAAAAGAGGCCTCTCTCGGATAAGGGAAGAAGTAGAGGATCCGTACAAAGGGCTCAAAAATCTGCTACTTGACGATGCATCTCCTTCCCAAAGGAGAATTCAAGTTTCAATGGTAGAGCTCCCACTGAAAGAACGAGAAAGAAGTGAGTCTCCTGCCACCTCGGCGGAGATGGATCCACAAAGATGGTGGGCAAAACGCTCTCCAACACCCCCTAAATGGAGAAGACCATCGTACACTTCTCCACACCATAATTCAAAGAGATATGATAGAAAAAAAGAGAAGAAAAAGGTGAGAAAGAGGTCACCCTCTTCTCCATCTTCTTCATCCTCTTCCTCTTATGAAGAAATTGATGGTGCAAACAAGGAGGAACAAGGGAAGAAAAAGGCGAGAAAGAGGTCACCCTCTTCTCTCTCCTCCTCAAATTCTTCCTCTTTTGAAGAAAGTGATGGTGCAACTTTTGAACCACCAAAAAGAAGAGGCCATAGGAAATCTTATGCCGCACGGAAGAGGTCATCCAAGCTAAAAAAGTTCAAAGAGGGAGGAAAGAACATCTCTTTCCTTACCTACGATGGCACCTTTGGTGCTACGAACAAAGTCTTGGCCTTCATCCAACAATTCGATGCGGCATTTGGAAACGAGGGCTTCATGGAGTCCTCTAAGCTACACCATGTAGCTGTGCATTTTCAAAAGTCCACCAGGCAATGGTGGTCTAGCCTCCTACAAGCACATGGTGAAGCTCCACGAACATGGAAAGCTTTAAGAGCTTCCATCATGAAGCAGTTTTTGGCTACCGATGCCAAAGACAAAGTACTCACCGAATGGTGAAGCTTGAACCTCTCTCCCTATGAATCTATTCACAAATATGCAGACAAATTTTGGGACTTACATCTCAAAGGCACTATCTTCAAAAAGATGGATTTTGGAGAGCAAAAACAACATTTTTGTGCGGGTTTAATTGAAGATATGGCGGAATATGTCAACTCCCAAAGTCCATGCACCATATTTGCGATCATACACCATACCATGGTGGCTTCACGAATCAATTTCCAGTAAGGGGCTAAGAGAAATCTTAAGCCTACGGAGAACAAGGACCATAATAACAAGCCCCAAGGGAAGGACAATGTCCAAAAGTCTCCTAAAGGCAACACCAACAAAAACAAAGCTAAGGAGAAGGGAGTTTATAAAGGCAAAAATAAACCCTCTCGTGAAGAGCTTGAGCGTTATCGTAAAGACAATCGTTGTTTCAAGTGCGGGGAGCAAGGGCATGCCTATCATGCTTGTCCCCACAAGAATACATGAAATGAGCCTCCTAGAGATACCTTGGTCCTATATGCCATGCTTGGGGAAAGGTAAGAGAACAGGATGCTTTCATTCTATTTGACCCTGGTTCTACTCACAATTTCATATCCACAAAGTTGGCCACCAAACTAGGCATTCAAGCCTATGAGATGGGAGATGTCCTACCTGCTGATGGTGCTTTCAAGGGGCAAGAAGCCTCAATCACTCCTTTTATTGGAAAATTGAGGCTCCATGTCCAAAGCTATGTGGACAAGGATGACTTCTTTATCTCTCCTCTCAAGCACGAGGATGTAATCCTAGGGGCAACATGGTTTGATGCATGGCTGCCAATGTTAAAGTCCCTGAAAGGCAAATCTATTTTAGGTTCAGGGAAAAAGATATGTACATAGATGCTAAGGAGTTGGGTAGCACCATACGCATTGTACATACACAAGCTCTCAATAAGTCAATAAAGAGCTCTATTTCCGTGTACATGATTTTTGTTAAAGATTCTCAAAATGAACCTAATGCTTTAGCAAAAGAAAATATAAACAACCACAAGGAATTAGAGTTATCCAACTTTCTCAAGGGATTTCTAGATGTTTTTATTGATGACATCCCTTGTGAACTACCTCCTAAACGAGGCAATGATGACCATGCAATTGAACTTCTTCCAGAAAGTTCACCACCTAATAAACCTCCTTATAGAGTTTCCCAAGCTCAACAAGAGGAGATTATGCGGCAAGTGCATGAGTTAGTTGAGAAGGGCATGGTTAGAGGGCCTAGCTCATCTCCATTTTGTTCACCGGTGTTACTAGTGCAAAAGAAAGACGTCACATATTGTATGTGTGGAGACTATAGAGCACTAAATAGGATCACGATCAAGAATAGGTTTCCCGTTCCACAGGTAGAAGACCTATTTGATAAGCTACAAGGGTCGACCTACTTTAGTAGGATTGACCTAAAAAGTGGCTACCATCAAATAAGGATACTTGATCTCAAGACATTGTAAAGACCGCATTTCACACTATGTTTGGTATTTAACAAATACATTGTCATGTTTTTTGGCTTGACCAATGCACCAGCCACATTTAATTGCTTGATGGAGAAGCTATTTAGGCCTCACCGAACCTTCACTGGAGTGTTCTTTGATGATATAATCATCTACTCTAATTCATTAGACGAACGCAACAAACACCTCTAGGTAATATTTCAAGTCTTACAAGAGAATAAACTTTATATTAATCGAAAGAAAAGTGAGTTTTTCTTATGAGAGATTCAGTATTGAGGTCACATTATCTCTCAAGACGGCATCCAAATGGATCCATCAAAGCTGGAGGTAATAAAAGGATGGCCTAATCCAAGGAATCTACATGAACTAATAATCTTTATAGGTATGTGCGCATACTATAGACACTTCATAGAAAAGTTCTCACAAATCGCAGGACCATTACATGACCTAACAAAGAAAAATGTTAGGTATACATGGTCTGCCAAGGAGAACAATGCTTTCGAAAAGCTTAAAGAAAATCTTATCTCTCAACCAGTGTTTACACTGCCGGATCTCTCAAAACCATTTGAGGTCCAATGTGACGCTTGTGGTGACTGCCTTGGAGTTGTTTTACTCCAAGAAGGGAACGCCATAGCCTACGAAAGTCGAAGTCTTGACCCTATTGAGCAAGCTCTACGCATATATGAAAAGGAACTCCTCGCAGTTCTACATGCCTTAGACTCGTGGAAGCACTATTTATTGGGGACTCCTTTCATTCTACGGACGGATCACCAAAGCCTTAAGTCCTCCATGATGCACACCAAGCTCTCCGACAAACAAATGTAGTGGAAAAATTTCCTTTTGTAATTTCCTTTTCATATTGCTCATTGCTGGCAAGCATAATCAAGTAGCCGATGCACTCTCAAGACGACCGTGAGTAAATGCGGTTTCCATAGCAACTCACAATAATCTATCTTCTATGATAGATGAGTATGCTATTGATCCTGATTTTAGAGATGTGATTTCAGCCCTTGCACTATGGTAGAAAGAATAACCATTTACCTTACAAGATGGTTATCTTCTCTATGGCAATAGACTATGCATTACTAATTCACTACGTGAGAAAGTAATGTATGAATCTCATGCTCCTCCTTATGCGGGACGTAGAGGGATTCAATCTACCCAAAAAGGGATATAAAAATATTTCTATTGGCCTGCCATGAAATCAAACATACAAGAGTATGTTTCTAAATGTGTGGTATGCCAAAAGACAAAGTTTGATAGAGGGAAACAACCTGGATTGCTTCAACCTTTGCCAATCCCTAATTCCTCATGGGAGAGCATATCCATGGATTTTATCTTTGGATTGCCTAAGTCTATCCATGGGAATACGGGAATACGAACGATAGTAGACAGGTTCAGCAAACAAGCTCATTTTATACCTATCAAAAAGACTATCAAAGCCCATCAAATAGCAACCCTCTTCATATCAGAAATCTTCAAGTACCATGGCTTGCCAATGTCCATAGTTTCGGATAGAGATCTTAGAATGACCAGTAATTTTTGGAAGGGTGTCTTTGAGAATTTAGGGACAAGGCTAAACTTCTCTTTGGCCTATTATCCTCAAATGGATGGCCAAAGTGAAATAGCTAACCTAACAATTCTTGATTCACTAAAAGCGTGCGTAATGGAAGTAGATCAAAGGTCCCAATGAGAGAAGTACTTATCATTAGTGGAGTATGCCTATAATAACACTATACATACCTCCACCAGAAAAGAACCTTTTGAGGTAATTGAGGGAAGATCTAAAAGTCCCCTGCTACTTAAGATACACGGGAAGATCTTCGCAGTGTAGATGAGTATAGCCGAGACCTACAAGAATCTTTTCAAAAGATTAAGGATGCTATCTCTATCTCACAGCAAAAGCAAAAGGCTGCTGCTAATAAGCACCGAAGAGCTCAAGCCTTTAAACAAAATGATTGAGTCTTGCTTAAATTTCTCACGGCTTGATTAAGGCACACAACGGGCAAGAATCCTATCGCACACCAAAAATACTATGCTAAATTAGCAAAAAGGTACTATGGTCCCTTCCGGATTCTTAGACCAATCAATGAGATGGCCTATCTGTTGGAATTAGGGTTGCAGAGAAACACACACAGCTTGGAGAAGACGAAGGAAGCTCAAGGCACACAATAGAGAGTGTGTTACTTAGTGTGCAATGGAAAAAAAGATTGATAGCCCTAGAGTGATGGGCGTATACACAATCCACGGGGGAAAAAACCTCCTAAAGAGGGAAAAAATGCCCTGGCGGTCCTAGTGTGTTCACACACATCACTACCACATGTATATGGTAACAAATCCCCCCTGGAGTGATGCGGTGAACGAGAGCTGGCACATGAGTAAAGGGAAGTGCCATGCCCTAAGGACAGGATCGGTCCACAAAGGGGAGGAAGCCCAAAGCTTTGCGGAAAGCTTCAAGCTTCTCACGAGATAATGCCTTTGTGAAAAGATCTGCAAGGTTGTCCTGTGTTGGCACATAAGCCAAGCTGATCTCTCCTGCTGAGAGCCTCTCCCTGACATAGTGGTAATGCACCTCAATGTGCTTTGTGCGAGAATGAAAAGCTGGGTTCCTCGCAACTGCCAATGCGCTCTGACTGTCAGTGTAGATAGTGTTGGCAGTGTCCTGTCGAACACCCAAATCATCCATAAGGTGTCTGAGCCATACACACACAACCGTAGCTGTGAAGACTGCCCTGTACTCAGCCTCATAACTCGAAGTGGCCACAGTAGGTTGCTTCTTGCTCAACCATGATATACATGAAATGCCAAGCATGAAACAAAAACCACTTGTGGACACTCTCGTGTCAAAACAACCAGCCCAATCTGAGTCCGAAAAAGCATGTAAATCTGGCGGCAATGATCCCCCCTTGGGATAAAACAAGCCAAGATGTAAAGTGCCACTAAGGTAGCGGAAAATCCTCTTGACAGCCTGCCAATGCTTAGACCCTGGGCTATGCATAAATCTGCTGACCTGTGAGACTGCAAACTGAATATCTGGCCTTGTGTTGCATACATAAATGAGGCAGCCAATAGCACTTTGGTAAAGACTGACATCAGTAGGATCCCCAGCATCATGTAGACTCAATTTCAAACCTGTTTCCATGGGAGTGGCAATAGGTTTGCAATCCTCAAGTCCAAACTTACATAGCAATGTCTCTATGTAACTTTTCTGACACAAGGCAATACCACCATCACACTGCTTAAACTGTATACCCAAATAATGATGCAACAGCCCCAAATCTTTCATCTTGAAAGTAGCATTCAAATCAGCCTTAAATTCAGCAATATGTCTCTCATTTGGTCCAATGATCAACAATTCATCAACATAAAGAACCACAATGAGAAGTACATCACCCTCACGCTTTACATACAATGTGCTTTTTGTTGGACTGTTACGAAAGCCTTGTTTGACCAAATGAGTGTCAGCTTTCTCATACCAAGCATGCGGAGATTGCTTCAACCCATACAAAGCCTTGTTACATTTGCACACTTTGTCCTCTTGTCCTTTTATGACAAAACCGCGAGGCTGCGTTACATAAACTTCCTCAAATATGTTACCATTCAAGAAAGCAGTAACAATGTCTGATTGATGTACATCCCAACCAAAATGAGCTGCCAATGCACATAGAAAACGCACATTAGTCATACGACAAGTGGGAGCAAAAGTCTCTTCATAGTCTATGCCTTTTTGTTGTGCATAACCTTTTGCAACCAGTCGAGCCTTATGGCGATCGATCTCACCATCCGGCTTGCGTTTCAACTTGTAAACCCACTTCGTACCAATGGCCTTTTTGGCAGGAGGCAAATCACATAAAGTCCATGTGTCATTTTCTATAAGTGCATCATATTTTGATTGCATGGCAGCCATCCAATTTTATGAATTTTCTGCTTCATCAAAAGTCAGAGGCTCCTCAACATCATGTAAGCTATACACAGCCAAAGGATAACAATCTGATGCATAAGATGCATGGCGAGAGCCTGAACGAGTACGACTAGACAAAGGTGCATCCAATTTACTGTCACGCAAAGTGTGCACCAGCCATTTTGGCATACCTCTAGCCTACTCATTTTCAGCCCTTTCCTCATCAAGTACATCATGTACATCTGCATCAGTAATAGGCTGATCTAGAACATTTTCAGAAACCCCCATAGGCTGTACATTTGCCTCATTGGAACTTACATTCGTATTTCCACCACTGAAAAGAGGCAACAAAGTGTCATAAATGTCATGTGAGCTTACATTACTGTCTCTAGTACATGACAGCAAGGGCTGAACAGAATCTTCCACAAACACTACATCCCGTGAAACCAGAATACGTTTTGTTTGTGGATGATACAACCTGTAACCTTTGCTTTCAGCACTATAACCAACAAAAATACATTTGACAGCCTTATCATCCATTTTTCTACGCTGCACTTGTGGCACCAAAGCATATGCCAAACAGCCAAAAACACGCATGTGCTCAATAGAAGGCTTTCTATCATGCCATGCTTCATATGGAGTAATAGACTGCAAAGCTTTCGTAGGACACCTGTTAAGTACATAAGTGACCTCTAGCTTCACTTTTGACCATACGTCATGCCATTTCTGTCAGTGACCTGTTTTTCCTCTCAGCAACACCATTTTGCTGAGGTGTATAAGGCACTATACATTGGTGTTTTAACCCACGACTAGCCAACAATGCATTAAACTCATGAGACATATACTCCCCCCCTCGATCAGAACGGAGGGTGCCCATAGTACATTTCGAGACATTTACAGCCATAGCCAGAAATTGTTTGAAGCACATAAAAACTTCGGACTTCGCTTTAAGCGGAAATACCCATGCATGCCTGGAGTAATAATTAATGAAAGTCATGAAGTACAGGTAATTGCCCAAGGACGGAGTTTGGATGGGCCCACAAACATCACTATGCACAAGCTGCAACCTGCATGTGGCCCGAACTGAACCATCCTTTGGAAACTTACTACGCTACATCTTACCCAAAATACAGCCTTCACAAACATTTTTGACAGGTGCTTCAAGAGGTGGCAAAGAAGCAACCATATCAGATTTCTGCAAACGCAACAAACTGGCAAAATTCAGATGACCAAAACGTGCATGCCAAAGTTTTGCATCTGAAATAGCCCTTGAATCTGCAACAGCATTTGCAAAATTTTGTCCACACTTGTCATAAAAAGTGAGCTTATACAGCCCACGGCACAAAAGCCCAGACGCAACAATTTCATCACCAAAACTGAGATCATGAACTGTACATCTGTCATCCACAAATTTGACTACGAGTCCAAGTCTAGCAAGTGCGGATACAGACAAGAGATTCTTCTTGATCCCAGGTACATAAAGTGCATCAACAAGTGTGAAGAAACTGCCATTAGCAGCAGTGAGCACAATCTTTCCAACTCCTTGAACTGGATAAGAGGCGTTGTTGGCACAAGTGACTGAATTCCCATGAGGGACTGACTCGAGAGAGGTAAACAATTCACGATGTGAGGTAATGTGCTTTGTAGCGCCACTGTCAAAATACCACATGTGAATCTGCAGCAACTGACAAGCATGCATCATGGACAGCAGGATTGTAAGTGCACTCTGCGCTAAAATCCCATTCTGCATCAACATCAGCATTACAGTCTCCTTTCACAGAAGACTCAACAATGGCTGCATTTGTAGTGGAACCAGCATCTGCAATGGAACCGCCCTCTTTCTTCTTAGCCTCTTTGGCCTTCAACTTAGGACACGACTTGATCAAGTGATCATTGGCTTTACAATAATGGCAACGCATCTTCTTTTTTCCCTTATCACCAGAATTGCCAGACGAAGTACTGCCAGAAGAAGCATTAGGAACAGAATTTTTGCCACTCGCAGCAGAACCATAAGAAGTGGCTGCATTACTGTTACCACCCTTTCTTTGAGAAGCAATAAAAGCCTGTTCAACTGCACGCTGCCTAGTCCTGTTTTTTCTAGAAAGTGACTCTTCCAAGTACTAGCAAAAGTCTGGTAGGAATCTGGTAAGGCATCAAGAACAGTCTGCACAAGGGAATTGTCTGAAATGACTTCACCTGTAGAAATAAGCTGCTCATTGATATCCTTGACACTAGCAAGGAAAGTGTCCATATCATCTTCCTCATGCATAATCTTCGACTCCAGCTCTTTACGCAGCAAAGCAATTTTAGCCTCATTGCGGCTTGCATAAAGACCTGCTAAAATATCCCAAGCCTGTTTTGCAGATTTTGCTGAACGGATGTGAGGAACAATGGTGCGCTTAACAGAAAACGCAATCAATGCATGAGACTGCGCATCCTTAACATCCCAACGAGCTTGTTCTGCCATAGGAAAAATAACTCTAACAGCTGCAATCCTTGCAGCAAGACCTGAAACATCCTTAACATCGCCTACATCCTCAGAACCAGGACGTACATCAATGCCCTGCACAATGTTCCAGACACCCTTTGACACAAGAACATGTTGCATCATAAAAGCCGACATAGGGTAGTTGTCCCCATCCAACCTGTCCTCAGCAGCAAACATCTTGAACACATCTGTGTTGTTGTTGTCAGCCATGGTAAATGCTGCACCTGATGTGAAAACTGCCCAAAAATAGGAGAAACGGAGCGGGAAATACCTGTGCTATATAGCACAAACCGTAGAAGACTATAAGGCACCTGTTATGCAGAAAACAACACTGACATAAATTCTGCACAAAATGACGAAATAGCCTGTGCAGTACTACCTGTAGTGGAAACGGAGGCCGAAATGAGCCGAAATCAAAATTCTGAGCAGACCAAGCTCTTCGAGCGCTCCCAAAATTTTTGTCGACCTACGAACGCTTGCCAAAGCTCACTAAAATCGGAGAAAGTGAGTAGGCGTGTGCTGGAGCAGCTGGCGACTAAGCCTAGGAGGACATGACCTGCTCTGATACCAATTGTTGGAATCAGGGTTGCAGAGAAACACACACAACTTGGAGAAGACGAAGGAAGCTCAAGGCACACAATAGAGAGTGTGTTACTTAGTGTGCAATGGAAAAAACGATTGATAGCCCTAGAGTGATGGGCGTATATACAATGCACGGGGGGAAAAACCTCCTAAAGAGGGAAAAAATGCCCCGGCGGTCCTAGTGTGTTCACACACATCACTACCACATGTATATGGTAACACTATCAACTCAAGTTACTCAATCATTAGCTTATACACAATGCTTTCCATGTGAGCATACTAAAGCCTTACAAAGGAGAGCCACCTCAAGAACGAACTATTGAAGACCCACCAGAGATTAAGGACCAAGAAGAGGTGTTGCAGCCCGAGTCCATTCTCCGACATGAAGACAAGGTATTTAGAGGCAGACTATCCGACGATATCTTATTAAGTTTAAGAACTATCCTTTTGAAGATGCTAGATGGATGCAAGGCATACAATTAAAGGATAACCTAAACCTTGTCAATGCTTACAATGCTTCCCTGGACTCTCTTTTTCTATATAGTGTGCACATATTAATGAGTATGCATGCTTACGATCATGTTTGTGGAGACGACGTCTCCCAAACACCAAGTAGAGCTTGTCACTCTACTATGGAAGATTGATATGGACTAATGTGCAGACATGCTTGTGGCAGCTAACGCTCTCAAGCACCAAATGGACTAGTCATCTATTTTGGGATGATGTCATAGGGTAAAATAGGGATTCTCTACCCGCTAGAAAAAGGACTAATGACTAGGATTTATCTTTTCTACCTCATAGTCGAGGACGACTATGATTTCAAGAGGGAGGTAATGTCATGATAACTAATATCTAATTCTCCTAAATGATTTTCTCATGTTAAACTAATCATTTAATATGGAAAAAGCTAGAATATTGGTTAGACTGGCAGACCAGTCAAAGTAGGATCTAAATAGGAATCCAAAGGGAAGGCCATCTGCAAAAGAGAAATGTGCATCAATGGCCTTTGAAGACCCTAAGGTTCAGCCCATTAAGACTTCCAAAATGCTAAGGTTCCAAAATTCAAAGGTAATGTCCAATGTCCAAAGTGTTGGGGGAATTGGATGGTCATGGGGAAGACCAAAAAGTCTTCCCACATCCCTAGATAAGAGGGGGCGATCCTTTCTTGTAGGGGATGAGAGAGAAACACACACACACACACACACACACACACACTTTTCCAAGCTCCCTTTACACAAAGGGAATAGTGGACACATGTTAGCTTCCTACCGCAGTTTCCCCCAAGGTGCATTCAAATCGTATTGGATGGCCATAGAGGTGGACCAATGAGAATTAGACTAGAGTAAATTTAGTTTAATTCACTTAAAAACACTTGATAAAAGAACCAATAGAAATTAAGCTCTCTAGAAGACTATTGGATAGTCTCCCAAGGGGTCCAATGAGCATTTAATAGCTCAATGGCTTGCCTGATTTCTATTGGCCAGAAGACTAAGAGGTTCAATGAGAGTTTAATTGCATTATTTAAATACCTAAGTCTCTCACAAAAGGGGAAAGGGGGACACATGTCACAAGGCTATCACTTATGCTTCTTAATTGTCATTGGCTAAGCTTTGCAGGGGCCAATAGGATGCAAGTATGAATAATTAGCAAGAGGGGTCGTCAACCAAGAGAGAGAGGGGGCTGATTTTTGCAAGGCATTATCACACACACACACACTCACACAAGCTGTGTGAAGTAAAGAAGACTATTTCCTTCTCAAGCTTTAACGGAAAGCTCATCATCTACTCCAAGCTTGTGAGAAGGGAGGCCTACACCAGCAAATCTTGGCTTTGTGATGCAAATCCAACCAAGAGCCAAGCTCCAATGCATGCTCATCTCCTCTACCATGCTAACTACTAAGCTATGCTAAGCTATCAAAAGTGATTATGTGAGGAGACATACTTCTTTCTTGTAAGCTACTCTCATACCCCGCTAGCTCTCACCATCTTTGAAGGTGTGTGAGGTCTTGGGTCTGAGACCATGAGGAAATTAATATTGTGTTTTTCAAGTGTGAGCTTGGTGCTTGAAGCTTCCATCTTCATTGCACCAGCAAGTTATTGAAGGAACACAAAGGATTGTATTGTAAAATGTCTCCTTGATGGTGGAAACCTATAATACAAAGCCTTTTGGAGGTGGGACGGGCTCCATGAAAATCCGGTCCTCAACTGTTGTCAATAGCTTAATTTCTCTCTCTTTTTGAAGTATTGTTCATGCCTATCTAACTAGGTGTTATGCTTTTGTTGCTCTCTCCATCCAAGCACTCTTGCTATGCTCATCAGGAGTCTATTCTTAATGAAATGCTCACTATGTCTATGTTATTTTCCGCTACACACAAGTTACTAGACCATTAAATGTTACAAACTGTGTTTGTCATCATTGGTTGCTAGGTTGTGCAGTTTTCATGCAGAAGCTAGCAAAGGGGATAGGATTGCAACGGCAACACCCAAGGTTTTTCTAGTTGTTTCTTTAGGTTTGCAAAGTGCACGTGACTACGGGTAAGTTCACGTTATGTTCAACCTCCAGGTATGCACGTGATTTTCTTTTATTCCATTTTCGAATATGCTTTGCTTGACTTTTTCAAGTCAAATGAATAAGCTTGAATGCTTTCAACCATTTTGCTCTTCAAAAACATGACACGATCATGTACGAACAAAGAATTCTGTGTCGTAGTGTCTCAAATAAATTTTTGCTTTATGCAGTTATGGACCTATATGTAAGGTCTTGTTTGG
This sequence comes from Adiantum capillus-veneris, assembly GCF_014529385.1. Taxonomy (NCBI): domain Eukaryota; kingdom Viridiplantae; phylum Streptophyta; class Polypodiopsida; order Polypodiales; family Pteridaceae; genus Adiantum; species Adiantum capillus-veneris. The sequence goes on along the minus strand of NC_140952.1, from coordinate 79,673,104 downwards.
CACATGTTGTCACATGGGATATAACATGGTCTAGGAATTCAAGGAGTTTGGTTTAGCTAGTGTGGGGCAAAGTTAATGTAAGGTTTCTAGTTTTCAACACCTTAAAAATTGTACAAAGCTTGTAAAATTAACTTGAAAACCACTGTTGAAGGATTCAATCATGGCTAATACTGGTATTTTTAGAATCATAAGTAGAGCTTTACTATGGTTAGTAATTTTCAGAATCAGAATCTGATAAAAACTGGAAAATTTATAGGCCTTGGAAGGTTACACTAGGAATTCAATTAGTTAATAAAAATTGGATGGTTTCAGTAATAATTATTAACAAAGACTTTCTTATCCTAAGGTTCCAGAATTAACTGATATTCCAATTTTCATCATTAGAAATCAGTAAAATCAACCAAAATCGATTCTGGAAGATATGGGGGCAGTGTGGAGCTGGGGGGAACCTGCCAGAGACTGATTTAGCAGCAGTTGGCACCATCTTCAAGCTAGGGGCCTGCTTGGGGTGTCAAAACCTGCCAGAAACTGCCCGGGGCCCAGAAACACTATAAAAAGACCCCCTTCCCTTCATAAAAATTTAGACTCGGAGCCTTGACACACTCTCTCTCATCTAGAGAGACCGCTACGTAGAAATCACTAGAGATTAAGCTCTAGTTGATAACTTAAACGGTAATTAGATTAATCTATTTTCTTAATAAATTAAAGATTAGACCTATGTATACTCATAAATCCTCTCTTAATTAAATATTCTCTGTTGATTGTTGTAATTAAGCTTGGGAATATTAAGAAAATTAATTATCCTATCATATTAGGGCTAAAATTATCCAAATTAACCATAATTAATGGAAAATATATTAATTAAGTTTAGATTAAGTTGAGATAATTATCAGAGCTGCATTAAACAGTCATTAAGCTAGAAAAAATAAGCTTTGAGTTATTTATTAGAGGTTAATTATATGTTAGGGAACACGTGATAATTGTTTCAAGCTCAGATAATTAATTTATCTAATTATTTTAGCAGAATTACTTTGTTTTTAGGACAAATTAAATGGGGGAAATTAGCAAATTGATTCAAATGGATTTGAGTTATTTGTTAGAGGTTAACTACATGCTAGGTAACCCATGATAATTATGTCAAGTTCAGATAATTAATTTACCTAATTACTTTAGCAGAATTACTCTGTTTTTAGGACAAATTAAATGAGGAAAATTAGCAAATTGATTCAAATGGCTTTGAATTATTTTTCAGAGATTAAATACATGTTAGGAATTCCATGATAATTATTTCAAGCTGAGATAATATATTTACCTAATTACTTTAGCAAAATTACTCTATTTTTAGGACAAATTAAAAGGGGGAAATTAGTAAATTGATTCAAAATGCTTTGAGTTATTTATCAAAGGTTAATTACATCTTAGGGAAACTGTGATAATTATGTTATCCTCAGATAATTAAGTTTATCTAATTATCTCAGTAAAATTACATTATATTTAGGGAAAAATAAAAGCGGGAATATAGTAAATTATTTCAAAAACATTTGAGATAAATATCAGAGGTAGAACACACCTTGAGGGATCCGTGATAAATACCCCAACCTCAGATAAATAGTTTAGGTATTTATCTTATATAAAAGTAACCAATTTTGAGTATAAAATAGAGAAAGGAAATTAGTAAATGAATTTATTTAATTAAAAAATACCTGAGGTCCAAAATCACTATTGAAGGGTGGGAAAATTACCTCAACATAATTGGTTGGTATAACAAATTACTTCAGTAAAATTCTGCTTAAATTAGACCATTAGTGTAGGAGGGAAAGGTTATAAATCAAATTTATGAGAATTCCTAAAGATAGAACATATTCAATTATAATTTAGGATGATTAATCCATTAGCCGATATAAATTTATAATTTACTAAGGCTAAAATGGAATATAGATTAAGGATAAACCTAGTTAAAGGGCTTCCCAAATTAAATGGTAATTATGGGAAATTACTTATAGTATAAAGAAGTTACATGAGGAATATCTCATCAAATTAACTATCAAGGATACCCTACTTACTCCAAAATCCTTATTTTTGGGTAAAAAAAGAAAAAAAGAAGATTATTCAATTAAACTTCTAATCGATTAAGTCTTTTTATAAAGCTGTCGACATGGCTCCAAAGAGAACCAGAGGAAATCCTCTTACCGAGGAAGAGGGTGTTAGCAACAAAAGAAACAAGACCACTAATGACCATGAGGCTGGGCCTAGCCATAGGCCAACGGAGGAAAGTCTACGGGCTCCCGCCCAACAGCCCATGGACGAGCAGTCCCAGGTGGATTTCTATTTTGTTCACTTAAAATCTTTTAAAGTTCATTTTTAAGTTAACATTGCATACGTAAGGTTAGGAAGGATAAACTGTCTGTAAATGGAAGGTAAATTCCACGAAACCAACGAGCAATGATCGTAAATAGGAAAGAAATGATTGGGTTATGACTGATTGATCTAGGAAAGAAATGTTTGACCATCCTTAAGACAGCTTGTCTCAAGACACCTCTGATTCCTTGGAAATATTTTACTCCAGGTAATGAGTAATGATGGCAATACCATTATGGATGAGTCGGTTTCCTTAGCATGTGTGGAGTCTTTACCCCGTGTTTGTTTGTGTTTGTGGATATTACTTTCAAGTTTATCCTAGAGAAACCGCCCGCTTGTATGGGCAACCGGTTGGCATATGGGTGCCCGGACTTTGGATATGGCTTTTTCCACCCCGGTTTTTATAAATAAGGAATGGGTGCCTTTTTTTCACCCCTGTATAGGTGGTCTTTAGACAAGTCAGTAGTGGTCAGAGATACTTCAAAATGACAGTACCTTGTCTTAAGTTTAAATATGTTTGTTTGTTGAAAGAATGTCTTCAATACTGTTTTCAAAGATTGTCTTAATGAAATGCAGTTGTGAAAGTTAAAAGGAATCATTGTTTTAATTGTGAAAAGAATGTGGTAGTAATTAAACAACACAGAAATCATGTGTGAGTGCGGGGTGGTAAGTGGGGATTGACTAAGGTTGTCAATCATGGACGGGTGGACCTGATTAGTCAAGTAACTATCCATTCCCACTCACTAAAACGTTTAGAAACTTCTTCACTTGGAAGAGGAATCCACCAACTGTTGTGCCCTCACATATGTTAGGGAGAAAAAAGCGTTGGCTAAGGAGACCATAATCTACATGATGAAGCTATAGGGCCGGAAATATTTTTTTTGTAGTCCCGTTTCCACTGAGAGACATGACTAGGTCTCTTTCTAGGGCTATAAACCTAAACCATTGTCAATGGTAAGGGTGAATTCCCTGGAATTTTTCTTGTTTAAGGACTCTGACTTAGTAGGCCTAGAGACCTGTCAATGGTACCATCCCGTTTTTGGTGTCGGTGGGATTGGGGACCTTATAGTTAATGAGGGTCCCTCTCACTCATGTCGCTGAGTATTTATAGTTAGCTCCACACACCAGTACATCTCGTACTTGAAGGATGTTCTTTTTTCATACATTCTTAGTTGAGACATATTCCACATGTGGAGAATATGAGTCTTTGGGAGTGACATTAACGTCCACTATTTCAATTATGTGTCACGAGACAATGTCCCTAGGTACTTGTCAAATCCATTTATAAGACCATTTTGAGCACATCATATTAGGAACAATTTCACTAGCCAGGAATTGTCGGCTACTTAGAACAACTTGTTAAGGTTACAAGTGCTGCTAAACAACATTAATGGATGGTTGTTTATGCATATAGCAAGGCTATGTATTGCTAATGAAAATGTTTCATTGTTTGTACCTAGAAGTGATTTATGTTTCACATTCTATTATGGTTCAAACGTTTCCATAAGGCTTGCAAATGATTGCACCAGAAAGTATTTAGTTTCTTTTCAGAACTATTTACACTCCTCTTTCATGTGTGCTATGAGCATCATATTCATCATAAGTATTGACAAGTATGACCATGGATATGTGGGTCGGATCTATTTTTTCTAAATGCATGCACACTAGATGTTATGGGTCCTAGTGTTTAGCAAAGGCTTATTTGGAGTGCATGCACATTCATGACATAGATCTAACAACCACGAATAGAGGTCATGGCTTGGTTTGGGTGCTTGTGGATCTTCCAAGCTAACCAAGATGTTATTTATAACATTGTTGATTCCTCAACCATGTTGTAAGGTATTGTGATCCTTGTTTACCAGTCATTTTAGAGGACTGTGTAAATGGTGGGGAGACAGACCTAAGTACTATCATTTATCCAAAGAGGATAGGAAAATTACAAGTGTAATCTTGTACTAAAGAATATGCAAAGTGCGTACGTTAGCACCAAGCAATCCAATTAGCAAGCATGTATCACCCTACTTAGAGTTTGATTACCATAAGGCAAAGCGTTTTTGTGACTCGGTTTAGTCCCTTCATGTTTAAGTCAGGTTCTCAACCTTGACCACTAGTTACGATGGGGTCTTTTCTTGATGAAAATTAATAACAAGTCAAGGACTTATACTTTCACGGAAAGTGGAAGAGGTACTCTTTTGGGTACATCTTAGTTGTGATAACTCATTTACCATACTCAGGTGAGTTCTCAATGGATTCTACACGCTACGTTGGATATGGGCTGGTGTTAAACAAGATGGTTGCAAAGGGACAACAATGTGGAAAGTCAAGATGTTATTCTTGACTTTATTGAACCTCCTATTGAACCGTGTCCAGTCCAACAAACAATTGGATCCACAAAGATCCACTATGGAAAACATTAGTGTTCTTATGAAGATACAACCACTTTTGTTTTTTGAGGATGAAAACGCTTCTCCAAGGGGGGAGTAATGTCAAGCTTAGGGTAAGAATGACAGGTCAAGGACTAGGATGGACATGCGGTACAAGGGATCCCTACTATATTTAACTAGGCAAGGCCTATATAGGGCACAGGTGGGTGGAAAGTGGCATGCTCCAATCCCAGTCTTTACAAATAAAATTTTGAAAAACAATTTCAAAACTTGTCTAACCTTACCCTTTTAAATTGTACTTTTTAAAATCTATCCATTGAAATAATACATGCTAGTTTTGTTTACAAATAAGACATGATATTGGGGTTTGTAAAGTGCTACTAAAACAAATGGTCACACAAAATGAGTGAAACAAATTTTTAAAAATATGTTAAGAGCCTATGTGTTAACTAGATAGATAGACTGGGATATATATCTTCCTTTGCTGGAATTTTCTTTTAACAACGGATCACATTCAAATACGGGATTTACACCATTTGAAATGAATTATGGTATGATCCCTCTAACTCCATGAATTTTAGGTTCTCAAATTAGTTGCCTTGTTGTGGCAAGCTTTCTTACCAAAATACAAAACATGCTGACTTTAACCAAGAAAAGGATTTGATAAACACCTGATTGCGCTAAAAATTATGCAAATCAGAATAGATATTTTAGGAGGGTCTGTGAAGAAGGAGAGAGGTGTTTCTCCAATTCGTTTAAATTCTACTTCCTTGTTGACAAGAAGGTGTTACACTACACTTTTTGTACTCTTTTCAGGCCCTATATCATATCTGATGCTGCCAATATAACTGGCAAAGACATTGCGAGCCGACAACAAGCTGACAACCCTCACCTTTGTTGAGGTAATCCTTTTAGTTTACACTTAATGCATGAAAAATCCCTAAAGCCAAGCATAAAGCATGCACCCTATGTGCATGGATACAAGGTCCTACATAGGAATCCCTAACACATGCTTCTCATTCCATGCACACATGCTACACTTTAAAGTCACAAGCTACATGTTGTAGCCCACATGGTACTGGCCCCCTTTCCACTTGTGGTGCATATCCCTCTTGTCTTAATTTCTGCTTTCCACCATTGAGCCTATATAAGGACATCATGCTTAACTTGTAATATCTCTCTCACTCTAATCGATCAAACAAGCTCCTTTTTTTTTATTGCATTGAGTACAGTCTCTCTAATGTACTTATTCCTAATTGTTATGAATCTCCTACTATGACGAATGCCTCATTGATCTATCCACCATAAGCATTACATGTGGTATCAGAGCTAACGTGTAATTAGAATTTCCTAATTACACCGGTCAAATCTGATGCTAGATTTAGTGATCTCTCTCTCTCTCTCTCTCTCTCTCGCTCTCTCTCTCTCTCTCTCTCTCTCTCTCTCTCTCTCTCTAACTCTCCCCCCCCTTGTGAGTGCATGAATGCGGTGCGTGTGCGGAGAGAGAGAGAGTGCACAGGATGTGGGGTGGAGCTCCCAAATCTCACTGTATGAGAACAATGTGAGAATGAGTGAGAGCTCCTTATTATTTGTATCTATAAAGAATAAGGAGATAAATGTACACGGACAAAGCATGATGAGGCACACTGCCTTTACCTAACATTCTCCCACTAAAGGCTGTGTGATGATAAGTGGCAAGAAGACTAGTCTACAACTAGTATATACAATAGGTGAGAGAAGATGGCTCTCAACCTATGCACACTGGCTCACTCTGTAACCGCTCTAGTGTAGATGCAACGTGCCTACCACTAGGGCTAGAGCTACGTTGATACTCCTGATGCAGGTATCGAGTGACGACTTGCATGGCTCTACAATGCACAATGCCACTATCAGTCATGGCACAGCTGACAACTCCCACTGCAAATGCACCAACCACATAAGCAAGATAAGGTCTCGAAACGAAAAGGTCCGATATGAGAGACCCAAAAGCCAACAAAACATGCACTATGTGTGCCAATCTATCCCTGTCAGCAACCTGAGTGCCATATGCATCCTCATTAGGAACCACTTGACTATGGATCACCATGTCAGCATCGTCTAGCAAAGGCATATCTGTTGAGAATGACTGCAAAACCAAAAAATCAGCACCACTGCAATTGCACACAGCTGTCTAGAGGATACTGTCACCTTCAAACGTATCAGATGCATCATAGAACAATGCATCGGTCTCTGGCTCAATGAATGTCACCTCAACTGATGACTAACAAAGCTGTGCATCACCAGAGATACCACTGTCTGCGTGAACATCACCACAAGACAAATGCACAACCTGCTCTCCATGCAACACATCCGCAAAAGAGACACGCCTCATCTCTCGTTCCAAACATGGCTGCATATACATAGAGATTACAAGGCCTCGTGTGTCAGAAATATGCAAAGGGTATACCAGACCACTCCTAGCACCTCTGGCTATCACCAGTGATCCCCTATGCATCTGAAATGATCGCTCTCCAAGTAGTTTGTGCAAGAATTTAGCTTCAATTTTAATGATTGACACGGGTGTATAAACACCTTGGAGGAGATTCAAGAAACACAATTAAGTTTGATGATGTTGCGATCTACATATTATCTTAAGGTTATGGGAACCCTCTCACCATACAACCCTCTTATAATGTTTTCCCAAGAAACAAAAACAAACACAAAAGCTCTTGAGTCACATACAAGCAAATAGTACAAAAGAATCTCAAAATGAAAACGTTGTTGGGAGTTTTTTGGAAGAAGTGATTGTGCATATGTACATACACATGCATGGTGCATCGAATAAAGAATTGCCCATTTTCCAGAGCCAGGTGGTTACATGGGGCCCACATGTGTACAGGTAGGACAGTGTGTACATAGTACATCGATTTTCATCGTCACCAATATCAATGTGTTTTTCTAGGAGTTGGTAGAGAGTAAAACTTCTCGAGGAAGCTATCAGCGGGCCGATGCCATGAGGTAAGCAGGTGCGTCAAGTGGTATCCAGTGTCAGGAGGTCGAATGGGATCAAGACTTGCATGTGGTAAACGAGGACACAATGGGAGTGTTTTCTTGTGATGATTATGCAAAAAGGTCATTATGATATTTGGGGACCACTTCACGTGATTGTGGGATGCATTATTGGAAAAAGTTGAGTGCCAGGTGGACGGATGGATGTAGAAGGGTAACAAAAACGAGTTGCGTGGCCGCATGTTCGGGGTCCGTTTGAGGTCAATCAAAAGGCCAAAGGTGCCCAAGGGATAAAGTGAAGTGTGGACACTGAAAAACTTGAGAAACAACCAGCAAAGTGTGGAGAGAAGAGGAGGAACCGCTGCAACTCAGTTTTTGCTATTTTTTGACCATGTTTTGGCAGTAAACTACTCATCCGAGGTCGGATTTGGGCACTTTGATATTGTAGATTGTGGTTTTTGGCTGTTCCGGATGCAATGGTGCTATCCATTTTGCCAAATTCCTCACTGTTTTTTTGTTGTTTTGGCTGTGTAAGTGTCTCCTTTGAGCGAAGCCTCTGCTCCAATTTGTGACTGTATCTGGCATATTTCATCCATATTGTGTGAGCTATTTGCTCCATTGGTATTGGCCCAAGATCAAGCCCAAGATCAATTGTATCTAAACATCAGAATTATTCCTCTTTTGAGCTGAGTTTCTTGGGGAGGGGAGGAGGGGGGGTATCTCTGTGTTGAGTGGGCAAATGGATATCTCTCTTCTCTCACTTCATCGGTGTGTTCCTTGTCTCGACCAGGTGGGTTGTGTAAGCCGAGTGGTGCCCCATAGTGTGTGTCTGTGTATTACCCAAGAGTGTGTTGGGTGATTAGAGAGGCATTGTGTGTGTTTCCATCCCGCTCACTTTCTTTTGGTGCCACCACTGAGGATCTTCTTTGCATACCTTCATCTTCAACATTACAGGTTAGAGGTTACAGGTACAGGTACAAGTGATTGACACAGGTACATGTAGCTGGAGTCAAAAGTGACAGATCACCAAGGAAAGAATTGGGATTTGGAATTGCCTAGTGCATCATGGGCTTAGCGTACTTTGGTAAAGACAGGTACATGGTTTACTCCATTTCATTTGGTACATGGAAAGGAAGCACTATTGCCTGTGGAAGTAGAGTTACCTGCGGTCAAGATGTTAGAGAAGTTGCTTGGGCAATCCAGTGATGCATTCAAAGAGAGGTTCTTACAACTACAAGAGGTTCAGCTGGATAGGATGAGCGCATTGGAACATTATGGGCAGATGCAAGATAAGGCTTTAGCAAAGATAAATGAAAAGGTCAAAAGTAAGGGTATCAAGAAACATGACTTGCTTTTGTGCTACAACAGTAAGCTGGACAAGACATTCCAAAAGAAGTTTCAAATTAAGCGGGAAAGCCCTTTCAAAGTAGTGGAGTGTTTTCCGAATGGTACATATCAACTGGCTAACCTGGATGGGATTCCACATAAGTCGAGGGTAAATGGATTGCGTCTTAAATTATATCATGCTAGATTGATGATGGTGGAGCAAGATGAGTTGTCTGCAGAACAAGTAATTTCTGCGAGGGATGAGGAGACCTGTGATGCAGCGAGTCTCATATCTCTTTTTGTTGATGCTGATCATGAATGATCTAGCAGGCTAGGGGATGGGCAAATTATGTTAGGAGTTTTTTGGAAGAAGTGATTGCGCATATGTACATACACATGCATGGTGCATCAAATAAAGAATTGCCCATTTTCTAGAGACGGGTGGTTACGTGGGGCCCACATGTTTACAGGTAGGACAATGTGTACATAGTACATCGATTTTCATCGTCACCAGTATTAGTATGTTTTTCTATAATAATGAGGAGTTGGTAGAGCGTAAAACTTCTCAATGAAACTATTAACGGTCCGATGGCATGAGGTAAGCAGGTGCGTCAAGTGGCATCCAGTGGCGTCAGAAGGTCGAATGGGATCAAGACTTGCACGTAGTAAGCGAGGACACAACGCGAGTGTTTTCTTGTGATGATTATGCAGAAAGCATCATGAGAACTATATTTGGTGGGAACTTCACGTGATTGTGGGATGCATTATTGGAAAAAGTTGAGTGCCAGGTGTGCGGATGGATGTAGAAGGGTAACAAAAACGTGCTGTGTGGCCATTTTTTGGCATGTTCGGGTCTGTTTGATGTCAATCAAAAGGCCAAAGGTGCCCAAGGGATAAAGTGAAGTGTGGACACTAAAAAACCTAAGAAAAAACCAACAAAGTGTGGAGAGAAGAGGAGGAATAGCTGCAACTCAATTCTTGCTGTTTTTGGAGCCTATTTTGGTCATAAACTGCTCATCCGAGGTCGGATTTGAGCACTTTGATATTGTAGATTGGGGTTTTTGGCCATTCCGGACGCAATGGTCCTGTCCATTTTGCCAAATTTCTCACTGTTTTTTTGGCTGTGTAAGTTTCTCCTTTGAGCGAAGCCTCTGCTTTAATTTATGATTGTATCTGGCATATTTCATCCATATTGTCTGAGCTATTTGCCCCATTGGTGTTGAACCAAGCTCAATTGTATCTAAACATCAGAAATATTCCTCTTTTGAGCTGAGTTCTTTGGTTGTGTGTGTGTGTGTGTGTGTGTGTGTGTGTGTGTGTGTCTGTGTTGCGTGGGCAAATGGATAGTCTCTCTCCTCTCACTCCATCGGTGTGTTCCCTGTCTCGGCCAGGTGGGTTGTGTAAGACGAGTGGTTCCCCATAGTGTGTGTGTGTGTGTGTGTGTGTGCGTGTGTGTGTGTGTGTGTGTGTGTGTGTGTGTGTGTTATCCCAAGAGTGTGTGTCGGGTGATTATAGCGGCATTGTGTGTGTTTCCATCCTACTCACAACGCGTCACCTTAAACCAAACAAGATGAGGTTGCCAAGCATGAATTGGAGAGACTCAAGAGAGCTTTGAACCGCGGTTGCATCCAACTTATTGATTCAATTGATGTGCAAGAGTAGGTACAACTTTGATGGAAGTTATGAATCACTCACTCCCTTGCAATGCTATAATTAGCTCAGAGAAGCTTTCCTATGCACCACAAGTAATGGTGTTTAGAGAGCTCACTCTCTCTCCGTACAACTAGGATGGAGAATGGTACGCTCAAAGTAGTGAGCAATAGTGTAGATATCATGCCATTTACAAAGGGAAAAGGGATCTATTTATAAGTGAGGAGAGCCCTTATTAGAATTATCTCCTCATCAACATTTACATAGAAAATCATGTTTATGATTTTCTTTTAATATTCTTATGAGAGTGGGGTTCTCTTGTCTCTTGAGTCACATCAATGTGGGATCAAGAGGAGAGAATTATTGAAGTGAAATAGAGAACATTCTAGAGAGGTTAGTGATTTTTTGTGTGAGGTTGCCTACTCCAAGGTAGAGTAGAGTGGGTGCAATTTACAAGAAAAGGGTTAGCAGTTATAGTGTTAGCAATCATTAGAAAAAATTAGTAGTATAATTACAATGGCTAGAATGACTTGAAGGATGAGAAAAGAGGGGTGAATGAGATGGGTGTACCCCTGATGGTGAATCCTTGAGGAATCTTGGACTCACCCGTGCGTAGATTGTCCAAAGTGATCGCCGTTCTTTTCTTGTTCTTTTCATATTGCTGCCATAGTTGAATCATCACAAAGAGAATGAGGGTTTTGTTGTTAAAAAACCCCATTTTGCAGAGATTAAGTATGGTTAGGTTGATGATTTTTTATGCATTCTTGAAAAAGTAGAATAAAATTATAATATGGGAGTAATAGAGAGAGATATGGAGATGGTGGATGTAGGTAGAGTTTCAAAAGAGAGCTATGGGTGTGAGAGGGGAAGGTAATGGTGAGTAGGGTGAGAGAAACCATGGAAGGTGCAAGTTTAAGTGAAGAATGGAGACAAATGAGTGTGTGTGTGTGTGTGTGTGTGTGTGTGTGTGGAAGTGTGAAAAGAAGTGAGAGAAGACTAGGGGTGACTTGTGAGAAAAAAGTGGGCAGACTGGGGTCCACCATAAAATTCATATCTCACCAATGGTAGCTCCAAAAATTTTACAAACAATTAAGGTGATTATTCAGCTCATGGGCTATATTTTCTTTGCTGGTCACTTCTCCAAATTTTGAGCGGAAGTAGGCACCAAAAAGCTTTCGTTTTATGCCTACAAAAGTCTTTTAGTGGCCCCCTCCTTTGTTGAATTTGCACAATGCATCCAAGAGTGAGCCCCTCCTAATACTAACATTCATTTGAAATGACATCCAAGCGAACAAATTTTCTATAGTGAGAATTACAAAAGGTTTTGGTAGCAAGTAGGATCTAAACTTTCTCACCAAAAACATGAGAGAAAGCATCATGAGTTCTACCTCCGTGTAGCCTCTCTCCAAGGTATTCATGACGCTACTAGCAAAGTAGATGGGTTGCATCCTGGTAATGTGGGAATCTTGTTGTAACAAAACTGCACCAATTGTTTCTTTCCCAACACTAGAGCTAACAAAGAATGTGTACTCCCAACAAGGAGGCATGAGTATTGGTAGCTCTGCCAAAATAAATTTAATGTTACAAAAGTAATCCTCAAGCTCATCAGACCATGCAAATTCTACTTGTTGTGTCAACTTTTGCAAAGGATGAAGCAACTCTAAAGCTAAGTGAATGAAGCATGACATATACTTCACCTTTTGAATGAATTGAGATTCTTGGGTGATGGGAGCTCAATAAGAGCCTTTGCCTTTGAAGGATCCACCTCGATATCTTTGTAAGAAACTTTGTGACCAAGCAAAATCACTTCATCCTCACCTATGTGACACTTGTCAGGGTTGAGGTAACCTACCATGTCATAGAGCTTCTTCAATCCTTCTTCTACCCTCTATAGATGCAATGATTTTGAGCTATAAATGCGAAAATTATTAATAAACACCCTAATTGACTTTCCAAAGAATGCTTGAAACACCATGTTCATGAAGCATTGGAAAGTTGTAGGAGTATTTGTCAGGCCAAAGGCATGGATCTAAAAGCATAACAACCCCCAAGAGTGATGAAGGTTGTTTTTAACTAATCCTCCAATGTGATACCTATTTGAAAGTAACCTAAGTAGCCATTGCACACAGTGTACTTGTCGTAACCAGCTACCTCATTTAGTATCTCATCCTGAAATGGGAGGAGAAAGTGATCTCTTTTTGTTGCCTTAAATCCACTACCTTCTTAATGCCAAAGGCCTTCACAAACATTTTAACAAATGCCTACACACCTAGCCTTGCTATTGTTTTCCATCTTGACTTTGATTTCAGGTGTCTCATGGATGTGCATGACTAGTATTTGCATGAGTTCCTCTATCATGATGCAAATTTGTTCACCCCCATCCACTAGACCTTTCTTAACCAACCTCTCTTTGATGTAACAATCTAGCACAGGTGTAATATCCTCATTCATTTCAACTTGTGCAATTTTTACAACATGCACACTCTCTTCTACCTTTCTCCTAGTGCTAACTACCGTTGTTAAATCCCTCCTAACTTGTGGACATAATGCAAGAAACTGAGGCCATGAGATATCAGGGTCCTTACCTCTCATGTCTTCTAGTAGGTTGTATGGAGCCATACCATGTCCAAGGGGGAAGTCTTGGAGGTTGATACAACGTCGAGTCCGCTTGGCTTTATTGGTCTCCTTCGCCTTCTTCTCTTGTCCATGGTCACTTTGTGACATGAATCCTTCTTTCTCCTTACCTTTTCCATGGCCACGCTTGATGCCATTTGCTTCCATGTCAATCTCATTTGAATTTTTCACCTCTACCACATGCACATTTGGATTTGGCAAAGGTGGAACTCCTTCCACTTTTCATGGGGGTGGTCTTGCTCCATTTGGCCTTTGTAGAAGCCATGGTTGTTGACTAGTTCCTTCACCTGCATTCATCACTGGGTAATTCAATTTAGGTCTCCTTGGCTCCCCACGGGGCCAAGGACAATTATACATCCCATGTCCAAACTCTTCGCAATTCCAACATTGCAAAATTCTCCTGGTTGTGGCTCTCACTCCTTGGATTTCTTTGTTTGTCCCTTGGGACCTACAACTTGTGCAAGGTGGATTGACAAGTTGCTTAAGGATTTATTCAAATTTTCAATTACCTCCGTTGTTACCTTAGGAATCTCTCTAGATGTTGATGCTTGCAATTTTCCCTTAGGTCTAGGACCCTCTATTGGAACATTTCCTCTTAGACACTTGAGTTTCCTATACTTCTTAACAGCCCTAGTTTCAGCTGCATCAAAGGTATCAAGTGCACTTGCCTCAGCTAGATATGTCGCTCTTTATCCGGAACCTCCATGAACTGCATGGTAACTTTGTTGCAGAGCTCTATGGGGGAGTATCCCATAAACTTGGCCCCGACAGGTTCTGTAAGATGGGAGCAAATATCTTGTTCCGCATGTGAAAACCCTGTATAGAATGCTTTTCCGAATGCTAACATGTGATATGATGGTAAGAACATACACCTGGCAAAAAATCCAAAAAGTACTACCTTTGATGGTTGGTTGCTTAAGTCATAGCAGAGGCCCTAGTTGCCTTCAAGAAATGACATCCATGGCACGTCCGTCTATTGTGGCTCATTAAATGCTTGAATACAAGTGAGTAAGGTTTTGCAGCTGTTGAGAGTGATTTCACCATATATACTTCATTGGGGGGTGCCGCTTGCAGTGGTGGTAGCCATGGGTAATTCAGTCATTCGGTTTTGTCTTTTGTATTGCCACATGATCTTTCCAACTTTGAATTCGTCACACACGACAAAAAGTGGGATGTTTTTGCAATGAAAGTGGAGCTCTGACAAAGAGGATGAGATATCTCTTATGCTTCCTCAACCAATTTTGTTGCCAGTTTGGATGTATATCTGTTGTGTCCTGGCTTTCTTGCTCTTTGATTGACTTCTCTTTGATTTGCAACAGCTCCTTTATTTTTAATGAAAATAGAAGGGTAGGTTGATGCTGCCATTGCATGTTGAGTTGCTGAGACTAGAGTTGAGTTACATTTACCGAATGAAGTAGTCTTTGATCCCATTCCATCGCCTCTTTCCATTGTGCATCATTCTCTTGAAGAATCTGAACCTTCAGTCGTTCTTCTTCCCCTTGTGCTAGTGGCAGCAACACTTCCTCATCAACGGTCTTGGGACTAAGTGGAAAGTTTGGATTGTCCACTTGTGGTGGCTCCATAGTCATCTCAGCAAAGGTGATCTCCGGGTTTTCGAGATTCGGCTGGGTTAAAGGACCCACCTCGGTATGAATTTCTTCTGTCGGTTGATCCCTTGCTTGCTGATTTGCTTTCTTTAACTCTTTGATCTCTTTAAGGAGGGTCTCTTACTTCTGCATATGGAGTGATGTTAGATCCCTTTTTTTATTTTGCTCCGCTTTTAGCTCTAATGTGAGCTCTTCATTCTTCTTTTCCAAAGACTTGTACACTTCATCATCACCTTTTAGTGTGGCCACCAACGGATTTGCTCTCAATTGTCGCAATGGTGTAGCTTGAGAGGCTATTTTGGCCTCAGAGTAGTTTAATGAAGTTGTGACTGTATTTAAATGCACTTGTGCTTTTGGTAGTGATTGGCTTGTGTTTCACAGGGATGTGGTCACAGCTTGCATCTTTCTTGCTTGCTCCTCATAGGCGGTTGTAGTGTTGATCAGGAGCTGGGTGAGTTGAGCCACTTCTTCTTTTTGCTTTGTGTAGAGCACTTGCTTTCTTTCCCCGTCTTGCTTTAGTTGAGCAATTTCTGTTTGTAGACTTTCCAAGGAAGCAGTCTTTGCCATGAGTTCTAACTTTAACTCCTCTACTTTGCGGTGAGATGATTGCAACTCCGAATTCAAGTGAATGACTTGTTGTGTTAGTGTTAGCACTTGATTAGTTTTGTTAGTAGCTTCATCTCTTATCATTCCAATGATGTTCAATGCCTATGCAGATATCGTATCCACACTTGTTGTTTCTTTTGGGATCTAGATCACCTTAGAAGTGTCTACTTCAAGAATTTGCTTGACTTTGGCTACCTCAGTGACTTTGGCTACTTCATTGACTTCTTGCACTTTTAGTACGTCCACAACCTTTGGAGTTTCCAAAATTTGAGTGGCTTTGACTATGTGTGTCAACTCCTGGGGAGGATCCTTGATTAGTTGTAGCATCTCTTGTACAAGCTGATTTATCATATCTTGTGCTGCAGCAAGAGCTGTATCTTTGTTTTTTTCTACATCATGTGTGTCACGCTCTTGTGAAGCTTTTTTCTCCACTTCCGCTTCTTGTGTTTGTTCTGAAATGTGTGTTGTGTGCCTTCCAAGGGTTCTTGGTGCTCTATGGGACTTAGTGACTTTGGTGAAGAAGGAATATGAGGGATGGTGGCCTTGACTTGTGTTGTTCCTGCACTTGAATGGGCACCTCTTTTTCAATCTCTTGACTTGCCAAGGCAATCCTTGCTGCTTCTTCGGCCTCAAAAAGTCAGTCCATCTGTTCTACAAGATTAAACCATGGAGGACCCATTGGTCTCTTTGATCTTGGCCTAATTGTCTTTCTCTGTAGGAACCCACTTTTATTTCTCTTGTCCTTTGGGTGTGCGAGATCTCTTGTATGCTTATTTTTCTCTTTGTTGTCTTGTTACTCTTTGAGTTGGATCTTCCTGGTGTGCTGTAGGGGAAACTCTGCGGATACGCTCTAGGCATGCTTCACGTTCCTTAACATCCAGCTCTTCTTCTTCTAGTGGTTGTCTTCGTCTCTTGCCTCGGGTGTTAGGCTGCTCCCTTGGCTACTCTTCTTCTAGCTCTTGTTGGGATTCATATATAAGCCATGTCTTTTGATCAGGTGAAGGTGGTAGATTATCTGCCATTCCGATATCCTGATAGGCTATTCGAGTAAGGGTTTTTGGAGCACCAAGGTATGTCACTCTACCTTCCTTCTTGGTGCTCTTCAGAGTGGTCATCACATATTGTGTATGATCTTTGGGCATAAGTCTAGCCGACCTTAGAGCTTGGGTGAAAGTTGTCGCCACCGCATGATTGGGTGTTGTGTAGCATGGCGATTTCTTGGTCATAAAATATAATTGTTGATGGTATAACCTTGTGGGATTTTTTGCAGGCCTATGCACTAAATTTTGAGAGGGTTGTTGCGGCTGTAGACTTTGTGAAAGTGCCAGTCACTTTCTTATCTTTGGATCACATGTCCCCTCTTGTGGAGACTTTAAGGCTTCTGCCACAATGTCCTTGGTGATAGTGACTTCCACATGCTCCCCTGCTGAACTTGTCAAGGTGGCAGAGCCGTCTTCTTGGATGGTGTTTAGCAACTCATATGATCTTTGGAGATCAATTCCACAGGGATCCATCTCATAGTAAGGTAGTAGGCCAAGCTGTCTGTGAGCTTCTCGTGTGTGGGGGTCCATGGCTACATCATATATCTCTTTTGGCATCATTTGTAGCCATAGGGATCCATCTCATAGTAAGGTAGTAGGCCAAGTTGTTTGTGATGTAGCCGCGGGGGTCCACGTCTACATCATATATCTCTTTTGGAATCATTTGTAGCTCGACCCCAACTCCGTCTTTACTTCTGAACTTCCCTGCATAGAGTGCCTCATTGTGTACCTCTTGTTGTGTCTCAGAGGTATAGGATTTCTTGGCCTCCTTTAGGGAGCTCTCTTCTACAGTATAAGGAGGCAATCTTGTAGCTTTTTGTTAGAGGCTGGACACACCTCACAGAATCTAACTACTCGACAGACTATTATTTTTTAAATTATTCATTCATTGAGGAAAACCCGATTTTTCACATTGTACATATTGGGACTTACAGAAGTTTCCAGATTGTATCCCAGTTTTGATAGTTAGATTGAGAAGATGGTTGATTTTGGAACTTTAGGGTTTGAGAAGTTGTAAGGTATATATACCACTTTTTGACCTTAATGAAAAACCTTTTGTCATTTTAAAAACAAGTTTGAAGTCTGTGAGTGAGCGTACTGTGTACGTGAGAGAGAGTGTGAGCTTCGTCTTGACGCTACGTATGCTACGGTGGTCGGAATCGAGTGCGGAGAAGTGCAGCGTGTTGCCCCCGACTAGAGCTACAAGCCGATACCAACATTGCGCGCGTACGGTCCGGCTTTGGGAGATCCTTCTACAAGCTTCATCGGTTGTTTGGGTGAGCATACGTTATCTGATTTCGCATTGCAGCATATCCACGCGTTCACATTAAGTAGAGCTACACATTAGGCACTTCAGATTTTGGAAACAAAGACCTGCAAATTTCGGCCAGACATCCTACATGTTTCTGCACCGGGTGTTTTGGGTCGTGATTTTGGTTTATAGACCTTAGGGAGAGCGGACTATAGGTATTAGTAGGGTCTCCTTCAAGTTCTATGGTGTTTCGAAAGTGTTTGATGGGTGTTCGGCTCTAACAAGCGTTGTAGGAAGATTCCTCTTTTGCACTTTTGAAGACTGTGACTTAGACAATTGGTAGAGACCTCTGTAGGAATTAGTTAGGAGTCGGTCGAGTGTAGGTTGACACCTTATGCTTGCTTCCACGCGCCTGCGGGTCGAGCTTTATCCTTAGCTGACATTACTGGTTAGGTGAGTTCTCGCTGTGCTGACGTCTGTCACGGTGTATCCGGCCAACATTGGCGCTGCTGCCGGGGACGAACACCTTAGATAGGTGACCGAGACTAATCCTTGAGGATTGGGATTTTTGGCTTGCCAAGAGTCTCGCTTTACATCTAAATAGGATCAGAGGGTGGAGGACTCTCTAGGTCTTAGAGGGAGTCTAGGAAGCGTGTGTCTGGCCTAGATCCTTCGACTTAGGTATAGAAGGTAGACTTAGGTAGTTTTAGGTAATAGTCGAGTTCTAGAGTAGGAGTTGGAGTGGTAGAAGCGGTGAGAGGAGAGCTTGAGAGTCCGGAGAGGCCAAAAAGCAACCAAAAACACCATTATCACCATTTCTTCATGATAGGTAGGAGTAGAGTAAGTATGACATCATGATTCAGATATTGAGCATTTCATGCATGTACACTTGCTTGGTAGAATCATTACAAGTTTGTAAAAGACGCAAAAGTGTGGCTGAAAGCCTAATTGAAGTCCAAAAGTTACTATGAGTGTTTTTGACAGGTCTTCAGAGCATCAGGAGCATTCCTGTCAGAAAAAACTTTAATTTTAAGCCAGGAGACATCCTACGCGTAGGATGTCTACAGGCCAATCTAGGAGGAATTTTGGGATTTTGAGTTGACCAGTGTGTTCAGAAGGTAGGGTTTACCCTAATTTCAACTGGAAAGTGGAAATTTGGCCATCTCTTGACAGGATAAGGCCAGATAGACTGAAATTGCTAGACATCCTACCCAAATAGTGCCAAAACATTAACTTGAGACCAAAACCATAAGATGGCTGCATGACTGTGTCTTGCATGATATATTGAGTGACTGAAAGGGGTTTCACCTCATTTGGGTAAGAAAATTGGGTTCAAAGTGGACTTTAGCACTTTTGACTGAAAAAGCAAAAACAGCTGAAGTTTGGGACTTTTGACATCCAAATCAGAATCTAAGCATACCACTGGGATACTGACATCAAGGGAAAGTTGTGAAACAAATCTGGGGTCAAACAGGCCAAAAAGACATCCTACGCATAGGATGTCTTCTGAGTGATTGGGGACTCCAAACTGAAATCTGAGTATACCAAGGTGATTAGCAACTCAAGGGGAGCTTAAGCCTTGAGTTTAAATCCATTCTGATGAAAAAGACATCCTACGCGTAGTATGTCTAATGCAAGCAAATAAAGCCAGAATTTGACTTTGAGCATTGTAAGGTGTTATATGACCTGAGGCAAGCGTACTAGTCAATTTTGGTCCAATTTGGAGTTGATTAGACGGATCAATACCATCAACAGGCCGTCGGAACAGATTTCTGACTCATTGACCAGCTTATAGAATTCTAAATCAAAAATTAAAAGCAGTTGTAAGCTTAGCACAACAAAGGAAAACAACAGTGCAAAAATCCAGCCAAAAAAACAGCAGGAGATATCCTACCCGTAGGATGTCTATTGGGGCATACTGCAGATAAAATTTGACCTGGCCTATACAGTGAGGTTCCATTTGGCTTAAGGGTTCCAGAACTTCTTTCAGAAGTGAATTTGGACCTTGGTTGCCCATTTGACAAAGCAAAGGCTGAATTCAGACTTTTTCGCGTAAATTGGCCAACATCAGAAGGAAGAACTGTTTCAGATTAGCAACCTAATCCAGAACATCAGCAATGTATAAAATACAGTAGTGGTTGAGATTAACTCTCTAGTTATACCAATCATGACTAAGATAACCTCTAGCAGAAAAATGATTTGATTCAATTGCCGAAATTAAAACTCTTGTGTACAGGTATATTCAGCATCAAGACAAGAAGTTGTGCAGAAACTGACCCGTTGCCAGGTGAGTGGTTGAATTTGTACTAAATTACATTGATAAGTTTGATGAATTTAAAATCAGGAAGATACATTGTTAGAGACCAGAAGGTGGCAGGTGACCAAGGTAGCTTAGTGTCCACCAAAGAGAGTGTAACTCAAGCAAGGCTAGATCCGCTAGCACCGATTATTGAGGAAGGTAGTGATACTGACACTTCGTCAGACAAATCTTTCTTCATGATGGGTAGTCAACAGCCAGGAGGTTTCACCTATGATGAACCTATGCGAGGAGGAAGCACCTCCCAAAATCCTTTGAATGATTCCAGGCTTACGGTGATCTTCTTAGAGGGAACAAACTCAAGAGGAGCCCTAGTCTATTCTGACTATCGAGGCCGCAAGTGCATTTGTATCGAAGAGAGGCCATCACAAAGATTGGAGATAATCCGCATGTATGATGATGGAGATAGATTCCGAGACGAAAAGGGGAACCACTATTTAATAGTTAGCAACCCTGAAGATTACAACATATATGGAGATAACGTGGCTAAAGGGAAAATGGTTTCAGAAACTCAAGAGCCGCCACCAAACATTGATCGGCACGGAGCTATTTTTATGTACGATAAGAAAACAATCAGGATTCCAACTTATAATGAGAATGTGGGAATCTACAAACACGAGAGCGAGGGTATTGTCTCTTACTTTCGCAGCAAAGAACCATACGTAAACGAACTAAGCAAAGACAAGGTTCTTTACTTATTCTCTTATGAAACTGCTACGGGGAAGGGCATAGTTTTTGTTGATAGATACGGGCAAGAATACCAACGTATTCTCCCAGAGGAAGTAGAAAGAGCAACAAGTCCAGGAGCATCAGCATATGCCCCTGAGGAAATGCCGAGAGCCGTCCACACCCCAAGCAAGTCAACGAATCCATTTTCAGATGAGTATGACACTACCTCACATTCCACCAGACCGCAAGCATTCAACAACCAAGACCAACCAGCAAACCAGCCATCATTGCAGGCATGGCTTCGGCAGAATGCAACAATGGAACCAGACCAAAACCGAGATGGTTATCTAGCCGCACGAGGGCTCAGGGATTTGCAAGAACCACCACACTATTCAAGGTATCAAGCAGAGAGTAAGCCAAAGACACAAGGGTCGACCGAGCTTGGAGGACCACCCATCGAACAAGTTCGAAGAGAAGAACCACCTCCAGCGAGAACCGTTAGAAATTATGGCTTAGGAGCATCGTTGGGAGAGGAACCAGCCTATTACAGAAGGCCTGAGGAGGTGTATAGACTTGGACGGGGTGATCCAATGATGAGGTTTGTAGACCATCGCAGAATTAGACCTTCTCAAGTGCAAAAATGGATAAACAAGAAATACACAGGAAACAGAGACCCAAGAGATCATGTAGCAGCCTTTGTGCGTGTAATTAGAGCCGAAGAGGTGTTAGATTTTCCTACCCAATTTGCAGGGTTTGGACTAACCCTAGAGGATGATGCTGCAACTTGGGTTGACTCTGTGGAGCGTAGAGACTTTGAGTCGATGGAGGAAGTGTTTGACGAGTTTATTGAGGAATTCTCTCAAAGGGGAATAGCTCATAATACCGTCTCACAAATCCATAAATTCAAACAAAAAGATGGAGAATCTGTACGGAAGGCAGCCCTAAGACTAAAAAGATATGTTAAGTTATGTCCTGTTGAAGAACTGCCAACTCAGTCCAGACTTATGCTGATATTCATCCAAGGACTAAGGAATGCAGATCTCCAGAAAGACTTCCATATGAAGAGGAGCACGACGTTGAATGAGTTGACCAAGGAGGCTTTGTACCTTGTGGACAATTGTGCGGTCTACAAAGAAGGGGAGTTCAAGGACCTCGATGACAATTCATCTTCACAACAAAGTGGGAGAAAGTCTTCCAAGACAACACTGAAAGGAGAAATAGCGGTAAACCAGGAGCAGCTCGTAGATGAAGTGCTAAAAAAGATCAACTTGTACGCCAAACCCCAGGCTAAACAGCCCAAGTGGTGTGCTAATGAACAAAAATGGACAAACCATGGGACCGAGGAATGTTACTATAACAAGGGATATGTGAGGGAGGCCTTATGCTCCCCAAGCTCCTGTAGCTTCCCCTCAAGTTCCACCGATGCCTAGATATCAAGCAGGCAACTTACCAGGACCTGTAGGTGTAGAAAGACCACAACCGGTGTTGGGGCAACAACCACCCCTACCAGGTTTACGACCAGTTGGTATAAGATACACACCAACGGTAACTGAATCAGAAGAAAAGGCTTTGGTGCCTATGCATGCATATTATGAAGATCCCAATGGATATGCGGCAAACCGTGTCTATTATCCATTGGAAGAACCCTCGACACCAGAACCATGGAGCATGATAGGGAATCAGGGACCTCCAACTGCTGCACAGGCCGCAGGAGAAGGAAGATATAGCTTAGATGAAGGAACATTGTTGTTCATAGCCAATGGAGGCATTGGCGGACAGAGACAGGCTTACCAGCAATGAGGGGCTCAAGGAGCACCTCAACAACCCAAGGGACTCTCTTACAAGTGTGGCGGAGACCATTGGCTGAGAGATTATCCTCATGATGAAATCATTAGAGTCAATGCGTATTTCCCAGAATGTGGAATTACTCATTTGATTCCCGATTGCCCTAAAAACCCAAGCAAAGGAGCAAAAACCACCTTGAACCTGTTGGAAACAGTACCTTCTAGTGGAGGATTGGAAAATGAAACAATCATACTTATCAGGCGGTAACACGAGCACAAGCCCAAAGAAGGACGAACGAACCCATAATAGAAGAACCAAAAACAGATGCCCAAGGTTCAGAAACAGAAAATCAGAGAAGCACTTGGAAAGCGAGAAAGGCGCGTAGGAAAGCCAGGAAAGAACTAGAGCAAACAGCCCTATCCGATGAGTTGAAACATACAAAGAACAGATTGGAGCGGTTAGAAGATCTAGCTAGCTTAAGCTCACACACCACAGCAGCCATAGCACCCAAGGAAATAGCAGAGCCCAAAAGTGCAGGATCAGGAGGATCTATACTCGTAGACAAGGTAAACGAGGAGCTGGATGCGCTTCTAAAAGCTTATGAAGCTCGACTTAAAAAGAACCAAACCCAGGAGCAAAGGTGGATGACTTATCCATATGCAGAAATAGAAAAACAAAGGTCGGATATGTGTAAAAACATGATCGAGATGGCTCAATCATTGATGGAAGACCCGTTGGGTAAACCTACAAATTGTCATGACGCACCAGCTCCAACCCCTATCCAACCAACGTTAGAGAAACATGAAGAAACAAAGGAAAGACTCACTAATGATTATGAATCCAGAGGAGAGCCTATCATAGCACCAAATACCACCGATGAGGCAAGTGACGGGGTCCATCCTAAAATATTGGCAGAAATGGGAAAGGACGGTAACGGTCTAGATGATCTGTGGAAGCAAATGAGGGAGGCCAACGAGGCTAATAGGATGAGTCACCACATGAATAGCACGAGAAAAGAAAAGAACGTGATCTTACCTCCTATTGAAGAATTCGAGGTAAGATCACAAGTGAACTTTGAGATACATTCACAAGGGGGAGACCAACGATCTATTAGTTCGGGGCACAGCAAACCAGACTCTTTGAGAACTTTACCCTCTTACCTGGGAGAATATGAAGCTAAGTCGGAAGTGAGAGCACTCCCATCTCAAAGACTTCCTTCTAACAAGGTGATGGATTCACAAGGATTGATTGAGCTGTTATCCACCCCGGTGGCATGCACAATCACGTTAGCAGAACTCCTAAGGTTAAGGCCAAACATGTGGACCACAGTAGGAAAATGCCTAGAAAAATTTGGAGTGAAAGACCCCACCTTGAAGCTACAAGAAGGAATCAGGGAGTTGGACAGACCTAACCTGAACACTAGACCTGTACCATTGAATAAGGTTGGAGAATATTGCGAGGGAGAAGACGGAAACACGACGCTACCGGTAGAATTCCAAGGAGTAATTTCCAAAGCTATTCTTGACAGTGGAGCAGGAGTTTCTATTGCCACCAAGGAAACCTGGAAAAAATGGGGAAAACCAGCTTTGAGGGCTACCAGAATGAAGCTGCAGTTGGCAGATGGGTACATGGAGAAGCCTCTCGGACTCTTAGAAAAAGTAATTGTCACTTCGTGCGGGATCGAGTATGAGCATACATTTGCAATAGTCGATTTCGACAAAAAGAACAATTATGAGATAATCTTGGGATGACCATTCATGCAACAACTGAAGATGGTCCAAGATTGGGGTTATGACGACATATACCTCAGACATGGCGAGACGACAACTAAAATACACCTGAAAGACCATAGTTACAAGGATGTGAACCAAACACAAGTGGAAGAGTTTGATTCGGCGACAATAGTAGGATCGGAACTACCAGCATGGTTAGGGCAACCAAAAGAGCTATGGATGTGCGGAGCTTCACATTGTGGAAGCTTAAGAAAAGAGGAATGTGTCTTAGAAAGAGCAATTGAGGACAAAGAGTATATTCCGGAACCTTTCCCTGAAGATGCCTTGGAACCTCTAGAATGGGAGCACATACTGGCAACATTAGATGTCTGTACCATTACCGACAGTCCAACAACAAAATTTTGCGATAAGGATGGCTACGACGTGCTACCCTATTACATGGTAAGCGTTATACCAGAGAAAGAGACGGTAGAACCTCTAGAACAAGAAGAGTTTTACAACTCCTCTGAACAATTGGAAGTAAATGATGAGGCAGATAATGAGCGTTCAGACACCTCAAGTGAGCGTGGGAATGAAGCCGAGAATATGAAGTTTTATTATTTTGCCAATCAACACCCTAGACGCCAAGAACGCTATAGGAGGAAAAGAGCAGGAAAGAAAGCGAGAGAGAACCTGATGCCCAGGATAAAAGGTAAAACTCACTATTTGATGCTTGTAAAAGCAGAGCATTGTGTGAAAGATCAAATATCAGGGAAATTCTCAGAAAATCGAAAAGAACGAACGCGAGAAGAAATAAAACAGGTAAGAAAAGTTAAAACCGAAACAAAATCACAAAAATCTGAAAAATCAAAAAAAGAAACAACAAAAGACCAAGAGTTGACCAAATTGGAACGTAAACAGAAATACCAAGAACTGAAAAGGTCTTTGAGAGAGATATGGACTACTGAAGAAGATAGTGATGGTAAGGGGAGTCAGAAAAGGGCAGCATGAACGTACTAGCACACTATCGGAAATTTACTATCCAAGATAGAAAAATCATCATGACACCACCAATCAGGGAGAGGACCAACCAAGAATCTTACGATGGGCCTGAAAATGCAAAGAGAATAGACCTCGCAGAACCAGGTGAAAAGCCTCAGCCGGTCTATATAGCTAACGATTTAGAACCTGAGGAGGAAGCACAGCTAACACAGCTTCTCACGAAGTATAAAGATGTGTTCTCTTGGTCCTATAAAGACCTCAAAGGAGTTGATCCATTGAAATGCCAACATACAATTCCTTTGAAATCGAACGCAAAACCTAGCAAACAACGTCCTTATACATATAATGACACATTTGCCAAACGAATCAAAGAAGAGATTGACAAACTGATGGAAGCGAAGTTCATCTATGAGATTGAACATACAGATTGGGTGTCACCCATTGTGGTAGTTCCCAAGAAGAATGGAAAACTGTGGGTGTGTGTAAACCTCAAAAAGGTGAATGCAGCAACCATAAGGGATAATTATCCCTTGCCAATTACAGAACATGTCCTTGAGCGAGTGGCCGGGAAACGGGCTTATTCCTTTCTGGATGGGTTTTCAGGATACAACCAACTGGCAATAGCAAGGGAGGATCAACACAAAACAACGTTTGCCACAGAATGGGGGATTTATGCATATCGAGATATGCCATTTGGCTTATCAAATGCACCAGCCGCTTTCCAGAGGTTAATGACTCACGCTTTCAAGGAATACCTAAGAATATTCTTAGAAATTTACATGGATGACCTGTGTGTACACTCTCTTCTGTGAGAGGAACATATTGACCATTTGCAAAAGGTCTTTGAAAAGTGCAGAACATATCGAATCTGTCTGAACCCGGAAAAGTGTGTATTTATGGTTAAGCAAGGACGAATCTTAGGACACATTGTCTTAAGAAACGGCATAATCACAGACCTAGACAAAGTCAAAGTCATTGTAGACTTGCCCAGACCTACTAATGCGAAACAAGTGCAATCCTTCATGGGGCACTGCGGATATTATCGAAGATTCATATACATGTATGCGATTATCGCACAACCTCTGTATTGTTTGCTAGTCAATTTCGAATGGACCAAGGAGTGTGAAACCTCATTCCAAAGGCTGAAGGAAAACCTTATATCAGCACCTATACTAAAGGCACCAGATTGGGAAAAGATATTCCATGTGCACATTGATGCTTCATCATATGCCATTGGAAGTATTCTAGCTCAACCTGGAGACGGAACAATGGATTTTCCAGTTTGCTATGCGAGCCGACAGTTAAATAGTGCAGAAAAGAACTACACAACCACCGAGAGGGAAGGGTTAGGAATGATTTATGCTGTGAAGAAATTTCGGCATTATTTGCTTGCAAACAAATTTGTGTTCTTCACAGATCATGAAGCTCTTTTATACCTAGTAAATAAACCTTGAAATACAGGGAGAATCGTACGCTGGTTTATTATATTGCTAGAATTTGACTTCACAGTGGTGGTCAAAAAGGGT
Organism: Adiantum capillus-veneris; assembly: GCF_014529385.1. Classification (NCBI taxonomy): domain Eukaryota; kingdom Viridiplantae; phylum Streptophyta; class Polypodiopsida; order Polypodiales; family Pteridaceae; genus Adiantum; species Adiantum capillus-veneris. Next base: position 79,646,248 of record NC_140952.1, on the reverse strand, counting down.
AAAACCCATCTGCGAGCTGATCATCTTTCAAGAATACACAACTGGGAAGCTCCTCAAGGGGTAGATGATGACATACCAGATGCTTATCTTTTCAACATTGAAATGGTACCCAAATGGTCTCAGGAAATCGTTAGCATTCTCTCCTTCGGAAGTGAGTTTGATAATACAAGAAGTAGATCCAAACAGCAAACAATTCGACAAAAAAAAAACTTCCAGTTGATAGCAGGACGGCTGTATCATCTTGAATCTGACCTAATCCTACGATTATGTATAAATCCGGAAGAATTCGAGTGCTACCTTGAAGAGGCACATGTTCAGGGTTGTGCACTTCATTGTTCGACAATGAAAACACACCAGAGATTGAAACAGTTAGGGGTTTATTGGCCAACTATGTATGCGGTACACATTCTTATGTTACCAATTGTACAACATGTAGTGCCAAACGACCAGTGGATCACGCAACTTTGTTTCGGGTGAACATAGCACCTGCATGGAGTCAATATATCATTGACTTCCTAACCACTAGAACGTTTCCCAGAACATTACAAGAGCACGGGAAAAAGCTATAGAGCTGGAAGCTCATGACTTTCAGTTAATTGGAAATCAACTCTATCAGCAGGGAAAGGACAATCAACTTAGAATCTGTGCAAGTGAAAGCGAATACCTGCTGATTCTAGAACATGCACATAGCGGAGTAAGTGGAGGCCATTTTTCGGGTGATAAGACGGAAAAAATTGTCTTAACCGTAGGAATTTGGTGGCCTACATTGCACATGGATGCCGATGAGTTTGTAAAGCGTTGTGATGCGTGTCAACGCACCAAGATACCAATAAAAAGAGATGAAATGCCATTACGGCCAATGATGGGGGCAAGAGCATTTTCAAAATGGGGCATTGATTTTGTGGGACCTATATCACCCCCTGCATAACGCACCCATACCCAATATATCATTGTGGCTACGGACTATCTCACAAAATGAGTCAAAGCCAAAGCAACACAAAAAGCTGATGCACGCACCACGGCTCAATTTTTGAATGAGAATGTTTTTGTACGATACGGGTTACCAATAGAAATTGTCAATGACCATGGAACACACTTCCTCAATGAAGTCGTTGAATATCTACTAGAGGAATTCATGGTCATACATAGAAAATCAGCACCATACCATCCACAGGCCAATGGGCAAGCTGAGGCCACAAATAAAACACTATGCACGGTTCTCACTAAAATAGTGTCAGAATCAAGAACCGATTGGGATCAGCAACTACACTCCACACTATGGGCATACAGGGTAGCTTACAAAACATCAATAGGAACAACACCATACAACATGGTGTTTGGTATAAATGCTATACTACCCATAGAGTTTTTAATCCCAACTCTACGAGTAGCAACAAGTTTGGAATGGACAGGGCATGAACTCTCTTCAAGAATTAATGATCTTGAAAAGCTAGATGAACTCCGCTTACGAGCTGTCACTTCAATCTATGCTAAAAAGAGAAGACAAAAGGAATTTTTTGACAAACATGTGCATACCAAAGAGTTCAAAACGGTTGATTACGTACTTGTTTATACCTTGAAGCACCATGCCAAGAAACTTAAGAAGCGAGGGATGGGACCATTTGTGATTCATGATCTATCACAAAGTGGAGCTGTCAATCTTGCTACATTAGCAGGTGAAGAAATGCCAAATTGGATTAGTGGGTGTCGACTGAGGAGATATCTTCTACCCCTCACACAGGAGATGCTCCAAAAAATTCATCAAGGAAAGCAAAGAATGAAGGAAAAAGAGAGAGTACGGGAGGAAGCTCAAGCCGAAGCACAAGAACGCATTGCAAAAAGACGGCTTCTACGACAACAACAACAAAGTAAACCACCATTGAGAATCAATGCCATTCGACTGATGAACTTGGAGGAGGAAACAGTAGAGCCAATAATTACAGTCAAAGTAGGCAACAATCAAGTTGAATCTACAGCCTTGCTTGATTCGGGTGCTCAAGAAAATTTGATCTCTTACGGATTATACCAACAGCTCAAAGTCACAGATCAACTTCATCCTACCCCCCAAGTGCTGGAAAGTAGCACATCACACCCATTGAAAACATTAGGATGGACTATATTTCATGTACAGCTACATCAATATATTTACCCACACAAATTCTATGTGGTGACAGATGAAAGCACACAACACCCAATGATGCTAGGGAAACCTTGGCAAAAAGCATACAATGTCCAGATAGACTGGAAAGCAAAGGCGGTCAAAATTCAGCACGAACATGAACAACAGGTGATAGCTTTTGCTCAACAATACCATCATGATGAACTGCAAGCCATGCAATCACTGGCAACAGAGACAGAAGAACAAATACCATCAAAGACCACCATGAAACCTGAGACCAACAACCATGTAAAATCCAACCATGCTAATCACAGACAGTTGAAGTCACTGGCCAGAATGCAAAAATCTAGGCTACCAACACAAGGTAAACGAGTATGGATGCGGAAGGATAGAAATGCAATGGCGGAAAAAAAACAATGTAACAACCGGATTCCAACAAAGCAGGCGGTGCAACCCAAAACCAAGGTCATAAAACAGATATGGATCCCAAAGAAAATGCTTAGCCATAACCCAAATGTCACTCACATTTGGATACCAAAGCAAAAGCCAAAGGAAATCCCTAAGGTACAAGCACCAATGGAAAGCAGACATTTTCAGGTCAACAAGGAGAACATATATATGTGGAGGCCAATGACAGACAAACCAGTGGCAAACAAGAAAGTGCCAAACCATCTACAAAAGTCGGCAGCACCAAACTACCAATGGAAAGCCAAGGCCATAAGGCCCATAGCTATCACATCCCAACCAATTCTATCCTCAGAAACAGCTACGACTCCATCAAAAGTGTCGACAAAGCAATTGCCTCTTGCCAAAAAGACAATTAAACAGAGAGCAGTAGAGTTACAGCTGCTACTTGCAAAGAAAGCAGGAAGCCTCGACGGCGAATGCCAATAAGCATCTTGCTTATTCCCTCCTCTTGCACAGCATTAATTTTTCCATGCACAATTTTTAAACCTATGCACATCACATACTCCGACACGAAACCTTGTAGTCACGGAGGACTCCGGCTAGGAGGGGGGGAGGCATTCTCAATGCGGAACCAATAACAGACACAGCAAAAAAGGGCATGATTTTCGACTATTTTAAGGGTTGACGTTTGATTGCGAAATTTTCTGGAGTAACCCAAGTATATATTCCCTTATACAGAATGAAGCTACAGGTATAGGGTGCCAAACGCCAAATCAAGCCCCTAGGTGTGTGTATATAAGTAGAAATAGCCATTTTTCAGGCAAAATATTGGTAAAACAGAGAAATCCGGCCATAAAAATTGCATGTGAGTGTATATAATGTGTTGCGGTGATGTTTGTGATCTATTATGATTTTTGAAAATTTTTTGGGTTTGATTTGCTATTTTCCTTTTAATTTTGCTAATTTTCGGCAGAAAAACTTCAAAAATACAAAAAGCAGGTGAAGAACAGTCGTAATCAAAAAACAAAAAATATGGGGATGACCAGTGACTAAAGGACAACCTATGGTACAGTGGGAGTGCAATTATGAGACTGGAGCAGAAAGCATGTTTTGGCCAAGTTTTGACCGAAATGACAAATTTCTGGTAAACAGGGCAAATGGAGTCCAAATCAAGAAATTTTTGAGCCTAAACTGCATCTCGCAGGAAGATAGGAGCACATGTCAAATTTCATGAAAAGTGGTTCGGGGACCTCCATTATAAGAAATTTTCACCCCATTTTTAGCTCATTCTCACTATTGACTTTGTGGAGAGAGCTTCTGCCACCTAGAGCGGATCGACCTTCCAGCAGCTTCTACGACGCGCACGTCTACCCGACCAGCTCCAGACATGAGAGGTAGGCTCACCACCTTGAGCTTTTTGCGCATGTTTGTCATTATGTCGTGAAAACTAGCGTAGAGGTCACACACAAAGCGAGCGGTAGAGACCTGCAAATAGAGACGGCGGCCTAACGGCTAACCCAAAAGCAACAAGACTTCATCGGCAGCTTACCCTAGTCTACGAGACCAGTCCTGGATAGCCAAAGGCAGTGGGAGACCATCGGGAAAAACCCTAATTCCCAGAAACCCGCAAGAGGCCACCAAATGGGAAATCGGCAAAATGGCGACCAAATGCTACCAAAATTTATGGGTAGGAGCATCTCGACATGCTCGACAAGTCCATATGATCCACATGACCAAAAAGTGACCCGAAGCGGCACTAAACCTCAGAAACGGCATCAGACACACAAAGCGTCAAAATGCACTTGTGGCCAAACCGCAAGTCCGTTTGCCACCAAATTTCACGAGCAGCTTTCCTAGACCATCAACAACCAAGTCCTATGGTGGTAGACCACCACAAATCATCAAAGGTATGTAAACGCAACCACGAGTGCTTCTAGAGCGACAATTTTCCAAATGAAGCTCCGGTAAAGCCAAAGTCGACAAAAACCATACGGCAAGGATCCCCAAGGGATTGGGAAGCTATGGAGACCAACATCGAGAAATTTCATCGCCAAAAAGCACTCCAAAAGTCAGAAAACGGCTCGGAGGCTCTGAAGTCCACACGGGGAGTTATACTCTATCCATTTGACTTTTTTGTTGAAATTAGGCTCAAAAGGGACTTAAGGGGGCAAAAGGCAAGCACTGGGAGCACTAACACTGAAAAAATCATCAGGAGACATCCTACGCGTAGGATGTCTCAAAGGCACTTTTTGGCACAAAACCCAACAATTTTTGTCATGCACATGTTCTGAATGACATTTGCAAGCCCTACACCAAGTTTCATCACATTTGGACCAGATTTGACCTCATATGCATGGAAAAACGCAAAGTTAGGGCATAGAGGCAATAATGGGCCATTGACCTACCAAATCTTGTCCAAATCTCATGAAACTTGCACAACACATTCACATACACATCAACAAACCATCTGTGTGGTCAGGGAGTAAAAATGATGAATTAGACATCCTACGCGTAGGATGTCTAATGGACCTTTTTGGCATGGAAGGGAAGCTTTGTCATTCCAGATTTAATTACCTCATCAGCAAGAGCCCATATGTCAAGTTTGAAGCCATTCTAATGACTTTTGACCCCCAACACCTTCAAGATACACTTTTTGAGCCCAAAAACACCTCACAGAGTCCTACAGACATCAAATCTTATCCAAATTCAAATCCAAGAACATGGCCATGTTCCATAGGCCAAGGACAACCCACAAAACAAGTTTCATGCAATTCTGATGAAAAAGACATCCTACGCGTAGGATGTCTCCAGCACATATTCAGCCTTCTGTGCAAGAAATGACATCATAGGAGCCAATACCATGATGCATTGAGCCCATATACCAATTTTCAACCCATTTGGACATCAATTGCTACCCATGATGGACAATCTACCCAGATTGTGACCTAAAGCCTAAATCAGCCCAAAAATCCACTTTTTGTCATCCAAATTCAAATCCAAGCTTATAACCATGTTCCATGAGCCTTACACTACCTGCATGTCAAGTATGAACCAATTCTGAAGAAAAAGACATCCTACGCGTAGGATGTCTAGATGGAATTTTTTGGCCAAATTTGCACTGTGAGCACATGCACAGCTTCACAAGTTCCTTTTAAGCTATAATTTCAATTTTCAAGTCATTTGGATAAGTAAAACTCAGTTTAGCAGCTGATATGAAAAAAAAAATGCTAACTTTGGACTGTTGAGTGCAACAGGATCTATGGCAGCCTCGAAGTCACCGGCAAAGAAGAAGAGAATGACAATCAAAGATTATCTGGACGAGGTGGACCCTTTTTTCATTCCAGAGGGAACACTAAAACCCACTCGCACCTGGATACAGGAAGATCTGTTAGAGTCAAACGACCTAAAGATCTACCAGGGGGTGTTCAAAGACAATGAAGGCAATGTACTAGAGCTGCCAATGCTGCCAAGAGAGCTCAATGAATTTGTCCGAAGCAAAATGGCCGGCTACTTGGAGAAAATTGACCTCCATAACTATTTCGAAGCAATACCAACAGGGGTGGACGTCAAAAGAGTATGGGAGTTCGTAACAAGCATAAAAGAGGATGGAGTGGCCAAGGTGACAGATTTGCACGGCAGACCCGATACAGAGATCATTATCACGGAGCGGGTTGTAGCCCATGCACTAGATCTCTCCAATCAGGGAGACAGTGTGACAAAAAGAAGGGATGAAGTCAAGGTGTACAAAGAGAAAAAGGTCAATTACACCTTTGAAGACATCGCCAACCCAAAGGTGGCGATCATGAGCCAATTGTACAACCAGTACTTCCACATGTGCACGAAGAGGCCACAGAAGTACAGGATGCCGCCAGGTGCAATTGCCACAACGTTTACTTGGGCGATGACAAAAGGCACCCCAAAGATAATCAACTATGCGGCATACATACATGACAGCTTGGTAAAAATGGACAACAAAAAGCCAACCTACATAGTGCCAAAAGAAATGATAACCAAGGTAATTTATGCAGCACTACACGCCAAGGGAAGGTGCCCTGAACCCCCATCTCAGAATGATTGGCTAAGGGTAAAGGAAGACAAAGAAGACGAGCCACAACGAGCACCAAGGGTGGCTACAAGGTTGAAGAGACGGCTAGAGCCAGTTGCAAAGGAGCAACCTGAGCAGAAGAAAGGAAAAAAGGAATCTGCTCAAGTGTCGGCCAAAGAGACAAGATCACAAAAAGCGGCTAGACTCGAGAGGCTGATGGAGATTTTTCGAGCAAAAAGAGCCCTCAAGGGTGATTTAAACGAATTATGGAAGCCATCTCTTGAGTCTATGTCCGGATCATCCAGAAGAGTGCAGAGGGACCGCTTTGAAGACTATATCAAGAATTTCGAGATCCGTGATGCTGCAGTGGAAAACATTCCCCATGTCCCTTTCACCGAGGAAGAAGTGGAGCAGATAAGGCAAACATTGCTAGATGAACAAGACAGCCAAGAAAGGGAAAGAAAAACGAAAGCGGACAGAGACTTAAAGGGCAAAACTGCAGCTTTACCAGATAGCCCTAAACCCAGCCCACAGCCATCACCGCCACCATCACCACCTCCTAGCAGCCCTCCACCAGAAGATAAGGAGGCTGAGGACAATCAAGAAGAACACCAGGCTGAGGAGCAAGAGCAAAGGCAGGAACCTGCGCCCAAAGAAGAGTCCAAGCCTGCGTCTGAGCAAAAAGAACTAGAGGAGGCATATTATGCATTTTTGGACCTGCTAGCTGCAGGCTATACAAGGGAAGAACCCGCCACAGTCGCATTCGACTTGGCGAGGACAGGGCATAAAGAACAGATGCCAGGAATCCGGCTAGTTGAGCTAAAGGAAATTGCTACCGACACGGTAGACCTGCACCCGCCCTCTAATGATTGGGACGTGGTGATGACAATGCTAGCTGGAATAAGAGCACAATCTGTCGCATCAGACGAAGAATTGATAACTCTAAAGACCACCGAAGAAAAGACCAAGATGGAAAGGGATACTCTGCAGGCACAAAGCCAAGGACAACAAGAGAGATAAGCCTCCAGGCCAGCTAGGCAACGGCTCTACAAAACTGCCAAGCAAAGGAAGAAGCAAATGAAGCAGCAGCAAAAAGATTATAAGCAGCTGAAGAAGAGTGTCTGCAACTCAGCAAGTCATTGCGAGATGCCAAAAAAGAACGGGATAATCTGACGCTCCAGCTAGCAGAAGAAACTAAAGAAGTAGAGGCCATGAGGAATGCCAAGGAAAAGGCGGAAATAGAACAAGAAGCAAGCCTGGATGAAGTCCTTGAGCTCAAGGACCAATTAAAAGTAAAAAATCAAACCATCCAGAGGCTGCGAGCATCACCCGCTAGAGTTAGAGCTACGAGCTCGACTCAAATCATTTCCGAGAGTCAAATATATGAAGAGCAGATACAAGAACTCCGGAAGGAGCTGACTCTCGACAAGAAGCAGAGGTTGATGATGGGTGAAGGTTCTATCGCAATGCAAACCAGAATGGAGGACAGCCAAAGAGCCCTACAAGAAGAATTGAAGATCATAAAGATAAAGCTCGAGGAAGCTGAAAAAGTAAACGCTGAACTCAATGACCTCCTCGTGACTATGGGTAGAGAAGCCGAAGCAGAGAAGCATACACTCCTCAAGCAAATTGAGGAGTTCAAAGGCCGGCAACAAGCAGAAGCAGAAAGCTCAGGGCCAGCTGCCAATGAGGGCATCGACCTCAACAATGTGGCAGATCCTGTGGACACACCCATGCCAGAGGAAAGCACAGCACGATCCTCTCAAGAGCCACATGATCTAACACAAGAAGAGGAGGAAAAATTGCGTAAAGCAATAGAGGCAGAGCTCAGAGAAAGCACAAAGGAAGCCTTGGAATGGGAACAGAGGGTTTTCAAATCTATGACAATTCAGAAAATCGACGCCAGCAATCTCAGGCGTGAATGGCTTCAACCCTCTCTCCCATATCCATTGTTGAAATATGAGGCGGCAACAATAAACAGGAGAATCAAAGAAGAGCCAACGGTCCCTCTCTACAACGTAGACACCTCGAGGCCAGAAGGAGTAAAGCTCATAGTGGATTCTCAGCCAAAGTGAAGGAAGGCTTGGCTTACCAAGTACCCGCAATACCTTATACACTTGGTAGAGGCACCTAAACACATAAGAGACAACCTCAGCTTCTGTCCTCTACCAAGGGTTAGGACGTTGTCAGGAGTTTTTTGGAGCAAGGGATTACGCATATGTACATATACATGCATGGTGCATCAGATAAAGAATTGCCCATTTTTCAGAGCCAGGTGGTTACGTGGGGCCTACATGTGTACAGGTAGGACAGCATGTACATGGTGCATCGATTTTCACTATTACCAGTACCAGTGTGTTTTTTCTACAATAAGGAGGAGTTGGTAGCGCGTAAAACTTCTCGAGGAAGCTATCCACGGGCCGACGACATGAGGTAAGCAGGTGCGTCACATGGCATCGAGTGGCGTCAAGAGGTCGAATGGGGTCAATACTTGCACGTAAATAAGTACAGACACGACGTGGGTGTTTTCTTGTGATACTTATGCAGAAAGGTCATCATGAGGACCACTTTTTGGGGCCACTTCACGTGGTTGCGGGATGCATTATTGGGAAAAACTGAGTGCCAGGTGTGCGGATGATGCAAAAAGGTGACAACTATTCACTGCGAGGTCAGTTTTTGGCATGTTCGGGGTCCGTTTGAGGTCATCTAAAAGGCCAAGGGTGCCCAACTAATAAAGCTAAATGTGGGAACTGAAAAAACAGAGAGAAGACCAGAAAAAAACATGGAGAAGAGAGGAGGAACAGCCGCAAGTGTGTTTTTGCTATTTTTTGGAGCATTTTTTGGCCCTAAACAGCTCATCTGAGGTCGGATTTGAGCACTGTGACATTGTAGGGTGGGGTTTTTGGACGTTTTGTACGCAATGGCGCTGTCCATTTTGACAAATTCCTCACAGATTTTTTGTTGTTTTTCTATGTAATCTTCTCCGGTGAGTGAAGCCTCTACTTAACTTTGTGGTTGTCTCTAGTGTATTTCCTCAATACTGTGTAAACTATTTGCCCCATTGGTGTTGGGCTGAGCTTCATTGAGTCTAAACAACAGAAATTTTCCTCCTTTGAGCTGAATTGAGAGTGTGTGTGTGAGTGTGTATGTGTGAGTGTTGAGTGGGCAAGTGGGAAATCTCTCTCTTCTCACTCGGTCTGTGTGTTTCCTATCTCGGCCAGGTTGGTTGTGTAAGCCGAGTGGTGCCCCATAATGTGTGTGTGTATCATTCCAAGAGTGTGTGTCGGGTCATTATAGAGGCGTTGTGTGTGTTTCCATCCCGCACACATTCTTTTGGCGCCCCCACGGAGGATCTTCTTCGAGTACCTTCTGCTTCGAGCTTCAAGCTTTGAGATTCAGTGCTATAGGTTACAGGTTACAGGGACAGGTACAGGTACAGGTGATTCACACAGGTACAAGTAGCTGGAGTACAGTGATATACTAGCAGTGATGTCACTTGCAGTTGTTGTGGGTATGCATCACTTGGAGCCTATTTGAGCGCATTGTCTGCTGGATTGTACGTTACTTGTGGAAACTGCCATTGTACGCATTTGTGGAGCCATACTTGGTTGTATTTGGCAGTCCCAGCCATTTCTGAGACTTGGTCTGGAAGATAGTCATTTCTGAGACTTGACTATACGCGATTTGCATTAGCCTTTGTGTGAGGGTCGATAGCGTGAGGTTTTTATTGAGCTGGGGGATTCTCAAATGTGGAGATCCTTTCGGTGATACAGGTAGTTGGAGCACCCTTTTCGTGACCTCGCCATAGGCTATGTACTAATGAGTCCTGTTTGATACTTGGGTTCTATTGTTGACAGTTTACGCATATATATACAATCTATATTTTGGGTTCCTACTACTCTACTTCTGGGGAAACTCTGTCAAAATTTTTCCAAGTTATGATGGCTGGTTTCTTGGTCTTTTGAGCCATTTATGTTGTTATGCTGCTAAAATTTTGGTAAAATCAGAGGTTAAGTCAGGTGTGCCTTCTTGGGAGCTTCATGGTTGGCTTTAATGGATGATCAAAATGACTCTCAATTCACTCCTTTTCATTTAACTCAAAGAATCCAGATAAATGTTCATGTGTCTAGGAAGATTTTTTTCCAACAGCGCATAGTCTTTATGTTTGGGCCAAGAAGATTACGAGAGATCCTGGAATGTCCTTTGCCTGTTGTCATTCCGATGATTAACCATGAAAACTCATTTGATGTGCATGTGTTTGTCCTTATCTAAAGTTGAGCTCCATTGAAGTTTCTGGGGATTGGGTAGTGAAAAGTTTTGGGTTCTTGCACGTGTGTTCGAAGGGGTTCTCAAAGCATCGTAGCTTGGGTAGCCATGGCTTTCTCTTATCCGGAGTTTCATGGAAGAAGTGATGAAGATGTGGAAGACTTTTTGGAAAAGATGGAGGTTGCATGCATTAGCAACCAGATCCATGACCCAGCACAGATGTTACGTCTTCTTCAAATTTGTTTGAAGAGTGGTGCACAAGTTTGGTCCAAAGCATTTGAAGAGGAGTTGCGTGCAGCGGATCCACCCATAAGATTGAGTTGGGACAATCTAAGACATGGATTGGAAGTGGAGTTTGTAAAGATAGAAGATCGTGACAAAGTGTGGCAAGAAGTACAGGGTTTAGTGCAAAAGGAAGGTGAGCCAGTAGATGCGTACATACGTAAGTTATCATTGGCATGGGAGAGGATGTGCAAGGCCTTAGCACCACAGGTACCCCCGCCTGACATGATGAAGAAGGACAGGTTCTTGGCTGGTCTTTGGGAGAATATACGTTGGAGAGTGGAGCTAAAGAAGCCTAGGACATATGAAGATGCACTAGAGGTAGCAAGGAACAAAGAGTGGAAGCTGAGGAAAATGAGCTAGTTAGGGGTGGAGTCTTTGCCCATGAGGTCTGAATTTCAGCCTATGGACTCTTTACAAGGTCGCATGCCAGGGGTTCATCACGAACCAGTGGTTCTTGTTACTACTCAGGTTATGCCAGCAGTGGTCACTACATCGGTGCAAGATGATGGGCTAAGGCAAGACATGAGGCAAGTGGTAGATTTGATGAAGAATCTCAGCCTAAACATGCTAGGTCAAGTGGGAAATAATCGAGGTCGAGGGAGATATGCAAATCAACCAGGAGGTGAAGAGAGACCTAGGAATGGTGTTGGACAAAGCAATGGTAGGTTTTGGAGGCAAACGCCCACATGTTACAATTGTGGAGAGTTGGGTCACATCAGCCCGCAATGTGATAAGCCACCAAGGATGGGGAGAGACATGTATCCATTGCCAAGACAGGTGTTAACTAGGTCAAATGATTATGGCATCGAAATTAAGGGAGATGAAGGAACCAGTGGATTAACCCAAGAGGAAAAGGGAAAGACAAAAGTGCTAAGTGTAGTCACCTTGGAGAAGGCATCAAAGCTAGAGGATACATTAGTGATGCCTATTGGGAAGAGGACCACAGAGGATAAGGAAGGAAGAAGTGCCCCAGGTCCTAGTAAGAAGAAAGGAAAGAGCCATGAAGGCGAGGATGTCAAGGCCAAGAGAAAAAGGAGATCTCGTCGAAAGTTTCATGTTTCAGATTTTCCACTAGGGGATGGGCAATTAAGCTATGACTAGGGGATGGGCAATTAAGCTATGACTTGAAGGAGGATCTGACGAGCAGGAAGGCAGATGTTACTTTTGGGCAGCTTATAGAGATGGTGCCTAAGCTAAAGCGACAGTGGAAGAGGATGGTTAATCCAATGGAGAAAGAGCCAGAGAGAGGTTCAGTAAAGGTGTTGGCAATGGATGAGCTACCAGACATTTGTCCAATAGTAGATGTGTGGCATAAAAGGAAAAATTTGGGACAAGGTTATGTGGATGGTGGAGCCCAAATATGCATCATAACACACTCATGCATTGAGAAGATGGGTCTCACAGTGACTGGGGTGTCAGGTTTCCGGATCAGATTGGCAAACCATCAGAAAGTAAAATGTTTGGGTGTTGTAAAGAGCTTAGAAGTGGAGGCATATGATGCAAAGGTGGTGGTTGATTTTCATGTGATGCCAGCAGGGTTGGGAGCATATCCTATTATACTGGGCAGACCATGGTTACGTGCAGTGGGTGTTGTTCAAGATTGGCGACATGGTACGATTAGCCTCTATGGAAAGACATGTACCAAGAAGCTTTATAATATGGACAAAAGGAAACGATTAGAGGAGCTTTATGAAGATGAGGATGATTCTAGTGATGAAGACTCTTCCACAGTGATAGATGAGGACAATGATAGCACTACCAGCAGTGATGAGGATGCTGATGTTGCATTTCTTTTGATGGACAAAGAAATCCAGGAGTTTGGTTTAGTTGCATTTGCGAATGAGGTTGAAGATGAAAGTGAAGGGCCTTATGAAGTGATTGAAGGGCAGATGCAAACCAAGGTTGAGTTGTCAAAGAAGCAGGAATTGATGACACAAATGATCAGTGGAGACCTCTCAGCTATGGAGAAGGATATATATTTGCACATGCTGGCTAGTTTTCCTGATTTGTTCATTACTTCATATGAAGAGATCAGAGGGTTCAAGGGCGAAGAGATGCATATAGAGCTGAAAGAAGGTGCTAAGCCATTGCGGTAAATGCTAAGAAGGATGGGTCAAGAGCAAATGGAAGCCTTGTGAGAAGAGGTGGACAAGTTATTGAAGGCAGGGTTCATAGTCCCTGTGGAGACCACAGAATGGGTGAGTCCATTTGTAGTCAGTCCAAAGAAGGATGGTAAGTGGAGAATTTGTGTAGATTTTAAACCCTTAAACGCAGCCACTAAGAAGAACCCATATCCTCTTCCATTCATGGATCAGATCTTGGATTCAGTGGCAGGTTATGAGAGGTACAGTGTGTGTGATGGTTTTTCAGGCTATTTTCAATTGAAGATTGCTTTTAAAGACCACACAAAGACAACTTTTATTATGCCATGGGGCTGCTATTGCTACACAGTATTGCCATTTGGGTTGTCAAATGGACCATCTTTCTATCAAGAGAGAGCAAATTGGGTATTGGAACCATTCATTGGTAGTTGTGTTAAAGCTTTCATGGATGACTTCTGTGTCTACAGCAGTAGGGTTGAACATCATGAGAAGCTGCAGATGGTATTGGCTCGATATGATGAATGTGGAGGACAACTAAATCCAAAGAAATGTCATCTAGCACAGCCAAGGGTGAAGTTATTGGGCCATATGGTGTCAGAAAATGGCATTGAGGCTGATCCAGATAAGATTAAGTCTATTATTCTTCTTCCATCACCTACGAGTACGAAGCAATTGGCAACTTTTATACACAAAGTGAAGTACATGGCACGGTTTATTTCATTGTCTTCGCAGATATTTATCCATTACAACAAGTGGCAAAGCATGATCCATTGCAATGGGATGACAAGTGTGAAGAAGTGTTTCAAGAGGTGAAAGAGGTGTTAGGGGGGTTGTCAGCCATGCAGGCTCCTGATTGGGAGAAAGTGTTTTATGTAAATCCATCAATAGGGGATGATGCCATTGCAGCCATGCTATTGCAAAAGGGGAAGGGCAGCCATTATATGAGGCCAGTGTATTGTGCAAGCCGAGTGAAGTTGGTAGCGGAGAGAAAGTTCTCGGAAGTAGAGCTAGTGATGGCTAGTGTAATATTTGCTTGTCGATGATTTCATCATTACTTGCTACCACGACCTTTTGTTTTCTTGACGAGTTATGCCTTTTTGCCACAGTTAATTAATGGTACTAACATGTCAAATGTGGTGAAGAAATGGGTAATTGAGCTGCAAGAGTTTGAGTTCTCTTTTCTAGTGGAAGATAGTACAAGGGCTACCCTAGCTGATTTGTTGACCTACAAGGAGAATCCCCTTATTGTTAAGGAAGAGGTGGTGAGAAAGATAGTTGAAGAAGTGCCACAGATCAACAATGCACATGTGTTGTTCTTTGATGGTTCATACAAAAAGAGCCATGATGCAGCTTCAGAGGGTATAGCACTTTATGATCCAGAGGGGAAGCTAGTATGCAAGAGAGGCTTCAAATTGGATGCTCATAGTAACAATGAGGCTGAATATGCTACTCTGGAAGCCGGATTACACATTTGTTTCAAGCATGGGGTTAGAAGGTTGAGCATAAAAGGTGATGCCTTGTTAGTGGTGAAGCAAGTGTTGGGTGTGTGGAAGAGCAAGAACACCTCATTGAAGGAAATGTGCTTCAGAATTAAAGGCCTGTTAAAAAGTTCGAAGCATGGAGCATCAGACACATTGAACGTGCTCTAAATGGAGAGGCACATGAAGCAGCTCAAGGCATGATTGGGGAGCTATTTGTGTTAAGAACCACTTTACCTCTTTATCATGGCCGGGAAAGTTTGGCTCAAGAAGAGGAGTTTTTGCTAACAAAAGTCATTCCAAAGGAGATTCAGAAGTCTAAGAAGTATGGCTTTGTGCGTAGAGCATACATGTACAAATTGATTGGTGATGTCTTATACATGAAAGGGGCTGATCTCGTGTTGAGACGTGTACCTTGGTGGGAGGAGCTTTACAGAGTGTTAGAAGAGAATCATGAAGGCGCATGTGGTGGCCATTTTGCTCTAAAGATCACCTTGCATAAGATTTTGCAAGAGGGGTATGTATGGCCTAGTTTGCACAAGGATGTTCACCATTGGTGTAGGTCTTGCAATAGGTGTCAAGCATTTGGGAAGAGAGTGTTGAAGCCAGAGCTACGAAAAACCATTATGGCGTTTGATGTGTTTGAAAAGTGGGGGATTGATGCAATAGCCCCGTTACCTATCACAAGCAGGGGGAAAAGCTATATTTTGGCTGCAGTGGACTATCTCTCTAGATGGGCAGAGGCTATAGCAGTAAAACAGATCACTGCAAAGGATGTGGCAAAATTTGTGTATGATGAAATATGCTGCAAGTTTGGGGTGCCACTGGAGCTACTTTTAGATAAGGGGCCAGGATTTAGAGCTAAACTGCTAGACTTCTTATGCGCAAAGATGAAGATTAGGCACCAGCATACCACTCCTTATTACCCACAGTGTAATGGCTTAAATGAAAGATTCAATGGTGAGTTGGTACAGATTCTTTCGAAAGTGACAGAGCACCAAGGAAAGAATTGGGATTTGGAATTTCCTAGTGCATTATGGGCTTACCGTACTTCGGTAAAGACAGGTACAGGGTTTACTCCATTTCATTTGGTGTATGGAAAGGAAACACTATTGCCTGTGGAAGTAGAGTTGCCTGCGGTCAAGATGTTAGAGAAGTTTCTTGGGCCGCCTAGTGATGCATTCAAAGAGAGGCTCTTGCAGTTACAAGAGGTTCAGTTGGATAGGATGAGCGCATTGGAGTATAATGGGCAGATGCAGGATAAGGCTTTGGCAAAGATAAATGAAATGGTCAAAAGTAAGGGTATCAAGAAGCATGACTTAGTTTTGCATTACAACAATAAGCTGGACAACACCTTCCAAAAGAAGTTTCAGATTAAGTGGGAAGTCCCTTTCAAGGTAGTGGAGTGTTTTCCAAATGGCACATATCAGCTGGCTAACCTGGATGGTGTTCTACATAAGTCAAGGGTAAATGGATTGCGTCTTAAATTGTATCATGCTAGATTGATGATGGTGGAGCAGGATGAGCTGTCTGTGGAGCAAGTGATGTCTGTGAGGGATGAGGAGACCTGTGACGCTACGAGTCTCATATCTCTCTTTGCTGCTGCTGATCATGAATGATCTAGCAAGCTAGGGGGTGGGCAAATTATGTCAGGAGTTTTTTGGAGCAAGGGATTGCGCATATGTACATATACATGTATGGTGCATCAAATAAAGAATTGTCCATTTTTCAGAGCCAGGTGGTTACGTGGGGCCCACATGTGTACAGGTAGGACAACATTTACATAGTGCATCGATTTTCACTATTACCAGTACCAGTGTGTTTTTTCTACAATAAGGAGGAGTTGGTAGCACGTAAAAATTCTCGAGGAAGCTATCCGCGGGCCGACGACATGAGGTAAGCAGGTGCGTCAGATGGTATCGAGTGGCGTCAGGAGGTCGAATGGGGTCAATACTTGCGCGTAAATAAGTACAGACACAACGTGGGTGTTTTCTTGTGATACTTATGTAGAAAGGTCATCATGAGGACCACTTTTTGGGGCCACTTCACGTGGTTGCGGGATGCATTATTGGGAAAAACTGAGTGCCAGGTGTGCGAATGATTCAAAAAGGTGACAACTATGCACTGCGAGGTCAGTTTTTGGCCTGTTCGGGGTCCGTTTGAGGTCATCTAAAAGGCCAAGGGTGCCCAACTAATAAAGCTAAGTGTCGGAACTGAAAAAATAGAGAGAAGACCAGAAAAAAACGTGGAGAAGAGAGGAGGAACAGCCGCAAGTGTGTTTTTTTTGTTTTTTGGAGCATTTTTTGGCCCTAAACTGCTCATCGGAGGTCGGATTTGAGCACTGTGACATTGTAGGGTGGTGTTTTTGGGCTTTCCTTACGCAATGGCGCTGTCCATTTTGCCAAATTCCTCACAGATTTTCTGCTATTTTTCTGTGTAGTCTTCTCCGGTGAGTGAAGTCTCTGCTTAACTTTGTGGTTGTATCTGGTGTATTTCCTCAATACTGTGTAAACTATTTGCCCCATTGGTGTTGGGCTGAGCTTCATTGAGTCTAAACAACAGCAATTTGCCTCCTTTGAGTTGAATTGAGAGTGTGTGTGTGAGTGTGTATGTGTGAGTGTTGAGTGGGCAAGTGGGAAATCTCTCTCTTCTCACTCCGTCTGTGTGTTTCCTATCTCGGCCAGGCTGGTTTTGTAAGCCGAGTGGTGCCCCATAATGTGTGTGTATCATCCCAAGAGTGTGTGTTGGGTCATTATAGAGGCGTTGTGTGTGTTTCCATCCCGCTGACAACGTGGAAAGCACAAGAAATCTTACAAAGAAGCCAACCCACTTGGCTGAACTACCCAAAGCTGCGGGGTGTGAAGGCAGGTGAGAGAATAAGTGTACAATACATGGTGAAAACCCTAACGGGCGCTATAAAGTTGTTCACTGGCTCACCTGACCTTACATGCATTATGATGAGAAAGATCTGCAGAACCATCCTAGCAGTGTTCGAGACCTTCAAGCCAGGCCAGGTGACTGACAGCATATTCTTCTTCCAGGATACATACAGATGTGCTTATGATATGTCAGGTCAGCCTTCCAAGGAGCTGATACATGCGTTGTATCAAAGAATTATGTTTCTACCATCCTATCACCTCCAGGCTTTTGAAGAAGCATTCTGCACAGGGTTCTTCACCATGCATACAGATATCTTTGGCCCAACAATGCTAAATCTACATGCACGGTACGAATCACCGCTAAAGATGCGGGAGACCATAAGATGAAGCAAAGGATCAAGGCCATGTCGGGGACGACATGAACAAGGAGGGGGGGGATGCTAGAATCTGTACACACCCCACGGCATCTAACTACTCGGCGGACTATTATTTTTGTAATTATTCATTCATTGAGGAAAACCCGATTTTTCACATTGTACATATTGGGACTTATAGAAGTTTCCAGATTGTATCCCAGTTTTGATAGTTAGATTGAGAAGATGGTTGATTTTGGAACTTTAGGGTTTGAGAAGTTGTAAGGTATATATACCACTTTTTGACCTTAATGAAAGATCTTTTGTCATTTTTAAACAAGTTCATCGGTAGTTTGGGTGAGCATACGTTATCTGATTTTGCATTGCAGCATATCCACGCGTTCACATTGAGTAGAGCTACACATTAGGCACTTCAGATTTCGGAAACAAAGACCTGCAGATTTCGGCCAGACATCCTACGTGTTTCTGCACCTGGTGTTTTGGGTCGTGATTTTGGTTTATAGACCTTAGGGAGAGCGGCCTATAGGTATTAGTAGGGTCTCCTTCAAGTTCTATGGTGTTTCGAAAGTGTTTGATGGGTGTTCGGCTCTAACAAGCGTTGTAGAAAGATTCCTCTTTTGCACTTTTGAAGACTGTGACTTACACAATTGGTAGGGACCTCTGTAGGAATTAGTTAGGAGTCGGTCGAGTGTAGGTTGACACCTTATGCTTGCTTCCACGCGCCTGCGGGTCGAGCTTCCTCCTTAGCTGACATTACTTGTTAGGTGAGTTCTCGTTGTGCTGACGTCCGTCGCGGCGTATCCGTCCAACACTTTTCCTTAATCATTTTTCTTTTCTTTTCCATCCTCATGGACTGCATAGAACCTGTAAGAGTGGATAAGATAACAATCATTAGAGTGTTTGATGTCAAAAGTCCACAATGGTGCTTTGAAGTGTCCTTTTCTCTTTGTGGTGAACTTGGTGAGGTGTACCACCTTAGGAGCTCATACAAGCATGCAAGAACCATATCCAGCACTTAGAACCAAATTTGGGCCAATTCTCCAAACTTAGAAAATAATCACCTTTTTTTATTTTTATGGATTCTGGACACTTGGGACTTGATGTGGGTCATGGATGGGTCATGCACATGTATTACAAGACTTAGGTGAAGTTTGGATGTGTTTGAATCTTCAGAGTGTGGGTAGAGTTAGATTTTTAGGTTGAAAGTGTTGCAGAGATGATGATAACTTGGGGTGCACTTGTTCAAATAAGCTCAAATTTAAGGGATAGGTTCATCATGATGTGTTCTAACTCTGTATAGGCAAAAAATTGGGAGTTGGACAAATTTGGACCACCTAGAAAATAATCACGATTATTTTCTTTTGGGGGGTTTTGGACATTTTGGTCTTGCTTAACCAACATGTTGTAGGTGTCCTTGAGGTGTCCCTTGGTAATTTTGAATATTCTTTGTGGAGTTGGGGCAAATTTTCACTAACATGCAGACTTGGTTCTCTAGAAGACAAAAGGGGGTGCATGTATGGTCATTTCACATGCTATATGATTAGTTAGAGTGATAGAAGCATGTTAAACACACTTTGGACAAGATAGGTGCAAAAAACATTATAGAAAATAATCGCAATTATTTTGTAAACTTGCAAAACTTCATCAAACTTGATTTTAAGCATCTAGTTATGTGTACCAACCTTTTCTCCTTTGGCAACCACCAAAGATCCCTTTGAGATCTTCCACTGTTAGTTTCCGAATGCAATGTTTTGACCTTCATCGTCCAATTGTTTGTTTCCAAATGCAATTTTGTGACCTTCATCATCCAATTGTCCTGTAGAGATCAATTCTTTGCAAAGAGAAGAAACATGCCTAACATCTTTAAGCTTCCATTCATTTCCATTAGCAGTTTTGACACAAACTGTACCTTTGCCGACAACTTCCCAAGTATACATACCCAAAATTACCTTTGGTGTAGTCTTGGAAATGATGCTTGTGCGGTGTCACATGGAATGAAGCCCCAAAATCTACTATTCAAGAATTAGACACATTGTCTAATGAGAGAATTAGAGCATCTTGCTCTACTTTACCTTCCACATTGGCCTCTGATGTTGGCTTGCTGTCTTGAGATTCCAACTCCTTCTTCTTCTTGGACCAGTAATTCTTCTTGATGTGGACCTTCTTGCCGTAGTTCCAACATTCAAGAACTGACTTTGTGTGTGACTTGCTCCGCCTTGAGCGATCACGACCCTTTTGGTTTTTGAACCTCTCCTTAGGCCTTCCTCTTGTTTCCACTGACAATGTAGCACTGGATGATTCACCTGTGCTTCGCCTTCGCATTTCCTTGCTAAGGAGAACACTCACAACATCATCAAACTTAAGAGTATTTGTGTCAGAGATAGAGTTACTTACAGCCATCACAAGGCTGTCCCAACTATCCGGTAGAGATGATAGTATAAGGAGAGCTCACACTTCATCATTGAAATTGATTTTCACCAATTGAAGTTGATTTGTGTTGGTGTTAACACTAGGTTGGTAATGGGACACTTTTATGTCCTGTTAAGTGACCATTTTCCTTGAATTATGTCAAGAGTTTCAAAATGGATTTTGAGGTGCTATCTATTTATAATGTTGTCTCATGAGCTGAAAAAAACTCCACATTTTTTTGGAATATCAATTCCATCTTTAACCTTGTCGTTGCACAACATTTCACAACCTAAACTGTGTGAAAAAACGGGTCCTATTTTTGGCTTTTTTCAACTTTTTGCAACTATACCACTCTAGAATTCATGTTTGTGAGGTCTATAATGCTAGAGAACTATCTTTAATAGTCCTCAACATGTCCAGATGCTTCTAGGGAGAAATAAATGTTAAAGTTGTAAGTTATGACCAAATTACAAAAATTGTCAAATCCTGTTTTTTAGCCAATTTTAGTTCTTCTTTGATTTTTTTGGTGGCTTTCATGATATCCAAATGTAGTTTTGATTTTTTATATTGCATATTGTAACATAAAGCTAATATTCCTTGAGTTTTGGGGCACCTAATACCCTATTTTGCATAGTAGACAACGATGGTTGATTTTTTCAATTATAGAAGAAAACGAAACATTCTAGTATATCAAGTATACCTTTTTCAATATTGTTAGTTTCTTGTGACAACTACATGCATCTTGTAGGTAGTAACCATATCTAGTCATAAGGATCAAATTTGGCTAGATATTGAATAGTTTCTATGGGATTCTACAACTCATAATGTTGAACCCAGTTTTTTCATGTTTGTTGTATTTAGTACTTCATCTTTGTCCCCAAGATTCCCCTTGGTAAGAGATGTATTATTCTTTTGACATGCTTTATGGCTCCTTATGAACCTAAAGGACAATAGGGAACTAAGAAAACATGCATATATTGTTTGTATTGAGCGTGGCTATAGAAAGTTTGATGATAGGTTTGCAGAATGGTAAAAATTCAACTTTTTTGTACCTATTTCTTTTGGCAAAACAAAAAATAGTGAGTGAGAAGTAATCATATGTTTTGATCACCAAGCCATTGAAGTCAACTAGGGAATTTATCTCAAGTCCTACAAAAATCCCTAATCTTATTTTTATGCAACAAAACGTAAGAAATGACTGTTTTGATGAAAATGTAATGGTCCATCAACTTTGCAGGCTTGGTGTGACCAAAAGATGAGAAATTTTACAAGTTTCTTATTTTTTCCATGTGTAGTAGGCCTTGAACTATAACCTCATGAAAGGATTTTACAAAATGAGTGGATCTACTATGGTTTTGGAGGTTTTTTTCAAAACCCTGAAAGGACACTTTTATGTCCTGTTAGGTTCCCAACCTAGTGTTAAAGTCATTTAGGTGTTCTACAAGTGAACCATTCTCTGTCATCTTTAGATTGAACAAGCCCTTCATGAGAAATACCTTATTGGATGCCGATGGTTTCTCGTAGAGGCTGTCAAGTGATTTCATCAAGTCCTCCATGGTCTTCAGCTCCAAAATTATGAAAGCCACCGTTGACGCCAAGCTTAGCCCGATTGTTCCTAATGCCTTTCGGTCAAGGACAATCCATTCTTCATCTGCCATTGTTGTAGGCTTCTTTGCAAGACCGCCTAGTGGCAAAATGAAGGTCCTTCTGGTAGAGATAGTCTTCAATGTGCATCTTCCAATGTTGGTAGTTCTTGCCATTGAACTTCTTGATCTTGAGCTTCCCTTCCTCCACCATTATCCCACTCAACTCAAAGACTCCTTTCCTTGAGATGCTTTAGCTACGAGCAAACCTTGCTCTGATACCAGTTGTTAGGGAATATGACATAGCTAAGTAGATAACTGAGTAGTTTGCTTAATGGAGAGAGATAATTTTCACACACAAGAGATTATAGAGTAGAGAGAGAGAGAGAGAGATAGCACACACAATATACGTGGTTCACCCAATGTGGGCTATGTCCACGAGAAAGCAGCCACTCGATGGATTTAATACTTCAAAACAAGAAGTAGATTACAAAGGGATTATACCCTTTTGGAGATCTTGCCTTGCTTCACTCTCACCACCTCACGTCCACCTTGTTGTGTCAAATTCACAATGCATCACAGTGCTTCACCTCTTCAATTCATTTTTGTGTGTAGAAAAGGCCTGCTTTTATAGGCCAAAAGGGCTACCCTCTCTCATGAGAGGCAATAGTGTGTAGTCGCCTTTGTTTAGACAAGTCCGAGTTGAATTCTCCCATGCACCCATGTGTAGCTGCCCTTGAGAAGACAAGTCCAATTTGAATATCGGCCACCGGCCATTGACTACTGGCCAACCAGCCAACTGGGGCCATCCGAATATTCCGGCGCGAGACTGCCCGTGAAAATTTTGGTTTCCAATGAGTGATTTTTCTTCATGTACAATGGCTTCTCCTCATAACAGGGCCTCATAAATGTGCGTTTTTAACACAAAAAATTACAAGGAATAAATCACGCTCCATACTTAATTGTCATTTAGTGCTAGTAAATCTTATTCGCCCTCTAATTAAGAGAAGAAGGAGATGTAGATCTACTAATTTATTTACTTAGCACTGCTCTAGCATAACCAGAAGTCTTAGCTATGCTCACATAATAAGCAATCAATGTTCTAAGAAGGAACCTAAGCAAGCTCAAGATAAAGGGTTCGCCTTTAAATACTATTCCTCTACATCAAAGGCGCCATGGCTAAGGTCTACGCAGCAAGAAGTAAAGGTGGATTTCCTCATAAAATTTGAGGCATCTGCCCTTGAGTGAAATTGTAGTAAAGGCATTGTAACTTCACCATCATGATCTTCTTTTAATAGCCTAGGTATTCACCCCTGCACAAGGGATCCTATCTTTAAAAACACCCTAGGTGGTATAGGCCCTTGGGTTTATTGCATCCCGAGTCCCTAAGTCAAGAGAGATGTTAAGGCTTAGTTTAGGTACAGCCTTACCAAATTCTAATTAGATTTCTTTTGTAATCTAGTCAGTGTATAAGGTCATATCTAGGCAATTAGTCCACTAATATATTCAAATACCTAAGTCAGTCCAGCTGGCAGAAGTGACTAAGCTCATATTTAGTTCCCACTCCAATCATGTGTCCATTCCATAGTACATTTCTCTAGGTGTCAGTACATTAAGTATTAATGGGCTGTGGTGTCTATCTTAGTGAAAGTGTAGAGAGAGAGAGAGAGAGAGAGAGAGAGAGATTGAGATAAGGAAAGGTACATAATGGCTAGTTTGTCTAATGGCAATCGGGGCAGTTTTCCATAAAAGCAAAAATATGCTATCGCGCCATACAACAACTTCCTGAAAATGTTGTGAATAATTGCCAATTCTCCGAATGGCGGGGGGGAGGTCTTAGAGACAATCATAGTTACACCTCGTGTTATACAACCACATCCAGAAGTTGGAAAAAAGAAGTGATGAAAGTATTCCTTTGTGGAGGTAGAGAGAGAGAGAGAGAGAGAGAGAGAGAGAGAGAGAGAGAGATGTCATATTCTCCCACTATTTTCTACTTGGAGGCTATTGAAATTTGTTTCACCTTAAATGCCAATATCATATACCAGATTTTCTAGTGACAGAAAATCTCCTTTTAACAAATTTGTCACCATAACAATAGCCCTTTTCTTATTGGAGGAGCTCCATTAATCCCAAATTCTTAAAAGGTCCTCTCCAGACCCCAAATTTCCCTTGATGACTATCTTTGGTCCCAAGCATAAGCAAAAACTTGTGTTGATGTTTGATCATTGATTTGACACCATGATTGTAGAAGCTTTGAAAGAGCATTTTGAATTGTAAAATTGAAACTTGTCTTTGCATTGACTGACACTTCTAGGTGAGCAAGTGAAATTTAAACCTGCATGCAATGCTACTAATGAGTTCTTCTACATGTTGAATCATGAATATTGATAGTTTTACAAGGTGTTTTGTTGGAAAAACCATCACCAAGGTTTGTTTGCTCAAAAGATACTCCAATCATATTTAAAGATAGCATTGTATGTGTCAAAAGTGTACTCGATGTTATTTGTTCTCTTCCTTTGCAACAATTCTATATATTGCACTCTCATCTATTGAGCATGTGATTAAGGTTTTAGAAATGCCTACTTTCTATGACGTATATGTGTGTATGAACTTCCTCCTCAAAAAGATAACTCTACTATGTTTGGGATGGAATAGAGATTTGATGGGCATGCTTGGACAGAGTATGTTACATGCAGTAATGACTTATTAAAGGGTATGTTACATGCAGAGTATGTTACATGCAGCAATGACTTATTAAAGCGTAATATATATTTTAGCTATTTTTTAGGGCGTTTGAGATGTGCCAATCTGGAATGTCCATACTTCCAATGAAAAAGAATTTTAATAAGTCTTAGTGGCGAGGAAGATTAGCTTGTGCTCCAAGTAAAGGACATTTGGATGTAGATAATGGAACACTTGCATGCTTTCATTGTCCTCAAATGCCTGAGTGCATTAACACTTGTCTAGCAGTTATATATTATTGTATGCCTTTTGAGAATACCAGTGTTACTAGATGTCTATTGCATTTAGGTTTTCACAAACACTCTATTGCTTAGGGAAAGACCAAAAGTGCAGACAAGTCAATATTTGATGCCTCGATGCATAGAGTTGCCTTTGATACTCTAACAACAGCCAAATGGCTTGAAAGAAAGACTATAGAGGAACTCATTATGGATATTCTTGTGTCTCAAGCAACTCCTATTGACTCACCAATTGCAAATGGAGAGTTCTCTAGTTTTCTTGATTATATAGCCACATTGCCAAATACACGGCATGTACAAAGGACCGTGTAGTCATCTAAACAAGCAAAAGGAATTACATTTGTTGGTTTAGAGTCTATCTTGACTTTTAAGACAAAATCAAGGTATCCTTTTCTTCATAGTGTCATGTTTCTAAGACAGCTTGGACTTGAACTACAACTTCTTATATTTAAGATGTCTACAATGGGGCCACGGAGCGGTGTTGATTTAGTGAGCCATATGCACCCAAGAGGGAATTTGCAAGATATATAAGTGCACTTTGATCATGCGCATTGTGTAGAGAGTTGGTCTACTATTTTGGCACATGCTTACAACTCATATGTAAGAGAGCTACTAACATTGACAATATGCTAGTGTTTACTGTGGAAAACAAGCACACCCAGATAGAGTTTTGGAAAATGTTTAATAAGGTGGTTGTTGATCATGGTTATGATAAGCCTAGATTTTGAGGATTTATGGAAAATGAGGCAAACGCAAACTAGGTTGCACTCCGTACTTTCTACTTTGGTGGAGCCAAACAAAAAGATGCGAGAGAAAGAGATCATGTGTTTTTCACTAGGAACAAAGCATGGTTAATCACATTGCTAAGTGTATACATTCCTCATTTCAAGAAGAGCATAAATTAATAAACATGGTTACTTGGGTTGCATGCACCATCCAAACATGCAACACAAATGTGCAACACTGGGGAGACATATTTGTTGCTCAAGATGAATCAGGTTCTTTTCTCCTAAGAACAAATCTTTATGAGGCTAAACATGTAAGAATGTGTTCTTCAATTGGTTATAAAACAAACATTGGCCTTGATGAAGTCCCGTGAAAATATGGCGCAACAATTCTTCAAAGTGTGCATTACAATGCGTACTTGAAAGACATGCAATCATCCATAGGACCAACGATGGCAGACCTGACAACTAGATTTATGAGCAATCAATCAGTGTGTGTGTCCAATAGAAAAATTGTCGATGCAACTCAATTAGTAGTTCTAGAAATGCAAATAACAAGTTTAGAGATGAATAGAGACACAATAAAGGAAAAGAGTCTGCAAAAATCACGGACAATCTTTATTGACCCCGATGAAACTCTTGAAGATGACTTCCATAGACCAGAGTTTGTTACTATCACTACACTAGTTTACACTTTACCACATACAAGCAAAATGCTTCCACCTCTCAAGTCTCTGGCAAGAGAAGAAGTGCCTCTCCAAGTCTCTAAACAGAGAAGAAGGTGCCTGGAACGGTCTGGGAAATAAGATACCCAGAAACTAGTAGAAAAATACGTGTTTTGGTGTTCTTCCTAGAGATAAAGTACATTGTGGTAGGTTCATAAACAACAATTTAGATAATGTGCAAAATGGTGTTCTTGTACCTTTCATTTGGGGAAGGAGAATATCTAGTTGTGGATGCCAAACCAAGAGGAATTGTGGAGGGGTTTGTATGGTTTTGCAATGATAGTAGCACTCATGCCTATAATATTGATAAGATGATTATTGGACATCCTAAGCCAGCCATGGGGATGTCGTTGTGGAAAAGGGATTTGTCTATTTTCATGGGAGGTCGAGATGCTGCAAAAAAATGGATTTGTGTTGTAGGTGATAATGTGACAACAAAACCAAACAACCCCCCTAGTGGGAAATGTGGAACATAACCTAGTTATTTTTGTGCTAAATTTAGAGATGGAAAGCATGCTAGATGGAGGTCAAAATTAACCAAAGGCTTCAATGAGAGGATATCATTGGGCCAAAGCATGCAAGAATAGCTAGTGAGAGAAGTTATATCAAGGCTAATGCGGCACATGTTTTTCATGTTAGCACTCCTAGCTTGGTTCAAAAGGGGGTGACTTATGTTGTGACCATTGCAAACTTCCCTCGATGTACTTGTGAGGATTTTCAAAAAAGAGCAAACTAGTGCCTCATGTATGTGCCTTGCAAGCACATGTACTTTGTGTATTTTTGTGTCCTTGGACTCTACAAATCATGAGTTTGTGCATCAGGTTGTATTCACAAAAATAGAGTTGTTCTAGGGATTGGATGGAGCTAGAGTTTCAGCATAGCATTGGCTTTTTGAGCTAAGGTTTGTGGTCCTTTGTGGATTGGCTATTTTTTTGGATTCCCTGTAATTTCCATTGCAAAAGAGGTGCCGATTATACTTGCTTTGTTTCAATAGCTTATGCTACTTAATCAAGTAAATTTATTTGGTAGCAGTGATCACCTTCATACATTGGAATTTTCAATCCTCTATGAATTGACCCATTTTTTTGGATTGCTTGCACTTTACAGTCTGGAAGGTCTTGATCAAAAAGCTTACAATTCTCTTTACTTTTTCTCAAAAAGATGAAACGGTCGGTTTTTTTTGCTCGGTGTATGGATTTCCTCCCTCAGAATGTACATTGCTATCATATACTTAAATGCTTATCCCCACCTCGACTCCTGCATGGAGCAACCTGATTGCCCCTCAACCCTGTACTATCACCATCATGATATAGGCTATTGTCACCATGAAATGTCTCCTAATAACTTATGTCCATTGGTAGCAAAAAGACCGATTGGTTGCACTGGTTTACTTGCAACAATATCCCTTTTACTTGCTAGACTCATACTTGTGGTTGATATATGGCCAATTTAGGCCTTGACATGGATTTTTGGTAGTGATATCAAGATGTGACTAAAAGAAAGTACAACAATAAGCAAGAACATATTGTAAAACTAGTGAGCAACAAGCAATGTAAAACTTTAAAGATTGAAATGTACTATTGACCTGGAGAATGAGCAATGTTATCGTTTGAATTTGGAACCCAGAGGACTCCACTACTATTGATCTACAACAGGACAACATAAGTAGTTAAACTTATGCATCATACAATAAGCAAAAGAGAAACACTATAGATCAAATAATGTGTGTCACACAGAAGTGCCATACAAAAGTATGGTGGAGAGTCGGCACTGTGTCTCCCCAAAAATAATAAGGAACAAAAGTCATGCCCTATCTCGTATACTGGTTGTGTCGACCAAGCAAACACTTAGGAATGGAGGTTTAGAAGTAGATTAAAACCTTGAAACTTGGTTGTATCTCCGAAAAGTACATTGTTGTCGTATCCTTGAATGACTATCCCCACCGCGACTCCTACATGGAGCAGCCTCATTGCCCTTCAGTCCTATGATGTTGCTTGCACTATAACCTCTCTTGCTCCTATTGAACACCCCTCCCTACTCAAAGTTTTTTGCCTTGCCACTATAGATGACGGTGCAGCCAAGCATCCCCGGCCTAATCATTGAACTCCATATGTGTTTTCAAGTCCAATTCCCACACTCACCTTGAGAGTACTACCGTCGTGAATATGCATCTTCTTGAAGTACCCACTATTGAGTATTTTATTGATTTGGTACAAGTACTTCTCGTGAGTGCATGTACTTGTACAATTAGAAACAATAACTATTTGCCTTGGCATTATAGGAGATCATGTAAGGGGGAGGATAGGGTTGTCAAGTGATAGCATGTGTAGCACATCAACTAGTGTTATGATCTCCCTTTGTGAAATAATCTTGACAATTCAATCATTGTTGGTGGTCCTAGACCCTCCTGTTGAGAGAGAGAGAGAGAGAGAGAGAGAGAGAGAGAGAGAGAGAGAGAGAGATTTCTCGACACTGAAGATGATGATCGAGACCTCGACCGAAGAGAATCCTGCAGTGGTACTTCTTGTGGTGTCAAGTTGACATTTTTAAGAATCCTTAGATCAACACCAATATAGACTATTGAGGAGCATGCACACAGTTGGGTTTGAAAAGCTGTTCAAATTTGCCAATGTTCGATTGACTGTAGGAGGATGATGACCCTAACCTGATGTCAAAGAACTTGTCAACGTGGAGGATGTTGGTGGTTCATTTGATAAAAAGGCCTTATGTTAACCAAGTAATCACATAAGCAGTCCCCCTTTCAAGATCTGGTAATCGGGTACCTTCTTGTACTCCAAAAAATGGTTGTACAAACCAAGCCGCAAATTCTCTAAGCCGATTCAATTCCACCGCAAAGGGAACTCCACACTTAATGGACTTCGCACAATCCGCTATCCCTCTCTGAAATCCAAAAATCTAACATCGATAGCCGCTTTACACGTTTGCCCTATGGTAGGCAGGCCTTGAACAATTCCAAAGCTCCACAATAAACTGTGCATAACAAGGACTAAGAGTTCTGTCCAAGCCGACGTCAATCCGCTCCTCTACAGATCCAAAGCTTTGTAGCAAAATCCACCCTCTTTGGAGTCCAAAGCTCAATGGGAGACTCCACTCCCAAGCCACGGATGATGGGTACTAAACCAGGTGGTGCAAAACCACTCCTCATTGCTTCACAAAGCCGCTCCGTAATTTGCCTCTCCGTCTCCCAAACCGCTTCACAATCTTCCTTTTCTACTCTAATTTCTCGGTTCTAGATGCTCCTCCTCGTGCGACAATGCCCCTTTTTATCTCCAAGGGTGCTTGTAGGCTGTGGCGTTTTAGAATGCTGCAGGGAAGAGTGTGATGTTGTCACTAAGGAGGGGAAAACACCTGTCGCCTGGCTAGGCCACTGGCCTAGCATTTCAAAACACTAGCCACAGCGCCTTTAGAACCGGCGGGCAGGAGAGGCTGCAAGGTGGAGTCACATGGGATGCCTCTGTAGTGCGTTTCAAAACGCTTGTAGTGACCCAAGGGAGACATGAGACAGGTGTGCAAGGGGGATGCCTTTGCAGCATTTCAAAACACAGCATGGCGCAGATGAGGGGGCAACGTTGGCAAGAGAGAGGGGTGAGAGATCCGACACAGGTGAAGGAGCAAAACACCCATCGTTTTAAAACGCTATGGTTGCAAGGGATGCCGACGACCAGCAAGGGGGGGAACTCCTCAAGGGTAAGGGATGCCGACGCTAAGGGCTTCAAGCGCTAAGCTCCACTAAGAAGCTCTAATACCATGTCAAAGTCGACGATGTGGAAGTGTAGAGACCAAGGGGAGTGAGCACGAGAGAGAGAGAGAGAGAGAGAGAGAGAGAGAGAGAGAGAGAGAGAGAGAGAGAGAGTCTCCTGAACCAATCAACCTCAGCAATGAACAACTGAATGTGTATACAATGGAGGCAAGGGGTTGGTTATACTCTACAACCTCAGTAAATTTCCCTACCCAAGACTTTGACAAATAAGTAAAATAAATACCTAAAAGCCAAACTAAATAATGGGATCACATTGGGCAATTCACTTGAGATGCCAAAACTCTACAGTTATTGAACCACACCATCCCTCAAGCAATCAATGTGATCCTTCATGGGGGCACCACAAGATGGAAAGGAGGAAATGGGAGCACACCCATCACAACTTGAATGCATCTCTACAGCCCAGGGTTTTCCACAGCACCCCTAACCTCTAGTAAACATACACACAAATACCCAATCTGCTAACCTTTGTTGCTCGTGCCTGTTCCCGACCAACCCTGACTACTTACCTCTGATTGCATTGAAGGCATCTCATGGCTACCACCTATGACCCTTCATAGCATCATATTCTCATATTCATGCAAACTAAATTCGACTAACACACAAATCCTTGACCAATCTTTGGTATGCCAAACACCCACATAGAATAAGCACACTACAACACGATGCGCAGAAATTGACGCTTATACTGACAAGAAAAAGTTAGTTTTAAAACTAAAAATCATTGAAATAGGCCTCGAAAGAGACGCCGGTATCGTGACGTCGATATAAGCACCAGTATATTAAGCGCCGGAATAAACCATGAAATGAGCGTCGGAATATACAATGAAATAACCACCGATAATACTATAGCATATTCCGACATGTCTATCGAGGTCTTACCGATGCTTATACCGTACTCTGTACCGACGACCAAACCTGCAAAATTTTTTTGGACAGAGAGGGCTGGGAACTGATGTTGCATATACTGTAGCAAAAGAAAACAACCTTCTCCGTCCTAAGGAAGAGTGCACATGCAACCGCACGCCACTTACAAGCTGACGCTAAAGAGCGAGTGTATGGCAATTAGCAAAATTGTAAGAAAAATATAACCACAAAATCAAAAGCTTGATCATGGCATAACGGCATAAAGATTTTATAACCATAAATAAAACATGAGTCAAAAACTGCAAAACCATAAACATAACCTATTTGCCATACCATAACCATTACCATAACTTGCTTGTCATACCATAACCATAATAGCCATACCATCATTGCACAACCATAACCATAACCATCACCATCACATGATTGCCATACCATCATAACAAAACCATAACCTTAACTTGACTGCCAAATCTTAACCATAACATCTATGCCGTACCATAAACATAAGCACTACAAAACTATACATATGCAAACAATCATTGAGTGAGAAGACCCTCGTGGTAACGCCTCCCAGTCAACGTCCTCTCCCTCCTCCTGTAGCTGGGTTAAAAGGGCCACAAGTCCATGCTTGTACTCATACTTCTCCTCTCGGTGTGTCGGAAGACGCTTCACGATAACTTCCTGCAAATTTATGATTTAATCATTAGATAAATCTTCAAATAACATATATATTTTCCATAATTTAAAGCATACGTATAATACTTACAAAGTCATGTCAAAGTGTATCGTAGCCTCCACTCTCAAGGTGTGACGCTCCAACAGACTCCAAACGTGCTCTAGCTACATCTCTCTGCTGCTGAAATCTCTGAGGATTGTCTTGTGTCTCTCGTGCAATCCCCGCCCACTCCTCTCCGTCCAACCATGTCCGGCTTGGGACTGCCATCATTGTACTTGTGTCTCTCCTCTGACCAGCGGTGTGACATTGTGGACTTCGCCACGCTCAAAATCCAAGGGTTCGAGACTGGATCTTACCCCTCTGCCGGCCTGTACTCTCTGTGAATGGCCTCAACAATGTAATTCTTTCTTTCAACATCAAGGTTATCCCAAACCTCCATCACAGAGAGACCAAACTAAATCGCACAGAGCTGTCAAATCCTTTCTCGCATGGCCTTTCTGATCCTATCCGCCACAACAGCCCCATCCCTGCTCTTGTGCACCTTGCTAGGATCATGCTCGTGTGATCCCCAAAGTGTACGTGGTGTGCCAATCGGTGAACTATCTACTGAAGAGAGTGGTGGACACTCTCTTGATGGTGTGGACGGATCGGTAGAACCACTATCACAGCAACTAATGCCTCCAGAACGACGCCTACCTCGTCTTGAGGATGAACCACCCGTCAGGCATAGGGGGCACACTAGATTGAGGTGCGGGGCCGCTCGGTGTAGGGACCACACTAGTCTCAGGCGTAGGGTCTACCATAGTAGGTCTAGAGGGACCTGTTGCCCAAAGGTGTTGTGCCATCTTGATCTGCTCTAGTGTGAACTGAGACAAAAACGAGCCCATTTGCTTGGGTGACATGCCGGCCGGAGTGACAGGAAAACTAAAACTAGGAGAGTATGACTCATCGTCATTCGCCATGGCTAATCGTACACAAACAACACCCACAAAATATGCTAGTTTACAGAAGAAATGCTTAATCAATACGAATAAGAAATCAACGAAGCTGCTACACAAATGAATGAATCCAAAGTGTATTGTAGACTAATAAAAAGAGTGTTACAAAAGAGTTCCTAGCAAAAATCATTAGTTAATCTATTATCCTCTATGAGATCTGATGCACCAAAGATGTCTATCTCAATCTATACTTCTGTATCTTCATCATCGAACTCTACTTCTTGGTTGCTCTCCTCATCAGCTTCAGTATTTGACACCTCATCTCTAGGTTCAGACAATTGCTCACTGTTGATATCCACCTCAAAATCTAAACTTAAATTTTCCGTCAGTCCTGCACTTTGTTCATGAATCACCTCTTCGACCTTGACGTCCAATCCTTCACACACTTGCTTGCTATGTGGAGCAACTTGAACGACATAGAGCCAGAAGGGATTAGATAGATCATTCTCATCATTTTCTGTACATAATGGATCGTGTATGAACACAACTTGTTCACAATGCTACGGAAGTACAAATATATTTTGCCCATCTATCCACACTCGCCGATAGTTCACTTGAATCAATCCACTCTTGTCTTTACACACAATTGTATTAGGGCCGCTGGTAATAACTTTGAACCACTTGACATC
Source organism: Adiantum capillus-veneris (assembly GCF_014529385.1). NCBI lineage: Eukaryota > Viridiplantae > Streptophyta > Polypodiopsida > Polypodiales > Pteridaceae > Adiantum > Adiantum capillus-veneris. The sequence continues at coordinate 79,612,915 of NC_140952.1, read as the reverse complement.
AAAGATAAACATATCAAACTTTCTAAAGCTAATCTTCAAGATGTCTTTGATGATGCAAAAGTATTCAAGATGGCTAGTCTCTGTATTCTCATCACTGGCACTACTCCTACTTTCTTGGATGAAGCTTTCCCTAACACCATTGTCGAAAGTGACACTTTGTTCATCGATCCGTTGCACTCTGAAGTGTTTCCCATGCGACCACAAAGCTCCATATTTGTGATACTGCAGTCACAAAATTGAAACAGACTAAAAGTTATTAAAGCAATGTGATCATGTGGAGCTTGAAAAAAAAAGATGTGAAATATGCATGCCAATTGCAACTCCTTGACATCTCCTCTTCCTCTTCAGTAATCAACACTCCATTCCTCTTTGCCTATGAGATTGTCGCATCTAACCACACCCCAGTTGGAAATTCAAGCAATTTTTGAAGATGATCTAGAAAAGGAAGGTTTCTACTGGCACGGTTGCGCTTGAATTGAAGGCGATCTGTCAAGCATTTTTGCTTTTCCCCTTCATATCTCTCTAGCCACTTTTGCATGATGTCTGAGTTGAGAAGGAAAAATCTCATAACCTGTTCTCGCATTGTGATGTCCATCTTCCTAACGATGCCTTGTCCTTGTGGCTCATCCCCTGTCACCTTGACGTTGACCTCAATAGTCCACATTCGCGGCATCTCTGGATCAATTGAGACCAAAAATTCACTGATGAGGACAAGAGACTCTTGTACAATCCATCCTTCAGCCATGCTACCCTCGAGGCGAGCCCTTTGACGAACAAACCCCTTTAAAGTCTTCATAAATCCCTCGAAGAAGAACATCCACCTACTATGGACCAGCCCAGCAACTGCAACTTCATTGACCACATGCACAAGTACATGCATTTAGGTGGTAAGAATGTTTGTTGGAAAGTACTTCTCCACCATGCACACTGCTTCAATAACATTTAAGCATGCTACATCAATGTTGTCTTCTCTTATCTCTTTTGAACTGATCCAGCATACCAACTCACTGATTTTGTAGATTGTTCTTGTAATGTCATCTCTCAAACAACCCTTTATGGCAATTGGTAAGATGTACTGTAAAAATTTGTGCCAATCGTGGGACTTAAGACCACTGAGATTGTCATCTCTTGTAAAATCCATTTTCAAACTTCACATACACCTTGTGGGAGTCTTGAATGAAGATATAGTCTTATTCACTTGTTGCTCTTTTGTACGACTCAAAACCCATGGACCTTTTGGTATAGCAAACTTTCCATTGGGTTTAAGTCAAGGCCACGCCTCTGGCATTTGACCCACAGCCTGCAGGTCATCTCTTTGGGCCTTGCTCTCCCTTTTTCCAGTGATGGTTTTCCATTTGATCTCCCCCACATTCTTAAAGATGTGCATTGGGTCAAGTGAATGATTAATCATCAGGTCACTCTAGTACGGGAGTTCATGGAAAATAGAAAATCTTTTCATTCAAGGTGGCATCCAATCTCCCCTCTCCATCCACATGTTTTTCCAATCGCTCGCTTTAAGTGGATGCATTTCATGTTTGCATATGTTTGGTCCACGTAGCTCATGTCCTTCAGGCAAAAATCTACCATGCCCCTCGTAAACTGTCTTGCTCAAATGCTCAGAGCAGCGGAAGCCAAGTCGAGGACCACATTTCAGACATACATGATTGCCCGAGTAACTCAAGCCTGAAACATCATAAAATTATAAAAGTTGAGCACTCACCGAAGCCTGGCCAATTGTGCATGGTCCACATGAGAATGCCTTGCACATGTACATTCCGTCGTCCAATTGGTTGGGACATATCAACCACATCGATTCCTGTCCACAAGATTTGGAGCTCTTCTATAAGTGGTGCCAGATAGACGTCCATGTTCATTGCTTTGTACTTTCCTGGGACGATCAATGACAACAATAGATGGCCCTTCTTGATAGGGAGCCATGGTGGAAGATTATAATTAACCAAACAAATAGGCCACATGCTCCATGATGAACTCCGTAATCTAAATCGGTTTACTCCGTCCATTGCCAGACCAAAGTGGATACATCAAGGCTTGTTCTTAAATGTAGGCCAAATTTCCTCTATGTGCTTCCATGCATGAGAGTCAACAGGTACCCGCATCACATCATCTGTCGATTTAGTATTTGAGTGCCATGTCATCAAAGTGGCTATGGACTTGCACATGAACATGCTCTTTATTCTTGGAATGATAAGAAAGTGTCGAAGGACCTTTGCAGGGATACATTTTCCTTGTGTGTCCTCCCTATACTTGTTTGATCCACAATTGGGACATTGTTCCAAGTTTGCATACTCATTGCAAAAAAGTATACAATCATTAGGACATGCATGTATTTTGTGATAATCCATGCCCAAATTAGTAAGAAGATTTTTAGCTTCTGGACAGGTAGGGGGCATGTGATTTCCTTCTGGCAAGATTTGCTCATTGAGCAACCTGTCATTACATGAACAAGTCAGCCCTTTGATCACTTTATATGAACTGTAATTTTCACTTTATCATGCTTAGGATACAATGTATTTACCCGAAAAGCTCTATGACTGAGACGTCAGACCAACCACAGACAGGACTACAAATTAAGCATTGCCAACATGGTATGGAGAAGTGAGATTTTTGCACCAGTGTAGAGTGGCATGCATGCAAGACTTTGCATCATCTCGCCCTCTTTATCATTGCTATCATGCCGTTGATATGAATGGGATGGCTGAGGTGGGTCCACAGTACTGCGTTCAATGTTGTCACCTTCTATGTGGGAATACATGTCAAAGAAGCGTCCAACATCTGCTCCATCTCTACTTCTTGAAATGCCGCATCAGGTATTAGTTGGGAGGACTCAGTCAATGGCTTCTTGTTTGAAAATCGTATTCTCTGGGATGAAGTTGGAGCAATATCTACTTGCGGAGTTTGACATTCAATCTCTAGACCATGAGATCGATAACACAGGTCTTGTAGTTGCTCTATCGGAAAGATACCGTGATTGCGTATGTGTTGGTTGCAGATTTTTTGTTTTCAAAAGATTTGATTCTTGCAATGCGCACAAGGACACGCCATCCCATCGTCCATACTTTATCTACCAATGATGCAAAAAATAATTAAAACACTCTAGTTGTTATAGCTACACACTACTAAGTACATGACAATACATGACAACCTCACATTCTCTAGCTAGGCCCGCTTCATTTAAAAAAATTCTCGCTAATAGAAAGCCCATTACATGACTTAAAAAAAAAGAACGTTAAGTATTCATGGACCCGCACACCTCGCTCTAGAGGTGCACGGAGATTAGGACCACAGGGTAATAATCTCGTCTTTATTGGTCATTGACTATATATCAAGGTTCTTGAAGTCTGTGTGCACTTTTGAAGTCCGATTGCGTTTTTTCAACTATTTGCTGCTAGCTCTAACAACCTCAGATTCTCTAGCCAGGCCCGATCCCCCCACACCTCGGTCTAGAGGTGCACGGAGATTAGAACCACAGGGTAATAATCTTGTCTTTATTGGTCAATGACTATATATTAAGGTTCTTGAAGTCTGTGTGCACTTTTGAAGTCCGATTACGTTTTTTCTACTATATATTAATTTGTCGTCGCTAGCTCTAACCTAACCTATAATCTAACCTAACTTATAACTTAAACCTAACCTAACTCAATGTAACCTAACTTATAACCTTAACCTAACCTAACCGAAGTACGTTTGCATTTTTAAAAGTATACGAGTCATCTCGAAGTCCGTTTGCGTTTTTTCTACTATTAATTTGTCGCTAGCTCTAACCTAACCTATAATCTTACCTAACCTATAACCTAAACCTAACCTAACCTAACCTAAAAACAACACAATGGTGAGGAGTTTGACAAAACAGCAAGCCATACAACTTGCCCACAATGCATATGCGATGTCGGCAAGCTCTATGGCTTGCCAATTTGCCAATTAGGGTTGCGAAGCGATTTTAGGGCCTGAAAACTGCTCCCACACATATAGGCAACACAATGGCGAGCCATTGGCAATGTGGCAAGCCATAGAGCTTGCCCACAATGCATATGCCTTGGTGGCATGCTTTATGGCTTGCCGTATTGCCAAACAGATCGCCATTGTGTTGTTTTTAAGGACACGAGGCAATTTTAGCGCTTGAAAATCGCTCGCAAACATATAGACAACACAATGGCAAGCTGTTTGGCAATACGGCAAGCCATAGAGCTTGCCCACAATGCATATGAATTATGTGCAAGCTCTATGGCTTTCCGTTTTGCCAAATGGATCTCCGTTGTGTTGTTTTTAGGGCTACGAGGCAATTTTAAACCTTGAAAATTGCTCGCGGATGTATAGACAACACAATGGCTAGCGTTTTGGCAATAGGGCAAACCATAGAGCTTCACACAATGCATATGCATTGTGGGAAAACTCTATGGCTTGTCATATTTCCAAATTGCTTGCCATTGTGTTGTTTTTAGGGTTGCTTAGCTATTTTAGGGCTTGAAAATCGCTTGCGGACATAAAAACAACACAATGGAAAGTTGTTGGCAATATGGCAATCCATAGATCTTTCCCTCAATGCATATGCCTTGTGGCTTGTTGTATTGCCAAACAGATCACCATTGTGTTGTTTTTAGGGACACGAGGCAATTTTAGCGCTTGAAAATCGCTCGCAAACATATAGACAACACAATGGCAAGCTGTTTGGCAATACGGCAAGCCACAGAGCTTGCCCACAATGCATATGCATTATGTGCAAGCTCTATGGCTTTCCATTTTGCCAAACAGATCTCCATTGTGTTGTTTTTAGGGCCGCGAGGCAATTTTAAAGCTTGAAAATTGCTCGCGGATGTATAGACAACACAATGGCTAGCCTTTTGTCAATAGGGCAAACCATAGAGCTTGCACACAATGCATATGCATTGTGGGAAAACTCTATGGCTTGTAATATTGCCAAACAGCTTGCAATTGTGTTGTTTTTAGGGTTGCTTAGCTATTTTAGGGCTTGAAAATCGCTTGCGGACATAAAAACAACACAATGGCAAGTTGTTGGCAATATGGCAATCCATAGATCTTGCCCTCAATGCATATACCTTGTGGCTTGCCGTATTTCCAAACGGATCGCCATTGTGTTGTTTTTAGGGACACGAGGCAATTTTAGCGCTTGAAAATCGCTCGCAAACATATAGACAATAAAATGGAGAGTCGTTTGGCAATACGGCAAGCCATAAAGCTTGCCCACAATGCATATGGATTGTAAGCAAGATCTATGGCTTTTCGTATTGCCAAAAGGCTTGCCATTGTGTTGTTTTAGGGCCGCTTAGCTATTTTAGGGATTTGAAAAGCCATAGAGCTTGTCCACAATGCATATTTTTAGGGCCGCTTAGCTATTTTAGGACTTGAAAATCGCTCGCAGACATATAAACAACACAATAACGAGTCGTTGGAAATACGGAAATCCATAGAGCTTGCCCACGATGCATATGCGTTGTGGGTAAGCTTTATGGCTTGCCGTATTGACGAACGAATCGCCATTGTGTTGTTTTTAATATGCGATGTGGGTAAGCTCTATGGCTTGTCGTATTGCCGAATGTAGCTTAAACTAACCTAACCTAACGTAGCTTAACTTAACCTAACCTAATGTAGCTTAACTTAATCTAACCTAACGTATAAGATAATCTAACATAACGTAACTTAACATAACCTAATCTAACCTAACTTAACATAGCTAAACTTAACCTAACCTAACGTATAAGATAACCTAACCTAATCTAACCTAACGTATAACCTAACATAACGTAGCTTAACTTAACATAACTTAACGATAAGATAACCTAACCTAACCTAACCTAAACTTAACCTAAAACATAAACAAAATTTCTTCAAAACAAAATTTTTTCGTAAACTAAACCAATATTTTTTCATAATTCAAAATGAAATTTCACATCACAAACCATAATTTCTTATAAAGCATTGAAAGTTTAAAGCATGAATTTTTTTATTAATATACAAGTTAATTTAAATAAATTTAATATGCATTTAGAAGTTCGAGCACTGACATTCGTCCTATTTGAGCAATAAAAGAAGTTGTAAATGTCCTGGAACTTACAAAAACGCACACACAAACACAAAGTTAAACCCTAAACCCTAAATCTACAAGTAAACATGAAAACAATCTCACCTTAGTATTATGGGCTAACCCACAAGCAAGATTAGCACTTCCGAATGCTTCTTTCGCACCAAATCTGTTAGAGGTGAGGAAGGAGAGAGCTTGAGAAAAGGCGCAAGAAGAAGAGAAATGCGCAGAGAAAGCCTGTGATTTCTTTTTTTGCAGGTATCATCGGTACAAAAATCGATATAGGTGCCAGAAAGCGCGTCGGAGACAGCGTCGGAAAGTGCATGCACGCTGACGTCGGAACAGGCGTCGAAAATTTGAAAATCAAATTTTTTTAAAACTTAACTCCCTCCATACATACCTACACATATACCAATGCCCGCCAGTGATACCAGTAATGTGGCACCAAAATTTAAGTGACCTCTTGTAGTGGCAATTCATGAACCTATCAGCAATCCCACACCTTTGCAATAAATATCTCACATACACTGCCTTCTATGGAGAGCCGACATCCACTTTAAATACCTAACCCCACCCAAATTTTATGTCCTTGCACATGCTTCACCATTCACAAGTGTGACACCCGTGTCGACAGGAGAGTGAGAGGGAAAATGATATATGTTACCATATACATGTGGTAGTGATGTGTGTGAACACACTAGGACCGCCGGGGCATTTTTTCCCTCTTTAGGAGGTTTTTTCCCCCGTGCATTGTATATACGCCCATCACTCTAGGGCTATCTATCTTTGCATTGCACACTAAGGAATACACTCTCTATTGTGTACCTTGAGCTTCCTTCGTCTTCTCCAAGCTGTGTGTGTTTCTCTGCAACCCTAATTTCAACAATTGGTATCAGAGCAGGTCATGTCCTCCCGGGCTTAGTCGCCAGCTGCTCCAGCACACACCTGCTCACTTTCTCCGATTTCAGTGAGCTTTGGCAAGCTCAGAATTTTGATTTGGGCTCATTTCGGCCTCCGTTTCCACTACGGGCAGTACTGCACAGGCTATTTCGTCATTTTGTGCAGATTTTCTGTCAGTGCCGTTTTCTGCATAACAGGTGCCTTATAGTCTTCTACGGTTTGTGCTATATAGCACAAGTTGTTCCCGCTCCATTTCTCCTATTTTCGGGCAGTTTTCACATCAGGTGCAGCATTTACCATGGCTGACAACAACAACACAGATGTGTTCAAGATGTTTGCTGCTGAGGACAGGTTGGATGGGGACAACTACCCTATGTGGGCTTATATGATGCAACACGTTCTTGTGTCAAAAGGTGTCTGGAACATTGTGCAGGGCATTGATGTACGTCCTGGTTCTGAAGATGTAGGCGATATTGAGGATGTTGCAGGTCTTGCTGCAAGGATTGCAGCTGTTAGAGTTGTTTTGCCTACAGCAGAACAAGCTCGTTGGGATGTTAAGGATGCGCAGGCTCATGCATTGATTGCGTTGTCTGTGAAGCGCACCATTATTCCTCACATCCGTTCAGCAAAATCTGCAAAACAGGCTTGGGATATTCTAGCAAGTCTTTATGCAAGCCGCAATGAGGCTAAAATTGCTTTGCTGCGTAAAGAGCTAGAGTCGAAGATTATGCATGAGGAAGATGATATGGACACTTTCCTTGCTAGTGTCAAGGATATCAATGAGCAACTCATTTCTGCAGGTGAAGTCATTTCTGACAGTTCCCTTGTGCAGACTGTTCTTGATGCCTTACCAGATTCCTACCAGACTTTTGCTAGTACTTGGAGACTGATGACCCAAGGAAATCCTGAAGTTGTCAAGTTTGATGCATTATGCACATTGCTGTTGCAAGAGTCACTTTCTAGAAAAAACAGGACTAGGCAGCGTGCAGTTGAACAGGCTTTTATTGCTTCTCAAAGAAAGGGTGGTAACAGTAATGCAGCCACTTCTTATGGTTCTGCTGCGAGTGGCAAAAATTCTGTTCCTAATGCTTCTGCTGGCAGCACTTCGTCTGGCAATTCTGGTGATAAGGGCAAAAAGAAGATGCGTTGCCATTATTGTAAAGCCAATGATCACTTGATCAAGTCGTGTCCTAAGTTGAAGGCCAAAGAGGCTAAGAAGAAAGAGGGTGGTTCCACTGCAAATGCTGGTTCCACTACAAATGCAGCCATTGTTGAGTCTTCTGTGAAAGGAGATTGTGATGCTGATGTTGATGCAGAATGGGCTTTTAGCGCAGAGTGCACTTACAATCCTGCTGTCCATGATGCATGCTTGTCAGTTGCTGCAGATTCACATGTGTGGTATTTCGACAATGGTGCTACAAAGCACATTACCTCACATCGTGAATTGTTTACCTCTCTCGAGTCTGTCCCTCATGGGAATTCAATCACTTGTGCCAACAACGCCTCTTATCCAGTTCAGGGAGTTGGAAAGATTGTGCTCACTGCTGCTAATGGCAGTTCCTTCACACTTGTTGATGCACTTTATGTACCTGGGATCAAGAAGAATCTATTGTCTGTATCCGCACTTGCTAGACTTGGACTTGTAGTCAAATTTGTGGATGACAGATGTACAGTTCATGATCTCAGTTTTGGTGATGAAATTGTTGCATCTGGGCTTTTGTGCCGTGGGCTGTATAAGCTCACTTTGTATGACAAGTGTGGACAAAATTTTGCAAATGCTGTTGCAGATTCAAGGGCTATTTCAGATGCAAAACTTTGGCATGCACGTTTTGGTCATCTGAATTTTGCCAGTTTGCTGCGTTTGCAGAAATCTGATATGGTTGCTTCTTTGCCGCCTCTTGAAGCACCTATCAAACATGTTTGTGAAGGCTGTATTCTGGGTAAAATGCAGCGTTCTAAGTTTCCAAAGGATGGTTCAGTTAGGGCCACATGCAGGTTGCAGCTTGTGCATAGTGACGTTTGTGGGCCCATGCAAACTCCGTCCTTGGGCAATTACCTGTACTTCGTGACTTTCATTGATGATTACTCCAGGCATGCGTGGGTATTTCCGCTTAAAGCGAAGTCCGAAGTTTTTATGTGCTTCAAACAATTTTTGGCTATGGCTGAAAATGTCTCAAAATGTACTATGGGCACCCTCCGTTCCGATCGAGGGGGGGAGTATATGTCTCATGAATTTAATGCATTTCTGGCTAGTCGTGGGATAAAACACCAATGTACAGTGCCTTATACACCTCAGCAAAATGGTGTTGCTGAGAGGAAAAACAGGTCACTAACGGAAATGGCACGATGTATGGTCAAAAGTCAAGCTTTGCCGCATTCTTTTTGGCTTGAGGCCATCATGTGTGCCACTTATGTACTTAACAGGTGTCCTACGAAAGCTTTGCAGTCTATTACTCCATATGAAGCATGGCATGATAGAAAACCTTCTATTGAGCACATGCGTGTTTTTGGCTGTTTGGCATATGCTTTGGTGCCACAAGTGCAGCGCAGAAAATTGGATGATAAGGCTGTCAAATGTATTTTTGTTGGTTATAGTGCTGAAAGCAAAGGTTACAGGTTGTATCATCCGCAAACAAAACGTATTCTGGTTTCACGGGATGTAGTGTTTGTGGAAGATTCTGTTCAACCCTTGCTGTCATGTACTAGAGACAGTAATGTAAGCTCACAGGACATTTATGACACTTTGTTGCCTCTTTTCAGTGGTGGAAATACGAATGTAAGTTCCAATGAGGCAAATGTACAGCCTATGGGGGTTTCTGAAAATGTTTTAGAACAGCCTATTACTGATGCAGATGTACATGATGTACTTGATGAGGAAAGGGCTGAAAATGAGCAAGCTAGAGGTATGCCAAAATGGCTGGTGCACACTTTGCGTGACAGTAAATTGGATGCACCTTTATCTAGTCATACTCGTTCAGGCTCTCGCCATGCATCTTATGCATCAGATTGTTATGCTTTGGCTGTGTCTAGTTTACATGATGTTGAGGAGCCTCTGTCTTTTGATGAAGCACAGAATTCAGAAAATTGGATTGCTGCCATGAAATCAGAATATGATGCACTTATAGAGAATGACACATGGACTTTATGTGATTTGCCTCCTGGCAAAAAGGCCATTGGTACGAAGTGGGTTTACAAGTTGAAACGCAAGCCGGATGGTGAGATCGATCGCCATAAGGCTCGACTTGTTGCAAAGGGTTATGCACAACAAAAAGGCATAGATTATGAAGAGACTTTTGCTCCCACTTGTCGTATGACTACTGTGCGTTTTCTATGTGCATTGGCAGCTCATTTTGGTTGGGATGTACATCAATCAAACATTGTTACTGCTTTCTTGAATGGTGACATATTTGAGGAAGTTTATGTAACGCAGCCTCGCGGTTTTGTCATAAAAGGACAAGAGGACAAAGTGTGCAAATGTAAGAAGGCTTTGTATGGGTTGAAGCAATCTCCTCGTGCTTGGTATGAGAAAGCTGACACTCATTTGGTTAAACGAGGCTTTCGTAACAGTCCAACAGAAAGCACATTGTATGTAAAGCGTGAGGATGATGTATTTCTCATTGTGGTTCTTTATGTTGATGATTTGCTGATTACTGGACCAAATGAGAGACATATTGCTGAATTTAAGGCTGATTTGAATGCTACTTTCAAGATGAAAGATTTGGGGCTGTTGCATCATTACTTGGGTATACAGTTTAAGCAGTGTGATGGTGGTATTGCCTTGTGTCAGAAAAGTTACATAGAGACATTGCTATGTAAGTTTGGACTTGAGGATTGCAAACCTATTGCCACTCCCATGGAAACAGGTTTGAAGTTGAGTCTACATGATGCTGGCGATCCTGCTGATGTCACTCTTTACCAAACTGCTGTTGGCTGCCTCATTTATGTATGCAACACGAGGCCAGATATTCAGTTTGCAGTCTCGCAGGTCAGCAGATTTATGCATAGCCCAGGGTCTAAGCATTGGCAGGCTGTCAAGAGGATTTTCCGCTACCTTAGTGGCACTTTACATCTTGGCTTGTTTTATCCCAAGGGGGGATCATTGCCGCCAGACTTACATGCTTTTTCGGACTCAGATTGGGCTGGTTGTTTTGACACGCGAGTGTCCACAAGTGGTTTTTGTTTCATGCTTAGCAGTTCATGTATATCATGGTTGAGCAAGAAGCAACCTACTGTGGCCACTTCGAGTTGTGAGGCTGAGTACAGGGCAGTCTTCACAGCTACGGTTGAGTGTGTATGGCTCAGACGCCTTATGGCTGACTTGGGTGTTGGACAGGACACTGCCAACACTATCTACACTGACAGTCAGAGCGCATTGGCAGTTGCGAGGAACCCAGTTTTTCATGCTCGCACAAAGCACATTGAGGTGCATTACCACTATGTCAGGGAGAGGCTCTCAGCAGGAGAGATCAGCTTGGCATATGTGCCAACACAGGACAACCTTGCAGATCTTTTCACAAAGGCATTGTCTCGTGAGAAGCTTGAAGCTTTCCGCAAAGCTTTGGGCTTACTCCCCTTTGTGGACTGATCCTGTCCTCAGGGCATGGCACTTCCCTTTACTCATGTGCCAGCTCTCGTTCACCGCATCACTCCAGGGGGGATTTGTTACCATATACATGTGGTAGTGATGTGTGTGAACACACTAGGACCGCCGGGGCATTTTTTCCCTCTTTAGGAGGTTTTTTCCCCCGTGCATTGTATATACGCCCATCACTCTAGGGCTATCTATCTTTCCATTGCACACTAAGGAATACACTCTCTATTGTGTACCTTGAGCTTCCTTCGTCTTCTCCAAGCTGTGTGTGTTTCTCTGCAACCCTAATTCCAACAATATATATTCACCTAAACAATGAGCATATGGAGATTAGAGATGATTCTGTTAACATAAACCAGAGCATATACAGTTATGATCCCATTAAAAATGACCCTCCTCGGTATAGTATCCGGAAATCTATGGTGGACTACAAGCGGGAGATGGGTTGGAAAAGGAGAGGTGAGTGTCAGTATGCATGAGAAGGTCGGCCTGTGATGCAGCTAAATGCATCTGCCAATCAAATACAGAGAGAGCATCGCAACTACAGCCTTCGGTGGGGAAAGATATCAAGCCATAGTTATACATGAAGGGGACAAAGATAGTGCATGAGAGAGAGTTAAAGGTCTCCACTTACAAAAAATGGCATGCTATAGCTGTAGAGGGGTGTGGGTTGCTAACGCCAAAGGGTAAAGCCACGGAGGAGCGTTGGACATTGCATGATATAGGGCCGCAAAGCTGCATGAACAAGACGGTGTTGAGTATTGGATGAAAAAGGGAGGAGGCCCAGTCTCTGAAGGGGCTGCCCACCAGTGCAAGGAAGAGAAGGTCATGGTCTGGAGTGGAGTGGGAAAGAGGAGGCACAATTATAGAGAGTTGGGGGCTACTGGGTGTTGAGAGCCGTAAGCTGAGGAGCTACCACAGAAGGGAGAAAATCAAGCTGATGTAGGTCGCCCAAGGAGCCAAGGGTCTACCACTATTGCAAACAAAAGAGGCCATGGTGATTGGAGGGTCCTTAAGCAGTACCGAGGGGGGGAAACGCTACAGTTTGGAGGCCGATAAGCGGTGGAAAAGGGAGTTGCAGGCAAGGTCACAAGCTGCCAATAGGGGTGCAAGATCGACTACTATAGCACCATCTCAGTTGATTCTCTTCTTTTTTAGTTGTAAGCTAATTTTACATTCACTTTATACAAAGCTCTATCTTGGTCCTCTTTCCCACCATCCTTGCAACTTTCGATCGATGAAACGAAAAAAAACTCCACCCCCTAGCTCCATGCTAATCGCTTTTGAGCAGAAATATTTCCCTCGTAGTCCCATTTCTCCATGCAATAACCTCTTCCCCTCTTTGAATTGAGCAAGAGGCCACAAGAGATATTACATAGCCGACTGTCCACTTTCATATGTGATGATACCCATCAAACGCGAACACTCATAAGCTTCCTGGTTATCAAAGCTCAAAAACTATCACTAGCCTACTACATGTCACATATGGCAATGCCTATCATACCCTACATATCTATCCAATCACTTTTCCATCTGCTTGATAACTTCCATGCACTGACTTCTGACCTGTCCATGGATGGACCAACTTTGGTTGCACCAACGTGGTGCTATAGGAATCTTTTGAGGGGTTTTTAGCCCTTTGAAAAGTTTCTTGTAGCACCATGTGCCAGCATGTTGTGCTATATGAATCTTTTTAAGGGCTAATTTAAGCAATTTATGGAGCTTATTGTAGCACCACATGTCGGCACGTGGTGCTAAGAAGGTTGAAAGTGGCTAATTTAAGCATTTTGTGGAGCTACTTGTAGCACCACGCATCATCATGTGGTGCTATAGGAATCTTCAGAGGTGTTTTAAGCCCTTTGCAAAGTTTCTTGTAGCATCACATGTCAAAACATGGTGCTATAGGAATCTTTAGAGGGTTTTAAGCCCTTTACAGAGTTGCCGATAGCATCACATGTCGGCACATGGTGCTATAGGAAGCTTCATAAGAACTATTTTAAGCGTTTTATGGAGATAGCTTTGTGGAGCTACCTAGCACCACGTGTCAAGACGTGGTGCTATAGAAATCTTGAGAGGGGCTTCAAGCCCTTTGTAAACTTTCCTATACCTCCACGTGTCGATACTTGGTGCTATAGGAATCTTTGTAGGGGCTAATTTAAGCGCTTTGTCGAGCTACCTATAACATCACGTTTCAGACCATAGTGCTTTATTAGGAAGCTTCAAAGGGGAGCTTCTTGTAGCACCCTGTGCCCACCCTGTGTTGTCGCATAGTGCTATGACAAGAAGATTCAAAGGGGCTAGTTTAAGTGCTTTGTGGAGCTACCTGTAGCACCACATGTCTATATCACCATGTGTTGGTAGGTAGTGCTATAGGAAGTTTTAAGAGGCTAATTTAAGTGCTTTGTGGAGCTATCTGTAGCACTACATGTCGGCAAATGGTGCTATAGAAATATTCAAAGGGGCTAATTAAGCAAATATGAAGCTTTCTATAGCACCACATGCTGAGACATGGTGCTACAGGCACCTCTACCAAGGACATAATTTTGTCTTCTAAGACATTTATTTAGCCATTGTGGACGAGAGAAAAATTGAGCAAAAAAAAAATCTTATGTAGTTCCATGTATCCCCACCTGCTAACAACTGGTGGCAAGGGCTTAATTCTACCTTTGCAAGGGATTAATATTGTTTCTTAGAAACTTGAGCCATTGTGGAAAAAACAAGAATTAGGGAAAAATGCTTATCCGGAGTTCCTTGTAGCACCACATGTCGAGACAAGGTTGTACATCCATCTTTGAAAGATAATTTGTTTTCCTAGTTCTCTAGAGGATCCCTCACCCCTCAAAAATGCTATGTCATTGTGAATACTCCTACTTACTAAGATCTTCTCGTTAAACCACTGCATAGATGCTTCTTGTAGCACCACGTATTGGCCCGTGGTGGTACATGTAGCTTTAGGGGAGCTTTTTCTCCCCTATAGTGTTGCTTCTTGTAAGTCACTATGTAATCGCTTCTTGTAGCACCACATGCTAGCACACATAACTTTGGGGGAGCTTTTTCTCCCATGTAGTGTTGCTTCTTGTAAGTCCATGATCTTCTTACTTCTATGAATTGATTCATCGACTACAATCAGATTGTTATTTTAGGAGATGATAGGATCAAAACATGCTTCTATTACTCCATGGGGAGTCTTCGTCTTCAAGCAGATACCCCTTGGCTTGAAGAATGCACCAACTTCCTAGAATAGAATGGCCTACATTATGTTTGAGGCCTTCCTCAACAAGTTTTTTTGTGGATTTTCATGGACGATCTTCTCGAGCCAAGGCTGAGCAAGTCCATTGGAATGTTTCCAAGAATACATGGAGTAATTGAACCTCATTTTTTCTCGCTGTTGACAAAGTAAATCTAAAACTCAACCCCAATAAGTGTCCTTTTATGGTCATTCAAGGTACTCTACTGGGCCATATTATATTAGCTAAAGGACTTGCCTCTGATCCAAAAAAGGTTATAGCCATCTTGTGCATGCCTATGCCAATAAATTCCAAAGGAGTGCATAGATTTATAGGCCACATTGGCTATCATTGGAGGTTTATTAGAATGCATGTTGATATTTCTAGGCCTCTGTCTCGCCTCACTAGTCTGGGCGTGACCATTTCAGTGGAACTCTGCAAAATAACTAGCCTTCAATCTAAAGGAGTGCCTCACACATGCACTTATCTTAATCACACCAAATTGATCACTTATTTTTCATGTGCGCATTGATGCCAGCATCACACATGTAAATGTAGTCCTTACCCAGCCTTGCAAGGAGTACAAGTTGGACCGGCCTATCTACTATGAAAATTGGCTACTCACAAAGATCAAGTGAAACTATAGTACCACTAAGAGAGAGGTCTTGGCCATTGTCTATGCTCTGCAAAAGTTTAGGCATTACCTTCTGGGTGTACACTTTATAGGCATAACCGATCACTAGGCTCTCAACTATCTTCTCAACGAGCCTCAAGTGGATGGGCATGTTTGAAAGTGGTTATTGTTGTTTCAAGATGGAAAGGGCCTATATTATAGTATCAGTTTGTAATCATGAAGTAATTAGTCAACAATAAGTAAATTGTTAGTCAAGAGTCAGTCGGTAAGCTTTTAGGCGATAGTTAGGAAAGGACATATTTTTAGGGGTGTGTCTTTTGACAAAGAGTATGTATCTTTTGGCACCCTGAGAGGGGATGTATGCTATATGTTGGATGGATAAAACTAATTCAGACAGGCGGCAATTATCTATCAACTTGTATAGAATGTTCAATTTCTTGTGTTCTTTCTAATGAGTTCCTGTCTGTATTTAAACTTTGTCTTCATTGTAACTATACAAGATGGATGTTGAGTGCTCAGATGGAGAGAGGCTAAGTGTCTGTACATGTATTTACTTCATGTAATTGGGGTTAGAGGTTATCAAGGATGTGTGAGAGGCACTACAAAAACAAATCAGGGTCCTTGTCTATCAACCCCATTACACTTTCGTGATCTTGCAAATGTATCAAAGATGGTCCTTGCCTATTGAGTGATTGTAGGGGTAGCCTAATGTTAAAGGGTGAAAGTATTGAGTTACTTTACAAATTCTGACATTGGGTGTCAGAAGAAGAAGAAAGGGAGGAATACGATAATATCTTCTTGCAAGAGTATTATCCATTGTTGCCTAGAGATGTACATGCGGTGATCAAGAAAAAAGTGAAGTTCCTCTTTGGATGTATGGTCCCATTTGGTATCTCCAATCTTCCTACGACGTGGGCCTTCTTGAATCCAAGATTGGTGTGGAGGAATCTTAAAATTCAAAGGTGATACACACTCAGGAGATCGGCATCGCGAAGATAGGCTTTAATGTATGAGTGGAGATGATCGAAGGCGACCACCTGTAGGAAATCCATATTGGACAAGGTTTTGTTTGAGGACTACACAATTTGGTGAAACATCAACAGTAGTAGAGGAAGATGAAGAAGGAAACCAATTAACTCTTGAAAGTCCGGTCAGCACACCTTCAGGAGCAACAAAGAATTTTGGGCAAGTCCCTAAGGAGGTCCTCAATCTAAATTTACATCGATTTTTTGGGGCTTGGGCACTCAACAAAAAAATTCAACCAAGGAAAAGACTTTAGTTTGTAGAACAACCGCCACCCATACCATTTGATCCTCTAAGGCAAACCAACCGTGTTTAGACACCAAAACCTTTACCAATACAACCGGTCTTTGTAATGGCTCAACCTGCATCCAATCCTAGAGTGGGAGCGGAAAGTCCAAGGAGGATGCTGACAACCACATGGGGTAGTTTGAGACTAGGTGG
Organism: Adiantum capillus-veneris; assembly: GCF_014529385.1. Classification (NCBI taxonomy): domain Eukaryota; kingdom Viridiplantae; phylum Streptophyta; class Polypodiopsida; order Polypodiales; family Pteridaceae; genus Adiantum; species Adiantum capillus-veneris. The sequence continues at coordinate 79,596,041 of NC_140952.1, read as the reverse complement.
ATATCAAGTGGGTACAATGTGACCCACACTGATGACACCAAAAAGGAGCATTTTGCTGCCACATTGCAAGGGAAGGCTATGGAATGGTTTATGCAATATGGTATTGCAACTTTTCCAACGTATGAATCTTCAAAGATAAGATTATTGGCAAGGTTCAGGGAGGAGAAAACCCCTGAGGACATCTTGATCAAGATGAGGAAGATGCAGCAAAAGAAATTGTTGGTAGAAGATTATGCACAGAAATTCAAGAACCTCAACAATAGGTTGTTGGCAGCCCAAAGGCCATTCATTTAATATATGGGGGATTATTTTTGTTGAGAATTAAATAAGGAACTACACATTACATCAACATTTGGGGCTTGAGCGAGGTGTGGTAGGCTAGGAGGGTGCCCATCAACTACATTGACCAAACACTCCCCCTTCCTAGCCACTATACATCCTTGTGCAAGTCTTTGCTGCTCTTTAGCAATCAAATTGTCAATTTTCTATTGTCTTTGTGATCTTGTTGAACTTTGCAGCTCTGGAAATGATGTTGGCTTTGATTGACAAATCATTAAATGGGTTATTCAGTAGTGTACTTTGGTATGCGACATGCTTGGTCTACAAATCCTTGGTGAGCGGGTTAAAGATTGTGGAATTCATCTCAAAAAACCCCTCATGAAGTCTTATTCAAAGGTTTGCATGTAGTGGGATGGGAGGAACATCAACCATACATCCCCATAATGATGTTCTTGGAGGGGGCTTCACTTTCCATGTTCTAGCTAATGCCCTTCGTGACTTCTAGGAACACCTCCCTGGGTGTTCGGCCTTGTCGATATCTTCAAAAGCTTCAATGCATGTAAGTATCATCTAAGCTATTTTGCAAGTCGTCTGGCAAATGAGGTCTGGCCGCACATCCCACATTAGAGTGATCACTACCTTTAGAGTATGTACCATATATGCCTCTGTAGGTTTAGTGTTGTGTGGAGGCTTGGCAATTACTAGATAATTTGGGATAGATGATTGCCTACTTCTCCATGTATGTCTCCCAGGATCTTTGTCTTGGGATTGAATAGTATATTGGGTCAATCCTTAGATGTTGGGGAGGGTTTTTGTAAGTCGTTTCATGGTGGGGACTTTTCTCAAACCATTTCTTTCTCTAGAGTGGCTAGCTCTCAAGGATGAGTACTCTCGAGGATGAGTACTGAGCTATGCTTGGGACATCTTTGTAAGCACCTTTTACATTTGGCCTCAAAGCTGGCCATAGACTTTTATTCCAAAGTAGTGCTTCTTGCTTCATCAAAGGTAGGGCCACCATTTCATGGACAAAGTTTTGGACGTGCTCATTACCTCGTCAACGCTTGTTTACAAGTGCCAAAGAATTGGACATTATGTCAAAAATTGTCCTGAGGCAGAAGCTGCTCACAAGCCAGTGATCAAAATGACTTGGAGATGGGCGTCCATGGAAACCGGGCCTCCTTGAGCATTAGAAGGCCCATTGACTCTATCACTTGGAGCTCGTATTTCATGTATTCCTTATGAGATCCCTCCAGCATGTCTTCTATCCATCTTTTCACCTCATCCTTGGCATCCATATGCTCTCTCTCTTTTTTCTACTCCTGCATTTCTCCCCTGGATGAACTACTTGGTAGACCATTGGGGGCATGTTAGTGCTTTCAAACTTGACTAGCTGTTGGGTTTGGATGGCAGGTACTATTGCCTTTGATTGTAGAGCACTTATTTTGAATGCTTTGGATTGTAGTTCATTCGTGTGCATGTCTGCTTGGGTAGTGAGATCAACTTTTTCTTTGGCCAATTTCTCTTGAATCCCTTTGATCTCTTGTTCTCTTTAAGAGCTATTTGCAAGCATACCAGCCATGAGAAGTTGTCGCTGTAACTTTTTCTGCTCAAGCTCAATCTTCAAAGCTTTGATTTCCTCACCGTTTCCATAGATTCTTGTGATGTAGAGGATGGTGCAGGCACTTCTTGAATGGACATGAGGGTGTAGAGGGTGTGCTTTACCATGTCATATGACTCACACAACGTGGGGTATTTATTTTATCCCCTCTAGAGCCTCTTTGAATGCCTATTGTTGTACTTGAACATTTGTGTTAGCTTCTATGTGTCTTTCCAAGTCTGAGTAGATATTAGTAGCATCTTCTTCTCTCTTTAGATCTTCTTAGAGATGCTCCTTGTCTTCTTGTAGCCTAGAAACTTGCTCGGGGCATCCACTAGGAAATATGCAAGATAGCACGTGCGAACAAAATAAGGGATTTATAATTAGGTACATTTACAAAAAAATATACTTACATAAAGGGTTTTTTAATTGAGAAAGTAAAAATTTTCATACATAAGGGCTAGTTTTTTTACAAAAATGCACACATAAGGGGTACATATAATACTTGAAAAAATAAAGGTAAGGGATTATTTGAATACCTCTTGTTTGCACGTGCTATTTGCAATGTTTACATAGTGGACTCCCTGGGGAAACTTGTAGCTTGAGTTATTATATTTCTTGGTTTTCCTTTAGTGTCTTGGTCTTGGCATCCTTTGCATCTTGAATGCACAGCTAAGTAGCTACCTTCTGGCACCTAAAGTGGAGTTCTATCATTTCTAGGGGTTCTTGGAGATCAAGCTCCTTAAGGATTCTTTCCACTACCATCACATCTTCTTGTGTGAGAGGTGGTATCTCTTTTCTTGCTTGGGTTTCTCGTTGCTAGGAGGTCTCAACAACTTGATCTAGCTTTGGAGGATCTTCTTTTTTGTGTTCCTTGGGTTTCCTTTGTTCCTCTATGCGGCCTTGATATTTCTTTTCCTCTGGAACTTCTATTTTCTCTTGATGTTGATCCACAAGAGGAAGAGACATTCACTTTGGAGAGACTTGCTCTATTTTTTGCATTTTCTCCTCATCTCTTGTCGTGGTGGTGTCTTTGATAGACTTTTCATGGGTAGACTACTCTCTTTGAGGGGAATCCAAGGGTGAGTCTAAATCTATGTCTGGCTTTGACTCCTCCTCTTCCCTTTGCTCAGCTTTCCTCTTTATAACATCATGGATCCATTTTCAAGTGGATCCGGCTAGCTTTACCTCCACTTGAGCTTTTTGGTGTCTTTCCTCTTTGAGCTTCTTGAGCTTTCTATCTAGCTCGACATCATCCTCATCTGATGGAGCTGTATCTTGTTGAGTATCCTCCACCTTCTTCTTTTCTGCCCCTATCTCTGCCAGTATATTCTCTCAAAACTATTGTGCTTCCTCCATAGATTGTTGGGCTTAAGACTTTGGAGGCTTTTGTCTCAAAATTGTTGTGCTTCCTCCATAGGCTATTGGGCTAAGACTCTAGAGTCTGACCAGTCTATGTTGGTGTCTTTCTAATCAAGGGAATTTTAACATCTTTGATCTCTACAATTGATTGGTACTCAGAGGGGACATCTTCCTTTGTCTTGATCTCTCCACCCAGCTTGAAGTCAAATTCCATGGCTTCATTGTCAAAATTATTCGTGCTCTAGAGCTCTGACCCCTTGTTCTTCTCTTTGTAGGAGTGGTTGATGAGCTCCCTAGTGTTCTTATTGCATGCTTGGATTTATGTAGTAGATTGAGCCAGGAATCCACTTTAGGAAAGTCATCAATCATCCCTAATTCTTGGTAGGCTATCCTCGTCAGCATCGGTCCTACGTTCATATACATCTTGTTTCTGTTGCTTCCCTTCAAATTAGCTTCCACCAAATTTTCCAGGATGTAATTCCCCAAATCACACTTGATTACCCTCGTTTCTATAATCCAATGGCCATCACAACTGTCACATGGAGTATCAATTCTGTGTATCGCAGTGGCTTTTGAACCTTCAAATGCTGGGAGATTAATCTTACGGGCAATTCTGTTTTTTGAGTAAATGAGGTCTGTGTAGGTAAGTTTGTGCCCATTGTGCTTTGTAAATGCCTTGTTATTATCAATAGTTTTTGTCTTATATAGAAGCTTGTAGATTCCTGCTACTAGGTGAAGTGCATGGCATATGAGATCACTGGTGATTTTGACTCGTACATTAGCTCCATCCTTGTTGGTCAGTGTGGCCTCTCCGTTGTACTAAGTTGAGCTCATGAGCTCGTGAGCTCTTTGGAAGTCTGTCCCCCATGGAGGTAGCGTGACAAAACTGTTAAGCTGGAGCCATGTAGCACTATCAATGAAACGTCCATAGTTTTTTAGGGAAGATAATAACTTTGAACTTTGTAGCATCCGCACTAGGAACTTGCTTATAAATATGTTGGTTGGTATATGTGCAATCTCCTCATCTTTCATGTGAGCTTTTTGGTTGGACGAGATGTTGACAATCTCATAGGGTGCTACCTACCACTCCTTTTGAGCTCGTTTGTGCTGCATCTTGCTACTAAAATCTCACTTGTTTAGGGCCCAGAAGTTGACTCAAAAGTTTTGGAAAAGTCCAAATAATGCAAACTTGACCGTAAAATGCAAAATGAGAATAACTTGAGCAAATCAGGTCAATTCTAGGTTAGAGGTACATGGATCACAATCCATGTTGAAACACATTTTGAGATGTTGTCTTCACCATCTAATTTGGCATGCTTAAGAGATGATATGGGTGAAAAATTTTGTGATTTGGATCACTGGTTTGAATTCTAAGCCAAATTTTGCAAATTTTTCATAAACTTAGAGATTTTTGGCATTTGCACAATGGTTTTGATGTTGAAATTTCAGGGTTAGGCTTTGGCTTTGGTCCTGAGATGTGAAAAAGGTACATGGATCGTGATCCATGTTTGATCACATTTTGGGATGAAACTTGGTGGGCATGTTCTTATCGCCTATCCTAGCACACTAGTAAAATCTTTTCAAATTTGGATATAATTTTTCGAAGTTTACCCAAATTCTCACTTTATAGCCTAGTTTTTTCGACTTTGATCATATTGGTTTTTTGGTTCCCACTTTGATTGTTCCCTGTGGCTAGTGGGTGTTAATTTTTTCTAGTATGATACTTGGAGCCTGACTCTCACCCCCATTTCTACATGTCTATCAATTTTCATTATCATTATACTTTGATTGGTATCTTGCTGACAAATTTGGCACTTTTTGCAGGCATTTTTGGCTTCTCTTTGAAACTTGTGGTCTTACCATAAGTTTACTTTCAACCTTAAGGATTTTCTCTCTCACAAAACCCCAACTTTTCACTTTTTCTTTGAAGTTTCCCATTTCTTGAAAGTCAAACAACTTTGCACAATGTTCTTGACTACTTGATGACTTTTACAAGTGCACACATTGTGGAATGTGAATTGGCCAACTCTACTCCTAGGTTACATGGATCGTGATCCATGTATCTAGACAAGTCTATCAAGATTTTGGTCATAACTTTTGGTGCTTGGGTCAAAAATTTTTCTTGGCCTGGGTAAAAATGACCATATGCATACTAAAATATGAAGATTTTGGGGGTTTTGGGTTTAGAGGAGTCCATTTTGACTAAAAACATGGTCTAGCTACATGTAAAATTTGGCATGAATTTGGCATGGTTGGGGACATGGATTGTGATCCATGTTTTGCAACATTTCAAAGCTGTGATTATAGCAATGGTTAGGTACTATTTAGGGCATTCTGCAGTTGAAATCTTTTCTATTCTGAGGTGGGGGAACATGGATTGCAATCCATGTTCTATCCCTTATCCTAGCTTTGATTGGATGGTTGGATAGCCCATGGCTTCGGGAGTTCACTGGAATTGTTTTTTAAGATTTAGACTTCAATTGCCTCCCTAATGACCTCTGACGTTTTGTTAATTCCTCGCCTTTGATTTGATTTCTATGGTTAATCTGGTGTTTTTTTGTGCATTATGGAGTACATACATCTGTCAAGGGATGGTAGATGAATATACCTATAGGATGTCATGTTGTGCGGTGGGCCACAATGCCCACAACAGGCAAAAAGATAGCAGCAACTCTAGGTCACAAGAGGAGCTGTGTGTGTGTGTGTGTGTAGTAAGTGAAAATGAGGCTTGAATTGCCTTGATTTGCCTATATGTGCTCGATTTACCAAGAGTCTCAAGTGCATACTTACCTTTCTTACCGTGATTGCCCATGGCATATCACTTGTGGCTCAGAAGGCTCGGTATTTGGACATTCGATCACTGGTTGCCCTCAATTTTACAAATTTGTCTTGATTGACTTGAAAATCACTAAAAATTATTATTATTTGGCAAAAAAATAGCCAAAATTATTCCACACACTCATATATACTTACTCTCACTCTAGGCATCATGTTTGTCAAAAACCTATTAGTGCGGCTCATTATTATAGTTGATAAGAGGTAAAAACTAAAAGCTATTAAAAAGCAAAAAATCACACTTTTACACTATACACATGAATTCTCATCATCTTTAGCTCATGATCTTGCAATAGACTAATGCTACTCCCCCCTTCCCATTATGAGTCGTTCTCGACAAAGGTTTGTGCAATGTGCATGGATGCTAACACCATGTTGATACAAGGTCATTGAAGAGGGGGAATGGTAACACACAAATATGCCTACCTATAGCCCAAGGTACTCACAACACCCCCGTCCATTAGAAATCACCATCAAAACTTCACACTTCCGCAAGCAAACCATTGCTTACACACATATCAATGCACACACGCTTTGCACAATCAATGGACATCCATCATCCCAATTTTGCCCGCTTCTAGCACTTCCATGACTCAACACCTCTCTCTCTCTCACACACACAAACGGCCTAAGGGGTGCATATTGTTGACACACCAACACCACATATAGTTGAGAAGAGCAAAGAAGAAAAGGGAGGAAGGGCAGAAAGACGACGCCAAGATCAGTGATAAATGACTTCCTCTTCAATCAAAAACACCATGTACAAATCACCATATACTTCACATAGGGGGGACCACCCCTCCCTCCATAGCCCTCATTGGCTTCTCTCCTTGGATCTCTCCCAACTGAGAATTTCTCCCTTGTGTGCGCAGCTCTAATGTCATTGAGGAAATGTGTGCCTCAATCACTCACAATTTTGATTGGAAGACCATAGAGTGTGAAAATGTTTTCGTACAGAAAGTGTGATGTGGTGTGAGCATCATTTCTTTGGGTTGCCTTAGCCTTGATCCACTTGGTCAGATAATCTGTTGCCACTATGATGTATTGAGCATGTGTTCTATATGTCGGTGGAGAGATAGACACCACAAAGTCTAATCCCCACTTGGCAAACGTACTCCCATCATCGGTCTCAAAGACTTGTCATCTTGTTGTGCTAATACTTTAGTACGTTGGCAGGGTTCACAATGTTTCACATAATGTTCCGCATTGATAGATAGATTAGGCCACCAAATACCTGCTCGGAGTATCACTTTCACGGTTTTTTTAGTCAAAAAGTTTCATCCTTCTAAACCAGAATGAGCTTGCTCAAGTATGGGTAGGTACTCACTTTTTGTAGCACAAATTCTTAAGTTGTCATCTATCCCCTCTGATAAAGCTGGTTTTAAATTAGAGCATAATTTTTAGCTTTGTGTTGAATCGATTGTACCCTAGCTCTACTCAGGCTTTTGGTAGAACTCCTTGTTCTAAGTACTCCATTAAATACTTCACCCATTTGGGTGCTATTGCTAACATCATCATATACATTTTCCTGCATGTTGAGCCAATATATCCCAAGTAGCATCAGTCTCTGATATGTTTGCGTGTTGGCATTATGTATGCCAGTAATTTCCACATGAGCTTGTTGAAGATACAGTTGTTTTTTGCACGGCTCAATGCATAACCTTAGTATGCCATCTTGTCCTCATTTATATACCCATCCTACAATCAGCACTAGGTTGTGAGATTGTTCAATGATTGATGGTTGTTTTTTGACTTGCAATGAACCTATGGTAAGCAAAGGTATGATGTGTTCACTCCACCTTGGCACCATTTGAATGTTGAAGAGATAAGAATCTGGAAAATCATCTTCAACCCCTAAAGGAGCTTCTCCATGTAGCATTCATAACGAATGGTCTGCTCTCTGATGTGTGGTTCCTTTCTTGACAACCATTGTAAAATCAAACTCAAGCAATATTAGGAACCATTGAACAATGCGACCTGTTTTGCAAGGTTTGTTTACGAGGTATAACAATGCCTAATGGTCCACAAAGAACACGAATTTTTTGGCTAGCAGGTAATGTCTAAACTTTTTTATAGAGTACATCATTTCCAAACCCTCCCTTTCTATGGTAGTGTAGTTTTATTATGCACTATTTAGTTGTCTGCTAGAGTAACAGATTGGAAAATCCATGTTGTTTTCTCCAAGTTGGGTTAAGATACATCTAATAACGTAAGCCAATGCATCAACATGGACATGAAAGATGTAGTTCTAGTCAGGAGCTTTCAAGATTGGAGCTAAAATAAGTCTCTACTTCAATTATTGAAATGCTTGCTGACACTCCTCGTTCCACTCAAACTTTGTGATGAATGCATAGAGAGGTTTCGCAATTATCGCATACATGTAAATGAGTCTGCAATAATACCGTCAATGTCCAATGAAGGCTTGTACTTCCCAAACTTTTGTTGGTCGTGGAAGAGTTACAATCACTTATATCTTTTCAACATCAATAGAAGTACCATTTTTGGACACAATATGTCCCAAAATCTTACCTTGTCTTATCATGAAAACGCACTTTTAAGGGTTTAGGCAAATACGATATGACCTCATTTCTCAAAGACTTTATTTAGGTGCTTGACATGTTCATTTCTATGAAGAGAATGCACAGACAAGTCATCTATAAAAATCTTTAAGAATTATCTCAGGTATTCCTTGAAGGCATGACTCATCAGCCTTTGGAATGTGGCAGGCATAGTTGTGAGACCAAATGGCATTACCAATACACAAAAATGCTCCATTTAGTAGCAAAGGTAGTTTTGTGTTGAACTTCTAGTCTGATTGTGAGTTGATTATAGCCTGAAAAGCCATCTAGAAAGGTGTAAGCTTACTTCCCAGTACCCCTTTCAATTACATGATCCATGATGGATAAAGGATAGTCATCTATGATTGCAGCAATGTTGACCTGCTTGAGATTTACACACACCTGTTCTTCTTTGGCATCACAACAATTAGTGACACCCACTCCGTGTGTTCAATCTCATAGATGAATTTTGCCTCTTTCAATTTGTCTATCTCTTTCTTCATTTTTGTGGCAAAAATTTCATTGTATGTGTATGGACGTTATTGGCACAGTTTGCATTGTTTTTTAGAGGTATCGTGGGCTGGCAAATACTAGGATCTACCCCTTTTAGATCCTTATATGATCAGGCAAATACATCTTTAATGTATCGTTTGAGGGTAGCTATCAATAGATGTTCCTCTTCCTTAGTAAGATATGTAGCGATGTAAGCTGATTTTGGTTCTTCTCCTGGTTTTGCCAAATCTATCTTCTTTCCTTTCTTAGATCCATCATACGGTGTTCCTGGTTCTTTTGGCTCTCTCATAGGTTATTCTACCACAATTCGTCGATCCTGAATTGTATACTTCTTGTAATGAGAGGGTGCGAAATTTTTCGAGTTAGAGTTCCCCTCCATTTCCATTTTTGTAGTCCAAACCTCTTTCAATGTTTGTTTTTATTTTTGGTATTCACTCTTGCGCTCCGTTTTGGATATTTTTGATGATTTTTTGGTTTCGTTTTTTGGATGTTTTTTGCTCTATTTTTGTAACCTTGCTCGAGAACTTGTCAATTTCACTAGGTTTCTTGTTATTTTGTCCCAAGCAACAATCACCTCCTCCCACGAGCATAAGATAGTGCGTTTTGGTCATCAACTTTGGCAACTTTTTATTAGTTTTGTTTTGTTGTTTCTTCATTCATTTTCTCTTATATCTCTCTTGTCTTCACGATTTTTGGTTAGGGAACTCGTAAAAAAATTGGCTCATTTCTTTTTTTGCAATTTCGTGTTTAGAATCCTCTGAGAGTTTGTCTTCTGCATTGTTTCCTAATTTCTTGCTCCTTGAGTTGTGGTATTCATCCTCATCATCATGTGAATGGCCACGTATAGAAACCTCATCCACTATTTGTTTACAATCGCTTACGAATTTTGTTGCAGTGACTTCCAAATTGTCTTTATTTTCTTGGACCACCGAAATCATTAGAAAGGGTCTTATATCATAGCCATCTTTGTCACAAAATGTGGTGTTGGTTACCTCATCTACGTAAACATCAAGAGTCGCCAGTATTTGATCACATCCAAAGGATTCAAATAACTCCTCTGAGAATGGTTCCTTCATATAGTGCTCATCTTCTACTGTACGCTCTAGTGTACAATCCTCTTTCTTAAGGCTCTTGCATTCTGATGCTCCGCACATCCAAATGTGAGCATCCTTCACTAGCCAAGCAGGTATTTGTATTCCGTCGTTTGTAGTTACAACAAAGTCTTCTATAGAAGTTTGGTTGACATCCCGGTAACTATGGTCGGGCTATGGTCCTTGATGTTCACTTTGGTTGTGACCCCTTTGTGCCGCAAATAGAGATGGTCATATCCCCAATATTGAAGCATTTTCAATTGACGCATAAATGGTCTTCCCAAAATAACATCAAAGTTGTTGCTTTTTCCAAAATCTACCACTACAAAGGTGTGTTCGTATTCTACCTCGCATGAGGATACTATTAAACATTCCCAACGGTCTCTCCACATATCCGTCGGCTCATTGCAATTTCATGCGTGTTTTTCTGAGAGTTGGTATTCCCCATTTCTCCCTGATTTCTTTTGTAGTGATGGCTATTCGCCCACGGTAGAGTATCCCAACAATGGTTACTCCCTTATATTCTAGAGGTAAGGTGGTGTTTCCGTCTTCACTTTCACAATAATCACCTACCTCGTTTACTGGCACAGGTTCCGCTTTTGATTTCCCATGATGGTTTCTTTTCTTGGATCCTTCCATAGGCTCATCTATTGGCTAGATATTTACTCCCAACTTCTCCAAGTTTTTGCTCATTTGCCCCCCACAAATATGGTTTGATTTTCAACAACTCCGCAAGTGTGATAGTGCACCTAATACGAGAAGACAATAGATCATGCAAGCTCTTTGTATCCATCATCTGTGGGATCAAATTCCACTTGGATGACACAACCTTAACCTCGAATTTGGTCGCATATTCCCCTACAAAGGGCGGTAAAGTTCTTATGGATGTTGGTTTGCTCTCTATCAAGACCTCTGTTCTTGAGTCTTCGTACAATGACTGAATATCTCCTGGATAGATTTCATGATCCTCCATATTTATCTTGGGGATTGGTACTGATATCAGAGTGGCACTCTTATCTTTTCTATTTCGGATTGTTTCCGAGAGTTGTGTTTCTCAAGCCCTCAATAAAGAGAACCGATAAGTGATCATCCTATGGTAACTCTCGCATTGGACATCTTTTGATGTACTGCTTGAAGTGAAGGGAAGATTCTTTTACTTTCTCATTGTCCTTATGCCTGAAAGCATAGATATGAGAAACAGTATTGTGCTTGATTCCTCTTTTGGAGAATTTCTCAACAAACTCTCGTAATAGTTGATCAATGTTTAGGAAATTCCACTATTAAGTGGATGGAACCAAACTTAATGTAGTTCCTTCTAGTGTTAACCCAAATCCATCGTACTGTGTATGAAAATTTGCCACTTGTTTTGCTCTTAAGTCTTGCTTAAAGATGGAAACATGCATGTAAAGATCTTTTGATCCACTGTACTTCTTTGGTATGCATTTAGCCACTTGGGAAGGTTGCATTATTTGATTTTCTGCAACCATCCTCATCACTCTAGGCTCTACACTTATAGCATCATTTCATAACCACTGATAGGTGCTCTCGAAGAGATTCTTTTAGTTGCCCTTTCCTCGAGTCTTATGTCCCGACTTTTCGCTCTAATATCTCGCATTCTTGTACTGAAGATAGTGTCTACGATGGCACTACCTTGATGTGTTGACATAGGAACCCGGGAATCCAGGGATCCCATTGGTTCAAGTGCAAACAGATGAGGTCGGCTGAATGAGTCTTTCACATGAGATTTCAAGGGACTTATTCTTGCCGTCTCTGGTTTTATTGGTTTTGAAACAGTAGGTTTGTGGTAGGCTAGGGGTCAAGTAGTACTGATGGAGTGGTCCTCCAAAGTATGTATAGCCCTCAAGCTCATTACGACTCACAAAACAATATTTTCAACCATAGTTGTCCATCATAATAATTTGCGTGTCCCTCTCGATTTTGAATGTAAACGCGTACAAGCATTTCTAAAGATCTATCCTTGTCTGTTGTGTTTGCAATAATTCTCGTAGTAAGTGGACTCTCTTTAACCATTTCCAAAGGTTTTATTTTATTGTCTGGATTCTGAGCGCAATTTACAAGTAAGTGATCTTCTCTGCATTGGTCACAAATACTTGAATTTTGTTTTCTTCACCTGTGTTGGTTTTCCCTTATCTTCCTGTGTTTTCTTTGCTCATCTCTGCATTATCAGCTCACAAGTTTTTGGAACTTCAAGCTGCAGTGCAACTTGAGAAGCTTCGACAGGTCTCTTGTATGCTTCCATTCACTTTGTTTCATCTTCTGAATGCGGATTAGTTAACAGTTTTTGCTCCTTGTTATTGAGCCTTGCATTGCAATATTGCATCCAAGTGCTCGTTAACTTTCTCCACCAAGATTGAACCACTTGAGTCTGTCTTTGACTCTTCCACTTCCTTTGCATCTTTCTTTCCTTCTTGCTCATGTTTCAGTCATTCTGTGGTTTGATTCAATTTAGTTTCCAAACCAGTTTCCTCTTGCATCCTCTTTGCTTTCATTTTATCCCGTTTGGATAGACAGTTGGTGGCATCATCAGTTGAGTTACAAATGACTTTGCAGACTGAGCATAACACACAATGGCTCGATTGTCCTACAATAAAGGAAGTTGTTTCCCCAATATTGGTTGCACTTTGTCCCCCCCGTGTATCGCATAGATATATCCCATCTAGTATCTTGGAGGCGGCGGCAATTGTTGCACTGCTGGTGATCCATACGCCCTTTCCCTCACATAGTTATGATTATAAAAACACTCATTGGTGTCATGGTTCGTGTATTTTTACTCTAAGGCACAACATTTCAACATTCGTGGAGCATTAATTGCATGTGGGGCTGTTGTGGCCTCAGATTAGGATTTTGCATGTAGATCTGATTCATCTTGCGGACCACTTCTTCGACTAATTGATCCACATTTGGTGTGGTTGCAGCAGGAGCATGCTGCTTTGCTGTAATCCCATTGGATGTAGTGGAAGATGCACTGCTAAGATTGGTCTCTAAGTCTTTCGTTACCTCACCATAAGTCTTGCCATTGTCAACCAAGTACAAGGCTTCCTTGGTGACTTGTTCAAATGTGGTGCAAGCTTTTAGGTGCAAGTTCTCTTTGAGAGTTGTGTTTCTCAAGCCCTCAATAAAGAGAACTGATAAGTGATCATCCTATGGTAACTCTCGCATTGGACATCTTTCGATGTACTGCTTGAAGTGAAGGGAAGCTTCCTTTAATTTCTCATTGTCCTTATGCCTGAAAGCATAGATATGAGAAACTGTATTGTGCTTGATTCCTCTTTTGGAGAATTTCTCAACAAATTCTCGTAATAGTTGATCAATGTTTAGGAAATCCCCACTATTGAGTGGATGGAACTAGGTTAATGTAGTTCCTTCTAGTGTTAACCCAAATCCATCGTACTGTGTATGCAAATTCACCACTTGTTTTGCTCTTAAGTCTTGCTTAAAGATGGAAACATGCATGTAAAGATCTTCTGATCCACTGTACTTCTTTGGTATGCATTTAGCCACTTGGGAAGGTTGCATTCTTTGATTTTCTGTGGCCATCCTCGTCACTCTAGGCTCTACACTCATAGCATCATTTCATAACCACTGATAGGTGCTCTTGAAGAGATTCGTTTAGTTGCCCTTTCCTCGGGTCTTATGTCCCGACTTTCCACTATAATATCTGGCATTCTTGTACTGAAGATAGTGTCTACGATGGCACTACATTGATGTGTTGACATAGGAACCCGGGAATCCAGGGATCCCATTAGTTCAGGTGCCAAACAGATGAGGTCGGTTGAATGAGTCTTCCACATGAGATTTCAAGGGACTTATTCTTGCCGTCTCTGGTTTTGTTTATTTTGAAACAGTAGGTTTGTGGCAAGCTACGGGTGAAGTAGTAATGATGGAGTGGTCCTCCAAAGTATGTATAGCCCTCAAGCTCATTACGACTCACTGATCAATACTTTTGACCATACTTGTCCATCATAATAATTTGCGTGTCCCTCTCGATTTCGAATGTAAACACGTACAAGCATTTTTTATCAGAACCCAATGTTAACTTCCTCACATTGGGTTCTTCACATTTATAGTAGCTCTCTCTTATCATACTTGTACAAGCCCACTTGGGTGTTATCAGTGTTGACACATGTAGCCACATTTACTCGCCTAAGCTTGGCATTAGGAATGCTCAACGTTGGCGGCTTCTCTTCAGGCTCTGCATCAACCTTCTCTTTGGTGCCTGTTTATCCCCATTTGTCCACAATGAAAGGATTAAGCACAACAATATACATGTTTCCCTCTTTGTCAAAGTATCGATCGCCATTGTAATCTACTGGCACTACGAACTTAAGCTCACCTGGCCTCTCTTCAATTTTTACACAGTATCAATACATACCGTCTTTATAGATCTTAGTCCCTTGCTCATTCTCAAACTAATATGTAAGTGCAAATCTTTTGGTTGTTAGATGATCCCACTCTCATTTTGGTCTCTTGTTTAAAACTCACAGTTTTGGTCCCCTCAGCCATGTAGTGATATGATCTCTCTAATGAAGTGTCAGAAAGACTCTCTTTTGAGATTGGCTCTAAAGTGGATATGGTCCCTTAGTTGACACTACCCTCAGTGGAAATATGGCTCTCTTGGTCTCAATTGCTAGGGATTCTATTCTGATACACTTTGCTTGATTGTAAATACATCAAGAAAATGAAGCTTACAAAACCGTGACCTTTTACCTTTTATGGTGCATTTATTCCTTCGATCGAAGACAAGTCCACGCGACTCTAATCCACTTGGCTTGTTTAAAATTCTCTTTGTGGCTATAACCTTACAGCCACTAGATCAGTCAAAATCTACAGAAGTCAAAATGTTGTCGAACTTTTTGACACAACTCCTATTTTGCTTGCAATTTGCACAATACAATTTCAAATAGGATTTAGAAAAGACCGATGTGCTTACCAACACTAGGTTTTTGCTCTGATATCAATGTGAGAAATTTCTATGTCTGGGGGTCATGGATTGCAATCCATGTACCCCAGGATAGAATTACTTGAAATTTGATACAAAGGGTTCCCACGGTATCTTGACAATTGCTATGTGACTTTTAGATAATTTGATGACATTTAGCTCCCTCAAAAGTTTCTTAATCATTCTATTTTGTGGATTTTGGTCTTGATTATCTCCGGCTTGTTTTGATCCTCCTTTGAGTTTTTTTTTATATCCTTGTTTTGGGATAAAATATATGGGTTAATCATTGCTTCAAATCTATGCAGTTGCAGTCTTAAAATCTATCAGGGGGTCATGGATCGCGAGCCATGTTCCTCCATATCTGAACCCAAAACTTGGTCACATGATTACTTGAGGTATTTGGGGTTCACCTATCCACTTCTTTTCGGATTTGAAGCCCTTTTGCTTTGACAAAGGTCAAGTTTTGTGTCTACTACAGTAATTGACTTACAGCTTGTTTTTGGGTGTTTTGGTCCACTTTTTGTGGTGTTTTGCTAAGAAGGTCTTCACAACAATTGTTCCAAATGGTACAGCTTCTCACCAGTCAAATCTCAAGGTCAGATGTCATAGGGGGTCATGAATAGCGATCCCCTGTTCCACTGCATCTTGGCATGAAATTTTATCATTGTATATCCAAACCATGTACAAGTGAAATTCCTTTTGAATTTGGATATCAAAAGGTTAAAAAATCCCCAATTCTAGTCTACTTTTAAGGTTTTTTGTGTTTTTGCCCAATTTCTTGGGTTTGGTTGAGTTTTTATGTCAATTTTCCACCAAAAGTGTATAGTTGGAGCTTTGGAATCACTCTAGACCTATAAAAAATGTGTAAAGGGGTCATGGATCATAATCCATGTTTCTTCACCAACCTGCATGAAACTTTCCAGATTCACTCTTGATGATTTGGTTATGCCTTTTTTGCACTTCTTTTTTAGTTTTGATTAGCTTTGGAGTTTTGACCATCAAATTTTTAGTATTTTAGAGTTTATGGTCGTTTCAACCAAAATATGGTTTTTGATAATTTTTGCCCTGATATTTTAGCCCAAATTTGATGGTGATAGTTTCTACTTACCCTACTCCTAAGTACAGAAATGGAACATGAAAGAAAACCATACAAAATGGTACAAATTGAAGTTGAAATAGAAAACGGTACAGTACTCTGAAAGAGATGAGGAAATCGGAGAATGAAATGCTTTTGGCTATCCCACTCACAACCCTCTTACCTCTTGAGAATAGATCTAGAAATTCCTCACTCCTAGACTCTACCAAGCACTAAACCCCAAGTTTACCTGTCTAATTACTAAAGTGTAAATATAGTGGAAATCAAAATCAAAGTTTCTAAGTAAAAGCTGCGACTCGGTCACTCACCACCTAAGGATCACTATCCCCGATAGCAATGCTAATGTTAGCGGGTCGCCGGGTCCGTCTATAGCATAGATTTTTTGCACTAACATAATGTCAATACTCAAGAAAGTGACTCGGATGGGGCACGGAGACTCTTTGAGGTTGTCAATCTCAAGAATTGAACCAACAGAATAACTCTATCTCTAATGCGTGCAAATCTCTTGCTCTTAGTCTTGGTAATGTAACTATGCCCTACGTTACCACACTCAATCATCAACTCGCTTCGGCACTCGAACTGAGTCCAAGTGCTACAAAACTTTAGGAGGAGGTCAAGGACTCTTAGGGGCACTAATCTACCAAGCTCTGTTGCATTTCAAGGAGGTACGAAAATCACGATCCATCATAATTTGGGTCAAAAGTTGCAACAGAACACATCAGGATGGTCGCCCTAGGATCTAGGAACACTCTCCTATAGTCAAAATATCATAAAACATTAACGCACTCAAGTCAGCAGATTTAGCCTACTAACTTGTAGTAAAAAATCACAGCAAAATCGACAATGAGCATACTTGAATGAAAGAGCATTGAACAAGGAACACATTGCAAGTTTCAAATTTGAAATGTCATTACGAGAGATCAAGATATGAGGATTACAAGTTGTAGGAAAAGAAGTCACTCTTAGCCATAAGCTCCAAAACTTCAAAACATGATGATGATAATAATCCCCTTACCCACTTTACAACTTATGCTTTATACCTAGGGCTCTCTTGACCAGTGGCCGACCACACAGGACTCAAACTCATTACACTCTATAACTCGTTTTCTCAGAGCTTGTCCATCTTTAATCAAAGATGATCAAAATAATTACAAGGCTTTTGGGAAAAGAATGGGAGTACATCAAAATTTTAGGCTCAAGGAAGAAGGTGTCGACTTGAAGGGTGCTCGTCTGGCTTGAATGCTAACAATCTGTTTATATCAATAAGCTCCAGAGGTCCTACGTCTTCCCTAATGTGATAGTTCTCTCCTTCCTTTGTTGTAAACAATCCCACGGTAGGATCATGTACAAGCACTATTTCCAGCTCTTTCACAAATATGAATCTAAGTCTTGGGTCATTTTCCAAAAGAGGTCTCTCTATCCCCTTGTAAACTTTATCTTTGGTTCCGGTCATCCCCATAGCATCAAGAAGGTCAAGATTGACCGTCCTAAGATAGGCAACCCCTCTCTCATCGATACATCGGTCTTCATAGTCAATAGCCTCAACTTGCTCCCTAAACTCAAGATTCCCCAAGTCCTCTCAAACATGATACTTATGTTGGATGTCCACATATATCCTGGCTCCCTTACCATTAGTGTAATGGTAGTATATTTGTTTAGTGGGGGAAGTCCTGGTTTTTGTGAGGTGCCCTCCCCATGTCTCTCACTATGATAGCTCATTTCAGGTACTTTCTCTGCCATGAGCATAGTGAAAGCCGATTAAAAAGAAGTATTTGAGACCTCTTCCTTCTGCATGGTTGCTAAGGGTTCTAAGCTTACTTGGTTGACACTCTCTTCCGTGGATCCCTTGCTCACTTGGTCTCTAGGTAATTTGACACTTGATCGATATCAAGCTTTTGATCTCAAGAAAATGAACAATATTTTGATTAAAACCTTGACTTGTTATCTAGAAGTGTTTAGGTCCTCTATGATTTTTTATGTACTCCAACTCCTCTTTTGCAAAAACCTCCCTTCCTGTACAAGGCTTAGTAAAATTTTGAACACAGATGGAGTTAAGACAAATTGGAAATTGATGCACACCCAAAATTGGTAAAATTACAGGGCTTCATACACAATCTCAATGATCTCCATACCTAGTAATGCCCTACAGGTCTTGCATCAGAAGATGAAACATTCCTTTGTTGAAAAATGTTGATCCTATCACTCTGTGAGAGAAAATTGCAATTTTCTCCTGCCTATGGTCTTCTTATGTAATTTTTTCTAGTTGTTTCAAAGGCTTACTACCCAATCCAAACAACTTATATTTGCAAGAAATTCAAAGTTTTGACCCTTTTGATGGCCTCAAGAGTCCTTTGACCTCTCTGTGGACTGCTTTTTGAGTGGAATTTGGCTTATTCCCATGCACAAGAGAGAAATTCCAGATTTGGCTATGCAAATGTGCTACTTACCCTGGGGACTTCCTCTGGTGGCACCTCAAACTTAGTGTGGCTAGGGTGAAGGGAGAAAATCGTGATTTTTCCCTCCCCAAGTGAAAAAATGCAAATTTTTAATTTTGACCTTATGAGTGTCATGCACACCTTGCAAAAAAACCTCAGTATCAAAATTATCCAAAAAATCCCTTCATGGCAGAAGTTGAGGAGAAAATTGCGGTTTTCTCCTTGACTCTTGCTTTTGGCCACTTTTTCTAGTTTTGACATTCCCAAGTGTTTTACCTTTCTTCAAGAGTACTTGTCCCAATTTTCACCCCAATTAGACAAATGAAGTGGTCTCAAGCCCTATTTCAACACTTTTCTTGACCTAAAAGGTAATATTTTGGTCCCATACTCACTTTTGATGTTCAGTTTGTACCAAAATTCACATAAGAGCTTAAACACATTAGTTAAAGACACTGATGAAGTATCATGCACATTCTTGTCCACTAGCCTCACCTGCAGGACAAAATCACGATTTTCTCTCATAGATGCTAATCAAGAGTCCTTTGAAAATTTTGGTGATAACTATGCAATCACACAAATCATGCCGAGAATCTTTCACTTCCTTGGATGCACTATCATTCTTCAAGCTTTCCCTACCTTTGGCAATAAGATCCCTTCAGTGACATGTAGATCTAGTGAGATGCTAAGATTACTTGTTAGGCTTGCTTACTTACTTACTCTACTCCTAAGACAAAAGAAATCAACCGAAAATGGATTCGAAGTGCTTAACCTACACTCCCTAACTGAACTCTAAAAAAAAATCCGTTTTCTTGCATTTTTCTCGCCTAGTGCAAGCTTTACCACTCTACCAATTGATGAAGTCTTGCACTAAGCTTTGACCATGTCTAAAACTCCAATTCTAACTTGTCTAATACCTTTGTAGCAAGAAACTCACCACAATCACTCACAAACAAAGACCATTGAAATCCTCGTCTCCTTTTCTAACCTATCTGACCTAAGAGTTTACTTAAGGCAACTCTGTCAAACTTGGATGTGTTCTCTCTAGTCTAGGTACTTGTTCCCCCAGCAATGGCGCCAATGTCTGGGGGTCCACACAGGTCAACACCTATCACATCTTTGAAAGAGACATATCCAAGACTTAATGTCAATCTTGGGAAGCGACTAAACTAGGGCATGGAGTCATGCCAAGAGGTTGTCATGCTCTTGTCTGATCACAACACTATGACACTCGATGTGCACTCTATCTACCAAAACCTCTGATCCTCTTCTTCGGATCTCTCAACTATCCACAAGCAAATCCATGAGCAAATCAACCCCAACTGACTCCAAACTTCATAGGCAACATACTTGGACTATATAGAACATAACTTACTCATCAAACTCGCAATACAACTCCGATAAAAAATGCAATTTTCTTCTCGCAACCTAATGTACGTCGCCTTTTCAAAACCCAAATGTGCCTAATAGGTCTCCTAAGTGTTGGGAATTGCTTGCAATTGACAAAATCTCAAAACAACAATCGAATAGAGAAAAATGTCACCTGGAATGTCATAGACGTAGTTGCTTGGTTTTTGCATGACGCTTGCAATGTAGATATCCGAAAAGAGATCTTGACAATTGTGCGGTGCCTTGTGAGTAATTCAAAAACACAATAGAAGAGAAGACACAATGTACAAAGCAAAACCTTATCTTCTCATTCATTCATAATAATTATTGTACAAAAAAATTTACAAGGTTGCCTTTTTATACCCTAGCTTCGGGTTTCATGGTACAAAAGCAAGAGTTGCCATAATCTCATCAATAATCACATTCTTGGCTTCACATTACGTTGATGTTTAGATATAGATTGTGGGAGAAGTCAACATCACTTGAGATTACAATTACAGTTACATGAGAGATAGACTAAACGAGGAATCTTCATTGGAATCTTCCAACACTAACAATAATGCTCAACCTCTTCAAGAAAAAGTTTATTCTACCTTTGTAGCCCTTTTCTTTTGCCTTTGCTTTATTGTTGTTGCTAGCCTTAAGAGAATTCTGTGTGGCATTGTTCTTCCCCTTTGGCTCAGTTGATTCCTTGGCTTTGGCTTTTGTTGGCTTGGAGCCCTTCTTAGTCCCTTGTTGGAAATGAATTCTCGAAGCGACCATAGTACGAGTTATGACCTCTAAAATAGTTTTAGGTATTTGTGAGTTGACAAACTTGCTCATCTCCTTAGATAGGCTGTGACAAAATTATTGCTTTTGTTTCGCAAAGTCTATCTTTTTGTAGAAAGTGGCTTTGAGATGTAACTCCCAAAACTTATCCACATACTTGGATAGACTCATATGGGGCCATGTTCAAGCTTCACCATTCCATGAGGACTTGTCTTTGGCATCACTTGCAAGGAATTGCTTTGTAATAGCAATCCTCCAAGCTTTCTAGGTCTTTGGAGCTTCACCTTTGTAGGCTTGCCCACCATTAATGGGATGGATTTTTAAAATGCATAGAAACATATTGGAGCTTTGAAGATTTCAAAAAACATTCATCTCCAAAAGCCGAGTCAAATTGTTGGATAAAGGCCAACACTTTATCGATTGCTCTGAAGGTTCCATCATAGGTGAGGAAGCTTATGTTCTTTCGTCCCTATTTGAATTTCTTCAACTTACATGACCTCTTCCATGCTACATAGCTCCTTCGTACATCCCTTCTCTTCTATCTCTTGGGTGGCAAGTCGCTATTCTCTATGTCAAAAGATGGTGATGATGATGAAGAGGAAGAGAAGGAAGAAGGCGAGGATGGTGGCCGCTTTCTTCGCTTCCTTTTTCTTGGATTTTTGTCTCCCTTCTTTGGGCTACCATGGGAGGGAGTGTTTGATGACTTCCTCTTCTTTTTGGGAGGACTACGTGTCTGCCATGCCCACCGTCTTCTTGGGGCAGCATCACTTTCAGAAGTAGGAGGGGTGTCGTTTCATACCTCTCCCTTGAAAGTTCTAGACACACTTCTTCTTCTCTAATAATTTTCATGGGAGGTCCTTCCGATATCTCCTCTTCAGTTCCTAAAGAGATTCCTCTTTTGTAGGTCTCATTAGGAGGCCTCGTAGGAATTCTCTCTTCTTGGGTACTGGGGGGAACTTGGGCTTGAACGACTTGAATTTGGCTTTGAGCTTCCACTTGTAGAATAGGCTTCAAGGGCTTGAATTTGGCTTTGAACCTTTGCTTGCAAAATAGGGTTTCCCATTGCTTCTTGTAACTTGTCAATAAGGTAGTTGACAACTCTACAACCAGCATCAAATGCTATACCATGAGCCAAATCTAAGTTGTCAATAGTAATTACATTCTCTTGATTACGTTGTGCCATGATTGAATTTCCTTGTATGTGTATGCTAGCTCTTTACTTGGTACTTCCAAAACTTTGGCTACTGCTCCTCTTATCCCTTTAAAATTAGCATTCGAGCAACTACACTCGTGGTTTAGAATATTGCTAATTGCAAAAAGTAGTGGAGTGGGTTTAACAGTGCGAGACTGACATTGGTTCCTATCGAGTGACTAATAGCTCAATAATGATTAAGCCATAGGCAAGTCCCAAAATATTTCGTTATTCATATCATAGATCTTGATGGTGTCCCCCGTACCCTGTAAACATGCATACCAACCAAGATAATAAATCCCATTCCCACTTACCCTATTGCAATGAACAACTCCAACCTTTCATTGGTTACTCAAGGACCTCTCTCCTTAGGCAAGAAAAGAGAAACCTCATATTTGATACCAATTTCAAAGAATCAATACTTTCTTTTAGCTTCAACAAAATTTAACTATGAAAGGAGAGAGTTTTCCTTAAGAGAAAGATAGCAAGGAGATTACCACTTGTGACGAGCTGATTTCTTTACACAATTACACATAAAAAAACACTATAAAGACGCACATAATTCAAAGAGAATACCCAATTAAGATCGACAGCTCTATGCAGACTAGATTTTCTTGGAGCTAGTCCTGTTGGGGTATAAAGCCCAATGTGGTCGCCCAGGTAAGTGGGCGGGCCGCCAGGTATGTACACATATTCTTTGCAAAACCCTAATAAGAACTCACTATGCTCTACACATTACAGTAGAGCGAGTTCACCATATCGTTGTGCTCTTCTTCTCGCACTCTCTCTCGCGTCGCACTTCCGATCGTACTCCTTCAACTGGTATCAGAGCTCAGATCGAGGCTCGGGGCAGCACTGCAGGAGGCTAGAGTCACCAACTCAGATTGGAGTGAAATTCGACAGGCGAAGACACGGCCCCAAATCTTGTGGGATAGCTCGAAGGGCTTGGTGTTCTCAGAATTTCATTCTGAGGTCATCTCGGCCACCGTTCGGCTTCGACAAAGGTCTGCGCAGGCCATTTTCGACTACGTGGTCTCGACGGGTGCAGATCCGACTCTGCAAATTTGGGGTTTTCGGCCTACGACTGCAGGTGCTGAGGATATCGACACTCCCAGAGTGTTGATTTGTGGCTGTCTACACATCGAAGGACGGCTCACAGTTCTTGGAGGTGTGTCACATACGACACGGGCGCATCTACACACAGACTGTAGGCGACATCCACTAGTTCATCAGGTAGCTTGTGTTTGCTGCTTGATATTCCAGATTTCATCCTGACATTGCAGGTACTTCCACATGGGATGTATTGTCAGAGATGATGTATGTTTGTTGAGGGTTTGCTGGCTGTGAGTCACGCAGCAAACAACCGCCGCAGCGGTTACAGCATATAGTGGGAAATTTGTGGATGTATGACTTTGTGGGAAGTCTATGTACTGTCAGATTTACTGCAGCCTTTGTTGAGGGTCGAGTGAGGTTTTATTGAGCTGGGGGATTCTCGAATGTTGAGATCCTTTCAGTGATACAGGTCTTGGAGCGATCCCTCGAGCACCCTTAGATAGGCAGCTAGGATGTATTGACTGTGAGTTAGACAGTTGGGATTGCATCTTTGCTTTACTGCCGTTGAGGCATTTTTGCAGTCTATGCTTACAGGACAGTCAGAGACAGTACAGGTGCAGGACAGGTTTACCCGCAGCTTACAGTGTCAGAGAGACAGTGTTTTTTGAGCTGTTTTTTGGTCTGTTTTTAGTACACTAGAGCCATTTTACAAAGGAGACTCTGTCAAAATTTCTGCAGAATATGAAGCTTTCTTGGTTCATTTGACAGGTTGATATTGGTTCATAGGTCAGTTTACAGGGGAAACTCTGCCGAATTTTTCCCAGAAAAGTAAACTACTGTGAAGCTTAGCTATGGCTGGATCACAGGACACTGCTCTTTACAATATCAAGAAGCTGGATGGAACCAATTTCCCATTGTGGAAGAAGCAGATTTGGCACGTGTTGGTACAAAAGAAGCAGATAAAACCTATAAAGCTCAAGGGGATAAAACCAGAAGATATGGACGAAGATGAATGGAGCGAAATGGATGAATTGGCACTTTCTACCATTATGCTGACTTTGGCAGAAAGCGTTTACTTCAATGTAGCAGACGAGATGTCGGCTTATCAAGCATGGTTAAAGTTGAGTGATCTTTATGAGAAGCAGAGTGCAGCTTCACAGGTATACTGGCTTAAGAAGCTTGTTGACTTGAAGATGAAAGAAGGGACACCTATGTCCAATCATCTGAATGAATTCAACACAATCTATAGTCAGTTGTCAGCTCAAGGTGTCAAGTTTGATGAACCTGTTAGAGCTATGTTCCTGTTGATCACATTGCCGAAAAGTTGGGACACTTTTCGCACAGCTTTGAGTAATTCTGCACCTCCAAATGGTTTGAACATAGCAGGTGTATAAGGAAGTCTGCTTACTGAAGAAACCAATAGAAAGACAGTTGTCACGGGAAGGACCAAAGAAAAGTACAAAGGTGGAAAGAGGAATCAGTCTCGTAGCAAGTCCCGCAGTGCTAAAGGCAAGAGTGACATAGAATGCTACCATTGTGGCAAGAAGGGTCACATGAAAAGAGACTGCAGAGAATGGAAAGCAGAAAAAGGCAAAGAGAAAGCTGAAGACCATGGTGAGAAGAACAAGTCCTCAGTGAAGATTCAAGAAATAAATGTGACAAACATTGTTGCAGAGGATGACAGTCTAGTGTCAGGAGACATCTACTTCTTGAAGAATACAATGGACTCAGCTCTTCTTACAGCATCTAATGGAAATGCACTGAGTGACTGGATTATAGACTCAGGGGCATCACTTCATGTGTCTCCAAACAAGGAGTGGTTTACCTCTTATGTGACCACTAAAGATCATGTTCGGCTAGGCAATGGGCAGACATGTGAGATCTTAGGTGTTGGAGATGTTCAATTGAAGTTTCAGAATGGCTCTTCTTTGACGCTGAAGAATGTGAGACATGTTCCCACAATTACAAAGAGCTTGATCAGCACAGGTTTACTTGATGATGCTGGCTACGTCACCACTTTTGGACAGAACATGTGGAAGATATCCAAGGGTTCTATGACAGTAGCACATGGAGTAAAGTCTGGAGGACTTTACATGATTTATGTATCAAATGTCTCTAAAAATGTAATCAATGTAACCGAGCAGCCGAACGTTTCTTTGTGGCATAGCCGGTTAGGACATATGTCCAAGAAGGGAATGGAAATCTTGTCTCATTCTGGTTATTTGCCAGGCTTTTCATTTAATGATTTTGAATTCTGTGAACATTGTCTGTATGGTAAGCAAACACAGCAGCCACATAAGCATAGAAGCAGTAGAAGAGATACACAGTTGGCACTTGTTCATAGTGATTTGTGTGGACCTATGCCTAACCTATCTCTAGGGGGAGCTTCTTACTTTATGACATTTATAGATGATTACTCGAGGAAAGTATGGGTTTACTTTCTCAAGCACAAGGATGAAACGTTTAGTGTTTTCAAAACATTTGTGACACTTGTGGAGAATCAGAGTGGCAAGAAGCTTAAATGCTTACGCACTGCCAATGGTGGAGAGTATGTTTCAAAGGCCTTTCAGGACTTTTGTGAGTCAAAAGGTATAAAACGTGAACTTACTGCTCCTTACAATCCTCCTCAAAATGGTGTTGCTGAGAGGATGAATAGGACCATACAAGAGAAGGTCAAAAGTATGTTGTCTAATGCACAACTGCCAAATGGGTTTTGGGCTGAAGCTGTATCAACAGCTATTCATCTTGTAAATAGATCTCCTAGCAAGGTTTTGCAGAAGGATTCAGTGCCAGAGATGGTATGGTCAGGCAAAATTCCCTCATACAAGCATCTCAGAGTCGTTGGCTGTGAGACATATACTCACGTTCCAAAGGAATTTAGGAACAAACTTGAGCCAAAGAGTAGAAAGTGCATCTTTCTAGGCTATGGTAATTCTGGTGAGATGGGGTACAGACTTTGGGATCCCGAATCCAGAAAGGTTGTCCGCAGCAATGATGTTCACTTTAATGAATCCAAATATCATTCTAAACCAGAGAGGGTTGAGGAGATTAGAAGAGTTGTCTTCCAAGAAGATGGACCTGCACGTGCAAGACATAATGTCAGGGCTCAAGAGGAGCAAGGACAGGATAGAGTGGAACCACAGGTTGTGGCTGAGCCTGAGCCAGCTATTGTGCGTAGATCTGGACATGTCACGCGACCTCTTGATAGGTTTGTTCCATCTATGAACTATGTCATGTTGACTGATAGCAATGAGCCTTCATGTTACAAGGAAGTAGTGCAAATGAAGGACTCCGGGAATTGGCAATTGGCCATGCAGTCAGAGATGACAGCTCTGCATAAAAACCAGACATGGAAGCTAGTTAAATTACCACGGGGCAAAAAGGCTCTACCTTGTAAATGGGTTTACATGTATAAGATCACCGCTCATGATTGTCAGCCAAAGTACAAAGCAAGGCTTGTTGCCAAGGGCTTTAAGCAAGAACAAGGCATTGACTTTGATGAAGTCTTCTCTCCGGTGGTCAAGATGACTACATTGAGATGCTTTCTTGCATTGGTTTCCATATTAGATTTGGTGTTGCACCAAATGGATGTCAAGACAGCGTTCTTGCATGGTGATTTAGATGTGGAAATTTACATGCAGCAGCCAGAAGGGTTTGTTGATAAAGGCAAGGAAGATTGGGTATGCCAGTTGTTAAAGAGTCTTTATGGCTTAAAACAATCACCGAGGGCATGGTACCATAAATTCCACAAGTTTATGCTTTCTCAAGGCTACAAACGTAGTGAGTTCGATCACTGTCTATATACAAAGAAGGCTAAGGATGGCAGTTAGTTGATCCTTATTTTGTATGTGGATGACATGTTGATTGCTGGCAAGCACTTGGAAGAAATTTCAGCTTTGAAGTCAAAGATGGCAAAATCGTTTGACATGAAAGACATGGGTGAGGCAAGTCATATACTTGGTATGCGCATTGAGAGAGACAGATCAAAGAAGTTGATTTGGTTATCTCAAATAGAGTATATTGACAAGGTTTTGCAACGTTTCAATATGGAGAAGGGAAAGGCATTGAGTGTTCCATTGCCACCATATGTGAAACTTATCAAACAAGATTGTCCTGTGTCTAAGGAAGAACAGGTTGAAATGGATAAGATTCCATATGCGTCTTCAGTGGGTAGTTTGTGTATGCAATGATTGCTACTCGCCCAGACATTGCATTTGCAGTGGGAGTAGTAAGTCGATACATGTCAAACCCAGGCAAGAAACATTGGGAGGCAGTGAAAGGAATATTGAGATACCTGAAAGCTACAAAGAGTATGCGTATATGCTATGGGAGTCAGGAGCTAAGTGTAAAAGGTTTTACAGACTCAGATTATGCAGGTGACTTAAGCAACCGAAGGTCTACGTCAGGGTATGTCTTTACATTGGCTGGTGGAGCAGTATCATGGCGTTCTAGATTACAAGATTGTGTTACTCAGTCTACTACAGAGGCTGAATATGTTGCAGCATCAGAGGCATGCAAAGAATCAATTTGGCTTAATCGACTAGTAACAGATTTGGGAATCAAAGAAGAGATGCCTGTGTTATATTGTGATAGTCAAAGTGCTATACAATTGGCTCGCAATCCAGTTTATCACTCAAAGACAAAGCATGTGGATGTGAAGTATCATTTCATCAGGGAAATGCTCGAGGATAAGCAACTTCAGCTTGTCAAAGTTCACACCACAAAAAATCCTGCTGATCTACTTACAAAAGGACTTCCCTCAGAGAGCTTCGCGCATTTTCGCAAGCAGTTAGGTGTAGGGTAGTACATCACTTCTCTACATCTCTTGTATATTAGCTTCTCTCACACTTAAAGTACCACATTGGAATTTAAGTGGGAGGTTGTTGGGGTATAAAGCCCAATGTGGTCGCCCAGGTAAGTGGGCGGGCCGCCAGGTATGTACACATATTCTTTGCAAAAACCTAATAAGAACTCACTATGCTCTACACATTACAGTAGAGCGAGTTCACCATATCGTCGTGCTCTTCTTCTCGCACTCTCTCTCGTGTCGCACTTCCGATCGTACTCCTTCAAGTCCCCCCTCCAAAAGGACTTGTATTATAATCCTCTCAAAAGAGAGCCTTGTTACAATACATGTTTGTACTCTTTGGAGCTTTACTCGAATCGAGAAGATGGTGTTTTTCAAGATTCCATGGTATAACCCTCCTTCCCAAACCCTAAACACCCAGTGGGGAGAAAGGAGCTGCGGAGAAAGAGGTAGATGAGGGTGAAAAGTATTTTTCAAGCAACGAGATGGAGAAGAAGAAACTTTCATTGGATTGGATTTGCATCCATAGCTAAGCTTGAGCATAGAGTCCATCTCTAGAGCTTCCATGAGAGAGAGAGAGAGAGAGAGAGAGAGAGAGAGAGAGAGAGAGAGAGAGAGAGATTGCTTTACCAACTTGGGCACTTGAGAGAGTGTGTGAGAGGAGCAAAAGGCAAAAAATCCAATGAGCCCTCCCTTTTACGCTTGTGCAAGTTCCCAAGGGGTCCACCTCAAAATATGTAAGTGTAGCACGAGAGTTCACTCGAAGGGGTTTTTAATATTTTAAAGAGTTACATAATTAAATGTACAATAGGGGTAGAAAATTGAAAAAAAGGTAAAAATATATGAAGGAAGAGGGGTCTTTTAATTCATGATGAGGTATGTGTGTAGAGGGGCTTTAAAAATACCTTTTGAATGCATGTGCTATAGGTATTTTTGAAAGGTGGACCCCCGA
The DNA here is from genome assembly GCF_014529385.1 of Adiantum capillus-veneris. Lineage (NCBI taxonomy): Eukaryota > Viridiplantae > Streptophyta > Polypodiopsida > Polypodiales > Pteridaceae > Adiantum > Adiantum capillus-veneris. Next base: position 79,567,157 of record NC_140952.1, on the reverse strand, counting down.
GTGCAAGTGTGCAACTTGGAATGCTTGCAGCTTGACCAATTAGGTGTGAACACTCCATAATGCAACTCAAGCATGCTCTTATACTTGTCCTAGCTTGCTATGCTGCATGAAGAACTCGCACCCCCCCCCCCTTGGAATCTTCTTGGCAAGTGAAGACACCACACTCACTCACACACACTTGTTAAATTCACACAAAGCAAGTGTATGCTACTTTGGACATGTGGCCTAGCCAAGCTTAGTAAAGAAGGACTAGTGTCAAATTACTAATTACTGAATGAGGAAGGGCTGATCTAACCTTTTTTAGCTTTTCCCTTTCATTTGTTAAAAACTATAAACTTGCTCTTTTACTAATTAGCTTGGGTGCAAGACCTTTGCACAAACCTTCAAGGCTTACGAAAGCTGGTAGTAGGTGGAACTCCTCAAGTCCCTTAACACGCAATTACAAAAAATGAGCGAGACTTTTCAAGCATATAAAAAATCGAGTAAACTAATCCAATCAAAGCTCCATAAGAATCTTATGTAGCCCTACCATCTCTATTAGCATTTTAGAAATTCTTTATTAAACCTAAGAGTCTCTTAGAGAGCTCATCCTAAGCACACCCATAAAAAAGGCATCAAAAATGAAGTTTGAGTAAGAAGGAATGCACAAATCAATAGGTTACCACAAACAAAGAAATTTTCATCATAGAAATCTCAGTGAGTTCTACAATTATGGTCCAGACTATGTAGTATTTTGTTGATCGGCTCTACATATGCTAGATAATGCCTCTACTATGTCTAAGTGCTAGTGCATCGTGGTTAGGAACACAAGAACCACTAGAAGACACATTAAATTTACGAGCAAAGAGAGGTAAAAGAAAGCTATCTTGGTAGACCTTTGTTGGGATGACACCTTTGTTGTCTCTCAAAAGAAGATCCCTTTCTCTGGTCACCTTGAGCAAGGAAGTGTTGGTCACAAACCGGCGTGAGTAGCCAGCCATGTTGATAGCTACCACCTTAGTCATGGCCAAAGGCTTGGTAATGCAAAGGCTATTATTAAGAAATGAGAGGTTGTTAGCGATTGGGATGCTATAACACGCCTGATTGCACATGCCAAGTGAGGGCTTGACGATAGCCAAGGGTGATCCCCTCTCTCTCTCTCTCTCCCCCCCCCCCCCCCCCCCCCCCCCCCCCCCCCTTTGCCAAGTTCTTTTATAATTTTGTTAAACCCATTCCAAACACAAGGATTTTTGAAGCAGCTAGAGGCAAATCGATAGGCATAGGCTGAAATGTGTTTGAGTGGGACCAATGGTGGCTTGGACAAGGGTGATTGAATTCAACTCGCTCATGGCATGCAAGGCTCTAGATGCAGGGTCTCTCTCTCTCTCTCTCTCTCTCTCTCTCTCTCTCTCTCTCTCTCTCTCTCTCTCTCTCTCTCTCTCTCTCTCTCTCTCCCCCCCCCCCCCCCTTGCCAAGTTCTTTCATAATTTTGTTAAACCCATTCCAAACACAAGGATCTTTGAAGCAGTTAGAGGCAAATCGATAGGCATACGCTGAAATCTGTTTGAGTGGGACCAATGGTGGCTTGGACAAGGGTGGTTGAATTCAACCTGCTCATGGCATGCAAGGCTCTAGATGAACTCTCTCTCTCTCTCTCTCTCTCTCTCTCTCTCTCTCTCTCTCTCTCTCTCTCTCTCTCTCTCTCTCTCTCTCTCTCTATGTGCCAAGTTCTTACTTAGAGTGTCATTGTTAACCCTCGTGGCTCACGAACACCCTATCGCCTACGACGGACACTGTAACCGTATTATTTATTTAAGTAGAGTCAGGCAGCGGGCTTGTCGGTCCAATAGGGAAAGGTAGAGTGATCGCCGATGAGAGGCGCACTCTAACACGAACATGCTAGGGTTAGTTGGCTAAGCATGGGCGCCCAAGTGTGAATGGGGTGAGCTCACATAAAAGCCAATTAAACCTAAAATTGAGTCATTCTCTCATTGTGCAATAGAAGCTGCTCTTGCTCCATCTCCACCTTCTCCTTCACCATCTCCTTGTGTGTGTGCGTGTGAGAGAGAGAGAGAGTGTGTGAGAGTGTGTGTGCGATCGAGCGTTGCGGCGGCACGACGGCGGCGAGGCGGTTGAGCACAGCGTAGCGGCGTCTCCCTCTTCTTCGCGGCGAGGAATCCTCTACGGCAAGAGCATAAGGCGGTGAGTGACACACCATTGCCCTCTTTGAGCTTACTAGTTAAACTAGTTGTGTGCTTGGAGCCGTCTGTGGCTCGTACACGGTGTATCGGCAAGTCCCTTGCTTTGACAGTGCCGCAAGGAGCGCACATTTTTGGCGCCGCTGCCGGGGAATAGCCCTGCACTAAGCCCAAGAGGCACTTTGTGCTTCTTGTATGAGTGGTTTGCAGTAGGAAAGAAGAGGGAGAGGAAGGCGTATTTTTTCTGCAAGTTGTTATTTCTGTTTTTCCAATGCGCACAGTTTGCATTTTCTGTTTTTCTGCTACGTACATTCAGTAATTAGTTAGACAGTTAGCAAAATTCTGTTTTTCTTTTTACACACAGTTAGCATTTCTTGCGTTTTTTTTGCATTTTCTGTGTTTTCACTGCACAGTTCTGTCAAGTTTCAATTTCTGCATTTTCTGTGTTTTCTGTGTTGTGCACAGTTAGGCGCACAGTTAGTTAATTAAGTAGGTTAGTAATTAGGTGAACCACTGATTGCAGGTCAATAGGTAGGTGGGACAGTAAATAGTTAGGTGAGGTCAACGCGCACCAAAACGCGTACCAAATAATATCTCCAAAAAAAAATTATTTCAAAAAAAAATTTAAAAAAAATCTTGAAAAAAAAAATCGTGAAAAAAAAAACCGAAAAAAAAAACGCGAGTGAGTGGGAGGTTAAATTTTCGAAAATAAAAAACGTGAGTTATAAAAACGTACGGGTTGGTCTGTATAAAAGATAGATCGGGATCGATTCCCCAAGCCCAAGCCCAAGCCCAAGCCCAAGCCCACGCCCAGGCCCAGGCCTCAGGCCTCAGTCCTATGATATATACTAGACTCACTCTTATATATATACCCTACTCCCTCAAGAGAGAATGAGAGCATGTGGGACAAGTCCTCCACTCTCCTCCCTTCTCTTCCCACTTGCACCCTTAGACTTTCTAGTTTGGGCCTAGTTCCCTACTAGAAATTGACAGTTTTAGGGATTCCGAGGGCATAGAGTGACCAAACGGAGGGCTGTAAAGCACGGCACGACCCTCTGACCGATATGCTCGTTTCGAGCTATCACATGGCCCATTCCACGACATGCTCTAAAAAATCTAGCAAAAAAACAAACAAAAAACATGCTAAAAACTAGTCACAAGGCCTCCTAGAGCAGCTTTTTGACACCTTAGGGTATCAAAAGCACATGCACTTACGCTTTGGGCGGGTGCTAGAACACGAGCATATTGAGGGTGCGTCAGTTCATACGGACACCCATTACCCATCCACGATAGGATCTAGACCCTCAGCGGGGACACAAGGTAGCACCACCCAAGACCCTAAAATAGCCGCTAGTGATTCCTCCTCCGACTCAGAAATCATGGAAGCATACCCCACCCAAAACACTGAGAGAGAAGGCCATGCACCTCCCGAAGCTCCACAGCCTAGTACTAGTATGTTTAGCCGTTTCATGGAAACATTAGGTAGAGCTACTCGCTCGGAACCTGATGCAAATGAAGCACACGAAGGGGGTGGGGAAGTGGACTCTCCTTTCACATCGCACGTGGACCCCACACCCCCAAAGAGTGTCCATGTGGATATCCTGCCAACTTCTTACCAAGAAGGCCCTGTTGAGCTGCCTCCTTCAGAAGTTCCCTCTAGAGTACCGTTGGTGACAAGTAAAACCACGGGGAGCAACATTGCTTCTACCTCACAAGAAATCGTTAACACGTCGACTCTAGAAGGATTGTTCATTAATGATCATTGGACATACGACCTCCACACTGAGGTGTTGACGGATCTACACTCTGGCCACGCCTACCATGTAGGATGGATAGAGATTATACAATCCACCTCTAGTGCCACGAGCATCGAAGATCAACAGAAAATGATCTGTAATGTTATCCATGGCATTATTCAATCAGAAAGGCAAAACCGAGGGGTAAATATACTCTCAACTGTCTCCATGAGATTTCTGGATACGAGCAAGGCTCAACAGCCTACTCTATCACAAATGGAGACTCCTCTAATGAGCCCCATGGACCCATCTTACGTCATTTCACCTGGGGTCTCTATGCAATCTGAGCCTCCGAGCGACAACTTTAGCTTCCCTAACTTGGCTCAACCCTCTATTAAGGTAAACCCAGTGCTCACTCCAGGGATAAGCCTGACAGAGAATGTACCGATGACATCTACGGTTAGCGCAGTGCCACTACCTATTGTCGTAGTACCTAATATGGGGCCTCGACCGTATGTGCCTCTAGCCCCTTATGCACACATGGCCCCCACACCTCCAATTGTACCACTTGTTTATGCTCCTCGAGTGCCGCTCCCTAGCCCTTATCCGAGTGGACCTATGCCCGGTTATGTTCCATATCTTGCATCATCCACACATATGCCAAGACCGGCACCCGTCCCTCTCCCACATATGATTCCAAGAGTACCTCCACTGGCCCTGCCTCCTCACATAGGTGACTTGGCAGCGTTTGCTCAAACCATAGGTCGATCTATCGCGGAAAATATGCGTCATGCATCTGATAGAGAGCCTAGAAGTAAGGCAATACAAATTGCCAAACTCACGCAAAAATTCAATGGGGACGAAGATGCTAGGAAACACATTGAAGTGTTTGAACAAGTATGTGATTCCTTAAGGGAACGCAACGAACTACATAAGTGCAATGCCTTAAGCTTGACATTAAGTGGGAAGGCTGGAGATTGGTATAGGACCCTAAGGGTGGACGAGAAAACAATCTACCCTACCCTTCGAAGGTTGTTTCTAAAGGAGTACATACGAGAAGGTGTGCTTTGGGGTGTAGCATCTCAACTACAGAAGGCCGAACGTAAGGAAGGAGAGTCAGTAAGGGACTTCATTAGTCGTCTAAAGCACTTAAACTCTCGCTGCCCTGTAAATGAGCGCTTCAACAATAACTAACTGCTTGATCGATTCATTCGAGGGTTGAGGAATGAAGGAATCTATAATGGACTAGTGATTAGAGGTATCACAACCTGGGAAGATGTCACTGCCAATGCAATCCAATTGGAGGACAACTTGATGATAGCAGGCATGAGGGTGTCTACCGACACGAGATCCACTAGCTCACAAGCCATTGAGTATGAACCCATGACTGCAAAGCCCATTGCCAATGAGCCAAAGGTATTTGAGACATTCTTGGCAGACCTCACCAAGGCAATCCAAGAGTCTCTTAAGGATAATCGACCCCCTCAAAATAGTCACATGTATCCAAGAAGGGAGCAACAATGGTGTTCCATTTGCTTAGGTCCACATAGCACTAGTGAGTGCCCTACGTTTAGAGTAAAATTTAATGGAACTTGCAACGCATGTGGTAGGTATGGTCAACAAGCTAAGGATTGTTTAATGATCAAACGTATGATGGCAATTAGACCACCTGTAGCCTGGACGGATGCACCTCGAGCTCCTGTATTGATGCCTGCTCCACCTGTTGAGCAACTATCGCAACACATGGTCCCTAGATCTCAAAATGTTGTACAAGCTACACCGCTACCACCTCCTATGCTAGGACCGCAGCCCCCGCATCCAAGAGTCGCCCCTATGAACCAAGTGGGTTGCGAGCCATCAAATGCTTATGCAGATGGCTGTGAGGAGGAAATAGACACTAGTATTGCCTACGGACTTGATACATTGAAAGAGTGTCCTATATACTACATGGAAGATTGTTGGGGGCAAGTCAAGCCGGTTTATCAAGCTGCTGCTCTCGCATCCAGAGGTCAAAATATCAACACCCAGGCTAGGAGGCCACCTCTTCAATGCTACGAGTGTGGTGGACCACATCGGGCAGCGGAGTGCCCTATTAGGCTGCAAAAGAATGCTGCACAGATGCAAATGAATCAAGGGAGCACATCTGCAATGCCAATACTCACATGTAATCGTTGTGGCATAGATCACTTGATTGCCCAATGCCCCTATAATCCAAATGCGCCTAAAATCACACCCCTAAATTTGGTCGAAATTGCTAGTGTGACATCGCCAATACCACCCGTCGCACCCGCTTATGCGATTACACGGTCCATGCTTCAAGGGCCAGGCCATATCCTCGAAGAGAGAGACACCGCGTCAGTTATCCGAGCAAAGAAAAAGAAGACGCGAAGGAAGAGGTCGCAGAATACGGGAAATTCAAAGCCAAGTTCCAAAACAAACATAGGAACAGGAGATGACCCCCTGTATATGAATGACCTCGAGGATGATTCAGATTCAATCGAGACAATGGAGACTAGAACCAATACCACAAAGGGAAAGACCGACAAAGAAAACCGTAACATGGAACCAAATGAAAACCGAATAAGAGAAAACCATAAAGAGCCTCTGAAAACACCACTAGTGTTTCCAAATCCAATCCAGGACCCCCAAGATAAACCGCAGGGGCAAAAAGGGAAGAATCGTAAAAAGAAGATTGGGACGTATCCAAACCCAGTAGACGAGATTGAGCAGGTGAAACATCTAAGAGGTTTAGTGGAGGAGACTCAAAGGAAACTAGAACCAGAACCCATGCATGTCAAAATTCATGACACAGTGTTTCCCACGCAAGTTCATCCACCCCACATGAACCATAGACCGTTAGCCATATCTAGTATCATCCAAGAAGGGAGTGAGGACGGGGCATCAGAAAGTGAGCATACACCTTTCTTGTTGGAAAGCATGTTTAACGCAGGAATACTTGATCCCATTGAGGAATATGAGATTCCATCCTCACCAGTTCCTAGTCAAGGACCTACACCCTGCAAAATGCCAATGAATGTTGCCAAACTAGTGGACTTCATGTCTTCTGAGGTCCGAACCACGATCATAGCAAAGCTGTATGGAGATCCTGAGTTATTCCTTGCACTTCGAGCATTCCTTAATGGAGAGCTACGAACGGGATTACCGCAGTTTGCGCAACCAAATAGGCCTGACTCGATTATGATTGATGAGGAAAATCATGTGCAATCACTTGACTTAGATGGACACGAGTCTGTGATCGAGGTACCCATTAACGAATTAGGGCAGTATTTTGAAGGCGACGAGTCTAATGCGACCCTACCCATCACTACCAAGGGATTAACTATAAAGGGAATTCTTGATGGTGGTGCGGGAGTTAGCATCGTTACAAAAGATTGTTGGGAATCCATGGGAAAACCCCGCCTCAGTGTTACTAACATTGTGGTAAAGATGGCAAATGGTACCATAGCCAAACCTATGGGGATGCTCAAGGATCTTAAGATCAAAGTTCTAGGACACAAGGTACGACATACGTTCATTGTAATGGATTTCTCTAAACACCTTATGTCATATGAAATGATTTTAGGACGACCATTCATGAGGGAAGCACAAATGGTTCATGATTGGTCTAAAAATCATGTCTATTTGCAATTCCAAGACTCTGTCCTTAGAGTGGATTTGGTGACTGGTAAGGTACACCCCTTAGGGAGTAAAACCATTATTGATCATCGCTCTGACACCACAGTTCACTCGGCCCCACTACAATATTGTTACACTTGTAAGAAGGATACAGACATTGGCCAAGATTCTCCTTACATGGATGTGTTACCGGGTATGACGGAATCAGACAACGTAGACTGGGTACACCTAGCTGCAGCCATAGATACCTGGGGAAATAGAGGAACCACTTGGGTCACACCAGAGGGGGAAGAGGTACCACAAATTGCACCTCTAAACATGATAAGTGCCATACATGCATCTTCTAAGGGCAAGGCAATTGTGGACCAATCTGACAGTGACACCGATAGCTCAATAGAAGACTTTGACCAACACGACTTGGACACTGACTCCCAGAGTGAAACGGATTCTGAATCTCATGAATTAGAGAGTGGAGCAAGTTCAGAGTCAAAACATTCAGAAGGACCGAGCACATCAACCGATGATAGCTCCCCCGAGAGTGAAGAGGACACCAACGAGGACTCCTTTAGTGAGCCAGATCTAAATGCAAATCAAAAGCAGGTCTCAAATAATAAAAAGAAAAACCTTAAGAGGCGTCGATATCGAGCCAATGTACGTGCTAGGATAAAAAAGAAGAGATCCTCAGCAGAATGGCTCAGTTATATAGGAGCATGTGATGCTCATCGAAAATTGGTAGACAATTGGGGTGAATATCTCCAAAATGTTATGTGGTTTAGACCACGACCTCATGACATAGCCCAATTAGAGATCATAGACAAGCCAAAGTTGAGCCGCACTGCAAGGAGGCGTCAAAACCAAGAGTTAGCTCGACAACACAAGAAAGCAGAAATGGAAGCACAAACCAAAACACAACCAGAATCCACAGACTTGCATCCTGCACCAGAACATTTCAAATCTTACACCACAGGGGAAGCAAAGGTTGTGTACACAAAAGCCCAAAGAATACCTATCGATGGGAATAATGGAATCTATGATGGTCCGGCAATAGTTAAAGAAATAGAATTAGCTGACCCCAGTGAAGAATCAAAACCTGTTTTTATTGCCCAAGACCTCACAGAAGTTGAAGAGGCGGTCCTCAAAAAGCTTCTCAAGGAATTCAAGGACGTATTCGCTTGGACATACAATGATATGAAAGGTGTTCCACCTTCTGTGGTCCAACATAAAATCCCTATGATTAGCACTGCGAAGCCCGTACAACAAAGACCCTACCCGATGAATCCTAAGTACGCAAAGATCATTCAAGAAGAACTAGAAAAGCTTATCAAATGTGGGTTCATATATCCTATTGAACACTCTGAATGGGTGTCTCCGATAGTTATCGTGGCAAAAAAGAATGGGAAACTCAGGGTGTGCGTGGACCTCAAAAAAGTTAATGCAGCTACTAGAAGAGACCATTACCCCCTACCATATTCCGAACATGTACTCGAAAGAGTTGCAGGCAAGGAAGCTTATAGCTTTCTAGATGGGTACTCAGGCTACAACCAAATCACGATAGCGCTAGAGGACCAAGCTAAAACTGCCTTGATTACATAATTTGGCATGTTTGCATTTCGTGTGATGGCTTTTGGCTTAACAAATGCCCCTGCTACATTCCAACGATTAATAAACACTGCTTTTAAAGAATATTTGAGAGAGTTTTGTGAAGCTTTCTTAGACGACCTTTGTGTTTACTCTTCTTGGAAAGAACATCTATCATGTTTGCGGAAGGTGTTTGAAAAGTGTAGGTTATATCGTATCTCATTGAACCCGTTCAAATGCCAATTTTGGGTCAAGCATGGAGTTATTTTAGGGCATATAGTATCCAAGAATGGTATCTCAACCGATGAGAGCAAAATTAAAGTGATTCTAGAGTTACCACCACCAACCAATTACAAGGGAGTTCAAAGGTTCATGGGACACGTGGGTTATTATCGACGGTTTATTTTATTTTTTGCTGAGATAGCACGTCCTTTGTACAAGCTTCTCATTGAATTTAAATGGACTGAAGAGTGTGACCAAGCCTATGAACAATTGAAGAAAACACTAGCAAGTGCTCCGATTTTAAGGACACCTAACTGGGATGTCATTTTCCATGTGCATATTGATGCATCAAACTTTGCTATTGGGTGTGTTCTCACTCAACCAGGAGAACATAAATTGGACTATCCCATTAGCTTTGCAAGCCGTCAATTGAACGATGCTGAAAGGAACTACACCACTACAGAGCGAGAAGGTTTGGCAATGGTTTATGCAGTAAAGAAATTTCGCTACTACCTTCTGGCAAACAAGTTTGTATTTTATGTGGACCATCAAGCGTTGCTGTATCTAGTAAACAATCCATGCTCCACAGGAAGAATCACACGATGGTTGTTAATTCTTCTGGAGTTTGATTTCACGATTGTAGTGAGACCCGATAAAAGGCATGTCATGGCTGATCATTTGTCTCGCATACCCAATGGTGAAGCCCCTACAGGAGTTGATGATGAATTACCCGATACTTCCCTATTCATAGTTGAGACTATGCCTGAATGGAGTGAGAACATTGTTAACTTTTTAGTTAATGGTTTTCCACCCAAGGAACTTCGTAAGGATATCGCTCGAAGGCTAGTAAAAGAATGTGAACCCTATTGTTTGATTGCCGGAACTCTGTATAGATTAGGCAAGGATGATATTCTTAGGCGTTGTGCCCGCGAGGATGAATATTTGTATATCTTGCAAGAAGCACATATGGGCATAGCAAGAGGTCATTTTTCTGGAGACCTGACTGCTAGAAAGGTGCTGCAATCAGGCTATTGGTGGCCAACTTTATTTAAGGATGCATCACTTTTTGCAAAAGGGTGTGATGAGTGCCAACGTTACAAGACCACACAGCGCAAAGACAGAATGCCCTTACATCCTATTAAAGTAACCCAACCATTTGAAAAATGGGGCTTAGACTTTGTAGGTCCAATTAGTCCCACAGCTCGCAACACTCAATCTCGATATATTCTAGTTGCTACGGACTATGTAACAAAGTGGGCTGAGGCTAAGGCTTCACAAAAAGCTGACGCGAGGACAACAGCTAAGTTTCTTTTTGAGAACATTATCACAAGATTTGGTTGCCCTTTTGAAATTGTTAGTGATAATGGTACCCATTTTATAAATGAGGTAATAAGAGAGCTTACCACGACCTTTATGATATCCCACCATAAGTCTATACCTTATTACCCGCAAGCTAATGGACAAGCCGAGAGCACCAACAAGACTCTAATCTCTATTTTAACCAAGACGGTAGAAGCTCATCGCACTGATTGGGATTTGAAGTTGACATCTGCTCTATGGGCTTATCGTACTGCTTATAAAGTGGCTATTAATTGTACGCCATTCAAAATGGTATACGGCCAAGAAGCGGTTATGCCTTGGGAGTTTGTCATTCCTAGTCTTAGGGTAGCTTCGTAAGAAGGATGGAATGGTAACCCCTTAACCGAGCGTTTGTATATCTTAGAAAAACTAGATGAAGAGAGACAGTTGGCTGTGCAAAATGCTCTTGTGGAAAAGGATAGGAGAAAGAAGTGGTTTGATCGCCATGTGAAGGACAAGGACATCAAAGTTGGTGATAAAGTCCTTATGTATGGAGTACGTAAAGAGAAGAAAAAGTTGAAATATGCTGGTAAAGGACCATATAGAGTATGTGAAATTACCCCACAAGGTACCCTTCGTGTGGAAACTCTTGATGGAGTTGAAACCATTGGATTCCTCAATGGGAGTAAATTCAAAAGATATTATGATCCTTTAAGCCAAGAAGAACTACGGGCCATTCATCAAAAGAAGGCCGCCAAAGCACAACCGAGTTAAAGAAGATACAAGCTCAAGCTAAGGCTAAGGAGCGACAACAACGTATAAGACAAAAACGAGAGGCTAACCTTGGAGTCACAAATGCATTCCACGTGGAAATCGAAGAGGAGGGGTTGGACTCTGACACACCTCTACGATACCCTATTGAGTTAAATAGTGCCTATGGAAAAGTGCTATATAACGCCTTATTGGACACGGGTGCTAAATATAATCTGCTATCCTATGGGGTGTGGTGTCAGTTAGGGAAGCCACCTCTATCTGAGAGTATTATCCAAGTCAAGGGTGTCAACAAGAAAAAAACTACGGTTTTTGGAATCTAGCACACTTCTGTCAGTTATGACAATGGGATTGTAGCTCAAGACTTTTTGGTCATGCCTACTAGAACTATGGAGGGTAATATAAACCTAGGCCGCACATGGATGATAGCCACCAAATGCACTATTGATTGGGGGACTGGGGGTGTTACAACGCAAAAACCAACTCTTAGCCCTACCACTCAAGCCATAGTCCCTGAGATATTGCCTAAGGAAATAAAACCCAAGACATTGCATGTCCAGGAGGTTGAACCATACGTCCCCATAGCCCAACTCTCTAGAGCTTCAACTGATGTAGTTGAAAGAAAGCTTGAGACACACAAGAACCATCCTAATATAACAGACAAAACATACAAGTGGGTCCCTAAAGCCTCTGTAGTGAGCATGGTTGATGCAAAAAAACGGAAACCTAGTAAGAACCGTCCCACTCACTCCAAGAAATGTAAAGAAACGTTGCGTTGGATTCCTAAACGACTATTGGAAGCCCAAGGATACTATGAAGGAAATGATCAAATCTGGGTGCCCAAACGTAAAGTGTACTCTTACGTGTCACCTGGCCCATGTAAACCCAATCCTGTGGCTCCAAAACAAATTGAAAATCGCGGAAAAGAAAAAATCATGGAATGTTACACACCCGATCTAGAGCTAGTTTGGGTACTAAAGAAAGAATGATTTGTTCCACCTAGCTCAGGAACAGGGAAATCAAATGAAGCTTCTTGCTCTTCATGTAGTTCCTATACGCAAATAGAAGCTTCGACACAACCTCCACCTACCACTGTACATATCCATACAAGCACGAAAGAGTTTGCACCTCCCGGGGTAAGTTCACCACCTACAACAACGTTGCCAATAAAATCATGGGAGAGTACCTTACCACCCTTGCAACTAGATGAAACGCATAGGGCGGTCGAAAACTATTGGTTAAAACCTTCACCCATAACAACTTGGAACAATTGGTTTCAAAAGGTGACGACCTCCTTCCAAAAGGTATGATCTACCCAAGGAAGGTGGGAGTGTTTGCTAACATCAATCATTCACTCGCTCCCCTCTCAACCCTCCTCCCTGATCTCTGAATTCCAATCTTAGGGAATGTATATATATAGCCTTATACTCACAAAAAACAAAAATAGTAAAGAGCAAGAGCGACTAGCAACGAGAGAGCACCCTATCAGATCTTACATATAAGTCCAAATTCACCGTGTCAATTCAAGCAACACACAAAAACAACTCTTATGTTTTAAAGGCCTAACCAAATCTATCTGTCTTGTCAGAAATGGCTACTTCACCAGAGGCATGCACTTCTATTTTTGATGAAAGGTACCCTTTGTCTTTTCCTCAAGTGTTCTACGTATGCTATCCTATACTTTCTTGTGAATGGGATTTGATAGAGAGCCTTGCATGTGAGAGAAATTTTGAGGAGTTAGAATGGCTGATACGTCTATGGCTAACTAGTGATACCTACCCAGTAGCGAATGTGTCTCCAATGGCACATGCTTATTGTTTTGCACAAGATGAGTATCCACGCATCGCGAGGTTCTTGATTAGCATGCTTGCACAAGAGGATGATGAAGAGGAACTAATAGAGACCGAGGAAGACTATGGCCTCACGGACAATGATTTTATTTATCTAGATGATGAGGATAGAGGCCTAGCCTTAGGGTGGCCACCCGGTTTATATAATATCCTCTTTCCTTGATTCTAAAAGGGGTGACAGATAGGTAGGTTAGGGGTCTAGATTGTGTTTTGAGTTTGTTTTTTAGGAGTTTTAATTTTTCACACTGACATGCCTCCTAGAGGTATAGTACCTGTTTTTGGATGTGTTAGGTAGGACTTATATGGATCTCCATCCACATGGCTGAGGACATCTACTTCAACGAAATGAGCCACTCCATACCTCCAGGTGTACTACTTTCCATGATTCATGTTGGTGGATATGTGTAATTGCTAATAATGATTTTTCATTCTTTGTTTGAGTGCAATAGTTATGATTGTTATCTGCCATTATAGATGTATAAATTTGTCTTTGCTTAAGTTGATTGAACTCCAGTTTAATCTTATGGATGAGCCTGGAGATTAGGAGACCGTGACTTTAGGTTAACTCATTTACTTGACCACTAGGCCTAGCTAATAAAATTATCCGAGTATTTGAGACCTTAGGAATGTTTTAGGCAGAGAAAGTCTTGCTCACTCAAACAACAAAAAACACTAGCACGAATACCAAGGAAATGGAAGCAAAAAAAAAAAAAAAACATAAGTGCCACAAATGAAAAATCTTACGCTGGAAGAGAAATCCTGGCTTGAATTGGTACTTCACTCACATGTATTGTCTATGGTACTAGAGCCCTAGAGGTTCCCAGTGTGGGCGCTTTTCCTTGAGAAGCAAAAAACCCCGGACATACAAAATAAGCACACACGTCACATGATTGTGACCCAAAGTAAAAAAGTATTAAAAAAAATAAAAAATTAAAAGACTTCCATTGAGCTTACAGTTAACATTTCAAGCTTTTGTTTGCAGTTGTGAGAGCAAGTTGGCTAATCAAAACTGAAAAGCATAATTAGGGAATCTTGCATTTAGATAATCTTCTTAGCTTAGCTAGTACTAGAGTAGTTGTTTTAACCTTAGTCATAGCTAACTAATTGATAGACTCACCCATAAGCTCAAAACTCTTGATTAATTAATTTACTCAAAGTGCAATTTATTTGTCCTTAATGGCAGTCTAACATTTCATAAATCTTGCATTTACTCATTTCCACATGTACTTTACATTCCCCTCATGATTTATGGCAATATAATTCCGCTTGCTAAAACAGTGACTTTGCCTTGCAGATTCAAATCTAGATGCTCTACAACATGGACATACCAAGCTTCAACTCAATAGCTTCCGAGGACGGAATCTACATAAGGAAGGGGGGCAATGTTAACCCTCGTGGCTCACGAACACCCTATCGCCTACGACGGATACTGTAACCGTATTATTTATTTAAGTAGAGTCAGGCACCGGGCTTGTCGGTCCAATAGGGAAAGGTAGAGTGATCGCCGATGAGAGGCGCACTCTAACACGAACATGGTAGGGTTAGTTGGCTAAGCATGGGCGCCCAAGTGTGAATGGGGTGAGCTCACATAAAAGCCAATTAAACCTAAAATTGAGTCATTCTCTCATTGTGCAATAGAAGCTGCTCTTGCTCCATCTCCACCTTCTCCTTCACCATCTCCTTGTGTGTGTGCGTGAGAGAGAGAGAGAGAGAGTGTGTGTGCGATCGAGCGTTGCGGCGGCACGACGGCGGCAAGGCGGTTGAGTGCGGCGTAGCGGCGTCTCCCTCTTCTTCGCGGCGAGGAATCCTCTACGGCAGGAGCATAAGGCGGTGAGTGACACACCATTGCCCTCTTTGAGCTTACTAGTTAAACTAGTTGTGTGCTTGGAGCCATCTGCGGCTCGTACACGGTGTATCGGCAAGTCCCTTGCTTCGACAGTGCGGCAAGGAGCGCACAATCATCCAATACGTCCACCTTTTGGGGTGTTTACGTTTTCCCCTGGAACAAGTTGTATCACGACCCCTCCTAGGTACCATATTGTGATGGGCAAGCTCCCACGAAATCTCTCTCTCTCTCTCTCTCTCTCTCTGTGAGTTTTAACTTGAGGTTTTAACGTCGTAGGAAACTATCTCAAGAGACCTTAAAGATCTAGATGACGAGGAGAGTTGAACTCAAGACCCGTTATTCAAGAGGGAAATGACATAACCAATCTACCACACTTGGGCGATAGAATGGTTATAGCATTTTCCTCTTTTTATTAGCACACACACTCACACCCACACACACACCCGAGAAGAAGAGAGTTTTAGCGTCGTAGGAAACTATCCCAAGAGACCTTAAAGATCTAGCCGACGAGGAGAGTTGAACTCAAGACCTGTTATGTGTGTGTGTGTGTGTGTGTGTGTGTGAGAGAGAGAGAGAGAGAGAGAGAGAGAGAGAGAGAGAGAGAGAGAGAGAGAGGCCTCATTGGGTTGGAGTTGATTTTTAACCATTTTTAAAGCCAATTTTCTTCTTGAAATCTATTTTGGGTTTTGAATCAGCTTATGCTAGTGAGAATATCTTAAAGATTATTTTTTCAACAAGCTCTAGTATACATGCAACATAAGAGCCATGAAAAAGAGCGTATTTAGATTTCTTCTATTTTTTCTATTGATTTTCTTCAAGGAAAGCTTAAAATCTAGAACAATAATTGGACTTTAAGCCAATCATAATATCATGAAGATTGTTGTCTTGTAAGCACTGATACCTAGCATTGGAGAATAATAAACAACATTGTCACACAAAGATGTCATGCGAAATTAAATTAAGAGATCCTAGCCACAAGTAAAGTAGTGTGAGAAACCAATAGCATTGATGTTGTGGGAGATATGTGCAAATTGCACATTGGATAAGCAATATATTCATGTTGATCATGTATGAATATGCTCGAATTTTTGGTTCGCTCTAAAAAACTTGCTCGGTGTTTGGTAAAACTCCCCCTTGACCACCAATAGAAGCAAGAACTCCTTGTGTACCAACAATAAGATGTGGTTCTACTGCACCTTGTGATGTCGTAGTATTCATGAATTGATTAAGCAGTGTAGCTACCATGAAAACAATAGCACTAAGCTGTGAAAAATTATGCTCTAGTGTGCTTTGCCTAATTAAAAGTTGATTGAACTCATGTTGATTAAGCAAGCCACGACCGCTTGCCAACGATTGCTTATCCTTGATGTTTCTCATTAAAAGATCGTTAGGGGGATGAGTTGGTTTACAAGCAGTTATATCATGTTCAAAATCAAAACTATGCCTTTGGAGAAGATCTTGTGCTATGCCATACATGTTGAAATTGCTAGAAAACAAGTTTTACGATAATCTAATAGACGACGTCCTTGACAAAGTGTCATTGTTGTGAAACTGTAGAAAATTCCTTTTTGTGTGGAGTTTTAAGTCCAATGTATTTGCATGCATTCAATACACCATCAATAGATGTAGTAATAGCTGGTTACATTCTTTAAAGAAATCCGTATTGATTGGTAGTAGCTATCGAGCTTTGCATGGATTGCATGCACCACTTATCGTCTTTAAACTAGTTGATTTGATCACACGATTTTCTCACTACAAGAGTGGTAGATAAGAAAACAGGTAGAATGGAAAATGGGTTTTCCCTTCCAACACAATAGACCACACCAAATTCTCGTTATACACTTTGTACCTTTCTACATATACACCTTGATTTTGATTATGAGAATCTCTTTATGCCCCGCTCTTATTCTTGAAATTTGAAATTGTGAGCTCTATTGGTTGAATTTCAAGAAACAAATATGGATGTCAACAAATTGCTGCCTTGCTCTTGCTTTCCAACACTTGTGTGCCCCTTGGCTTGTGTAGGGGGTGAGAAGGGCCCTATGTAGTGACCTTAGGGCCCTCTTGGGCGCCCATATTCAAGCAATGTGGAAAACAATCTCAAGCTTTCATGGTAGAAGTCAGCAGGCTAAACGAGCGGAAGAGGCTTATGGAGGTCCGTAGAGAACTTGAATGGTGGTCCACTTATGTTGAGTCCTCCTTGCAATGGCTAGGCGCCCCTTTTGAGCCCAAGAGCGCTATGTTTTGAGTCCTCCATAGATCATCTTCACTTGCACCAAATGTTTCAATCTCAAATTTAAAATGTCCCATAAATTGCACTTCGTCGATCGAGAGTGAATGCAATCTTGCTTATGCTACCTTGAAGTGGAGCTTTAGATCCTTCCCATGACCCTCTTGACCTCTCCTTTGCATGCACACTTTCCCTCTTTTATGGATGCCTTTTCTCTCCCCTCCGCAAGATCTCAATGTTGGGATGGGGGAAAAGGGAACAACACCCTGCACACAATACACTGCCTCTATAGCCCAAGGTAATAGTCCGCACCCCTACCTACACAGAATCACACACACATGCACACTTTCTGTAAAGCTCTACTACCAGACTCGCCTTGGAGCATCACCAAATACACACAATCACTTATAAATCCCAAGCATAATTGGCTCGACAACACATTTCCATACCTTCTAGTGCATAGTACCCTCACCAAATCTGCAACCACACACACTAAGCCCGCCCAATCTCTCTCTCTCTCTCTCTCTCTCTCTCTCTCTCTCTCTCTCTCTGTGCACACACACACAAAAAAGACCCGGAGCCAATGCTACCACGAGTGCTATGCACGAGACGACGAATAGATGAGAAGATGGTAGCTAAATACCAACACAAAAAAAACTGGGTACAATGATGGCACTAATAACAAATATGCCTCAAAGCCTTTACACTTCGCCTTGCTTCATTAATCCATGTGAAAAAACCCGGCAGCCCCGTTTTGCAGCTCTCCAAGCTCTTGAGGGGTCGTCCTGGCAACCCTCCTTTGTAAGATTTCTACTCGGCCTTCTACAGACGACCCCCAAAGCTGATTACAGTGCGCCTACAACTCCTCAAATGCCCTCCTTCACCATTTCCGAACCCTCCTTTTCTTTGCACCTTCCATGCTAACATTGGTATCATGTTTCACCTTTGTAGTGCTACCATCTCCTCCCTCTGCATGTGGCTATGCTATGGATGCCGTCCCCCTTCATCTGGCGGCCCCTCAATCATCGACCTTCTGCATGCCCTGTAGCGTGCTCAGGATTTGCCTCTTTATCCATGCAGAGGTACCATTCCCCTTCTCTTTCGTTGTGTTGCTCCCGGTCTTTCAAAGCCTTTGCAACGCTCAATATCCACTACAAGCAGTTCGCTTTCAATATTGATAGAGCCCTCACCTGCTACTCCTGCATTCGATAGCTCCTCCTACCTCCCTCATCTTGCAACTTCTTTTTATCTGCTTACCCTGTAGCTTCACACGAGCATTCTCCCCTTTTTGCTCCTTACAGATAGCTGCGGCTCCTCCTGGCCTGCTCACGGCTAAGCTCACCCACTCTCCCTCCTTGCGCTTTTGAGCAGCCCCCGGATCAACTTATCCTCCTACTGATGGCGCTCTCACCCACAGACAACCTGCCCTCTCCTCAATGCCAGCCGCTCTGCTCGGCCTTCCCTCTCCTTCAAGGCCTGCCCACGGGTGTCCCCATGCACCTGGCAACTCGCCCTCCATTTTTTGCCTGTGGCGGCCCTGAGTTCCCTTTGCTCCTTCAGTTCTCCCCATGCAGCCCAACAGATGGCGCTACTTTCTCCATGTCAACTGCAGCGCTTGTGTAGTAGCACGGTTCTCTTCCCTCCCGTCGTCGACTCCTGCATTCCTTTTTTCCACCTCCCAAAAAAAAGTTCTTTTAAATCAACTTAAGCAGCCCTTCCCATCAAGCACAAGGGCTAAAAAAAGCTCTCGTTCTACTCCTTCTGTCTCGGCAGCTATGATCACATGTCAACCTCTTCTATCCATGTTTCAAAACTCCAAAGACCACTTTCCTGCTTCTCGGCACCTAAAGCTTCATGGCTGCCATTGAGCAAAATCATCCGACGTCCCGGGTGAAGAAACTCTTGCCAAAGAAAGCCACGATTGTCATGACCATCTGTTATTTTGAGCTCGATATGATGCTTGATTGGTGAACAACTATGCACCTTCTCTCAAGCACATAAACAACCTTGACACTGTTGATCTCGTTCACCAATCTCATTTGACATACACCTTACAATTGGACTCGTTGAAGATTGCATCAAGTATAGATTCAACCACCCTGCCATTTGCTTCCAATTCTCCATACACAGGCTTCTGACGTGTTTGTGGGTGAACCAAGTTTGGGTGCATCAACGTGGTTTGAAGGCAATGTGAGAACTAAGTTGTAAGGCATATGAATTTCCACCCAACCTATCCCTATATAGACTTTCTAGATAGGGCCCCTTGCCATTATTTCATGTGGACTTATAGCCCCCAGAGGACCCTTGCCCTCACAAAAACCTTAACTATGTGCTATTTTGTGAGATGTGAAATGGATTTTTGTCGTACATTTAGCCTAGAGCTCTCAAGTCTTCAACTTCAAGCTTAAACTCTCCATATGTTGTGTGCTTGATGCATGGTTGAGCTATGTTGTAATGATGATGAAATTTTAGTGTATTGATACTCTCTTTGCTGTCCATCGATCTCATGCTCTCATTCACTATCTTTCTAGTACATGCATATGCTTTTGTGTGAGGGGTGTGTGATTCTATGTGCATGTGCTTGCTTGCATTGAGAGATATAATCTCTCTGTTGTGTGTGCATTCATATGTGTGCATGTATGCATATGTGTCCATGCTAGCTTGATTGATAAAAACATGTACATGCTTTGTTGCGAGGATTGTGTAATTGTAGCTTAAGATTGAGTACGTGCATAGGTTGATCTCTTCCTTTGCATGTTTGATGTGGTAGATGTTCAATCGTAGCATCAAGTGTGTGTTTAGATTCCCATACTCATTGTATGATGCCTCCATGCCTTAACCAAGTTTAGAGCTCACATAAAAGCTTGATCACATGAACTTTGCCCCTCACACTACATGAGCCTAGCCTATTGACTCTTGAGCCATTTTTTTGTTCGTCGTCAACGTGTGGAATGGCCACTTCTGCATCTTTGGTGGAGCTGTGCGGGCGAGCAATGGCCGAGCTTGCGAATCGAGGTAACTACCTAACCTAGCTCTAGCTACCGAAGTCAAGCTGAAGATGCTCACATTTTCCTGCGTGCTCCAGATGCAGCAAAGCGTGAAGAACTTTTCCGTCTGCCATCTGAATTACTTGCCCATATCATCCCTTTGCTCTCTCCCCTTGCTCTCGAGTCACTTCTAACCCAATCATACTTCAAGCTTTCGTGAGTGGTTACCTTTTCATACTCTCATCTCACACACACACACACACACACACACGCACGCATGCTCACAAGGGTTTGAAAAGGAAAAAATGGCCACATGCCGCGTGGGTGAGAGAGAGAGAGAGAGAGAGAGAGAGAGAGAGAGAGAGAGAGAGAGAGAGAGAGAACTTAATCATGCAGATTTGTAGAAAACTGTGGACGTACACATGCCAAGCAACACAGCATTGTGAAGCGTTCCTTCCACACCATGATGCATGGTTGTAGCTTGTGTTGTTTGAATGGTGCTTGGAAGAGACATTTTGAAAAAAGATGGCCATCTGGTTTTAAGAAGCTGAGGTTTGACACTCTTCTTGCCTCTACGGAAGTCGTGCTCCTAAACCTTCATGACAATGAAGCTTTGATCGACTGGAGGCAACGTTTCTGGGAGGCACATGTGCAAGAGTAAGTAGGCAAAGAGTTTTTTCCTTTTTTTCATCGGCATCTATAGGAAATATGTGAGGAACTCATTGGACCTTGGATGCCCCTAGATGTTTGAATGATGCTGTTGCACGAATCTCAACATCTCATCATCAAAAGCCCCTGTGTGATATGATTTTACCAAGTAAGGTTTATTCATAGATACATTGTTTTGTTATAAAAACAGGCACATACTTAAAAGATCATGTCTATGTTTGCTTTGAGGATAGTAGCTAAGGCCATCCCTTTAACAAGTAGATTTTTGGTGTATGAAGTCTCAAACGAAATTATCCAAGGGTTTGGATTTAAAGAAATGAAATATTTGAAAACAAATGAAAGCTTATTGACTACAAAATTTATTAAAATGGAGACAATTTGTTTAGTCTCAAAACTATGCCATGTATGTTGCATCAATGAGTTATAAATTTTGAATACATGTAAGTAAAAAGAGTTTTGGAGGTAAAGGTGCACGTGTAGTTGGTAACACGGATGGAAATTATGAGAGGAATGTGAACAATAGAAGTTCTAGGTTAGGCTATGCATGCCTCCACATTCCTATGGTGCAGTTTTGTGGCGATCTTGTTGGAAAATATCTACATCGCAATCTGACACAGAGCAGTGTACGTTGCTTCGTCATAGGCTAGCAAGAAAGCTATATCGCTTACTCATCTAGTAGGAGATTCAGAGCAGATTTTCCAGTTTTGCATTGTGATAGTCAAAGCGATACAAGCTACCAGGCAATCTAGTGCTTTTGGCAAAGATGTAGAGCTGCTTCACTTATGTCTAAGCTTCTTGTTCTTCTTGGAGAAAAGCGCATTGAGCTTGTCAAGATTCACACAAATGACAATCTTGCAGATCTTACAAAATGTAACAACTTGATGACATCATTGCATGCTGAGGTGACAACTTGTACGGACCTCAATCCAGCTCAAATCGCGAACAATTTTGGACGTTAGATGTGGCAATACCTTATTAAGTTATTACATGCTTTAAGAGTTGTTGAGTTCTTTTATGAATAATTGTTTTTAGGAGTAGCTTTTTGGGTTGCTTTAGCACCTAGGTGGTGTAAGCAAGAGGCCAACGCTTTTAAGTCAGATTTTGAGAGTGGGCTCTAGCCTCTTCCAGCAAGTTGTATACATTGCTTGAGTTAGGGACATTTGTTTGGGAGCCAATTTTTTTGAGAAAAACTTCGCAGCTCATATGTCTCTCAAAGATATCTCTCGTATAGAAAATTCATCAGTTTACACAAGGCCGTTTCAGTTTATTGCTGCCCCGCATTTTGCACGGATCGGTAATTACAATAGCATCAGAGCTGAATTGAGTGTTCTTCCCCTTCGAGCTCCCCTCTACCCCCGGAGAACTACCCTCGACCCCCCGAGAGTCTCTCTCTGACCCCTCTCATCTCAATCCCCAAGGCAGGGTCCTCTGTCTCGCAAGGCCTTGCCTCTCCCCCGGGGGGGCAAGTGACGATCCATCTGTTTGGAGGATGGATCACGCTAAGGAGATGATCCGAATTAGGTCCCTTGGACGTATGGTGTCGGCAGGCCGCTTGGGTAAGGTATGCGTCTGGAACGCGTTGGCCTACTCTTAAGGTTACCTTCAGACGGCAACTCGAGTTGATCGTGGACAAGTCATCGATTTTATAGGTTACCAAGGTGAACGATAGGTTTGATGTTATCTTGAAGTCCCCGCTTGCCGCGAGCGACCTTGTCCAGCGCTTGCATTGCGAATCTCGCCTCTCCAGTTGGCATGCCAAGGTGTCAGTCCCCTATAGTCAGCGCTCAAGGGTGGTAAGGCCAAGTAAGAAGCCCCTCCCGGAGGGACTCGTTGTGACCACTCTGAACGTAAATGGCCTTCGGAACAACGGATTGAACTTGAGTGTCTGATTCAAAGGGAACACTGGGAGGTCGCCGGGTTGCAGGAAACACGAATGTTCTTAGGTAGTTCGCCGTTAAAGGTACCGGGATTTAATACCTTTGAGTCCCTTGGGTCAGGCAAACCTGGCGAGAGAGGATCGATCTCCCTTACCTCCCGGTGATGCCGGGCCTTTGAGCTCAGCGTGTCTTCCCTCAACGGTATCTTCGTCCAGCTGCACCCGGAGGGGCAGACGGGACCGTGGGTCCACGGGAATGTGTACGTGCCTCAGAGGGCACTGAAGGAAGCGCGCGCTGATATGTTAGAGACTCTAGTGAAAAATCTGGCGAAGCTGCCCAGAAGAATGTCCCAATCGTTGTGGGAGGCGATTGGAACATGTCCCAGTGTAGGATGGCTAAGTGGCTAGAGTCCAAGTGCCCCAAGTATCAAATCCTTCAGTGTCGTGGTACCCCTCTCACGTGTCACTCCCCCCGTGGTAACGGAAGATCGGACATCGATTTTTTTATAGTGAACAAACTGGCCTTGTCCTCTCTTCGTAAATCCTATGTCCTGCAGAGCACGGGCATTTCGGATCACTGGCCGGTGTCATGCAAGATCTTAGGCACCGCATCGGGCATAGGGGTGAAACTTGTAGTTGAAAGGCGACCGAGGATCGACGCGACTAAAGTCGAGGGGGCTGGAGGACTCTTTTTGCATAGCAATAAGTGGGAGCCCCTCCTTCAGTTGAACGACTCTGAGGGCCCGGATACAATAACCCATCAATTGATCCAGGGTTTTGAGGCTAATGTCAAAGCCATAGCAAAGGAGGCCGGAGTCTTTGGGAACCATCCCGAATCGTTGGACAAGCGAACTAGGCTAGATTCCAAGACTAGGCGCGCGATCAACAACAAGCGTAAGGCATTCCTTAAGGTAAGAGACTTGGACCCGCGGTCGACCCAAGGTAGAGATGCGTAAAATGTGTACGTACAGGCACGAGGACCGGCTCGTGCTGCGGAAAAGGACTCTCAGCGCATGGTCCAGGAACAACTAGCAAAGAAAGGCTCCGAGCTCCTGCGGCGAAGAGAGCACAAGAAGTGGTGGAGCTTGAACCAACGAATGTTGGGAAAAGGTCCTGAAAGCCAGATAGTGCAGGCCCTTCTGGATAGTGCGGGGGTCTTGCAGGCGGGCGAAGAGGAAACTCTTGAAATCTGGCGAAGGCATTATACCAAAGTATTCTCGGATGAATCCGGCATAGTTACATGGGACGGCGGATGGGGGTCAGGAATGGGGTCGGGACGGCAAAAGTCAGGAAACGGGGACGGGGGTCGGAATGGCAAAAAAAAAAGAGAATTTTTTTGGCATTTTTTGACCTACACACATGCCACACACATAGAGCATCACTTTGACCATAAATTTACACTAAATAGACCAAAGAACACGAGTCATATAGGCTGAAATGTGCTAATAAAACATCGATGATCGATGGATACAAAATGAGAAGTGCATGCCACAAGGGCTCAAGAGTCAAAAAGCCTAAAGGACTTAGGACAAGCCTGAGGCCTCAAGGATAACAAAAAGTACAAAGGGCTATGTAGTAGGTAGAGTCGTAGACTCAAGAGTCTAGACTCGAGAGTCGAGTGATCAATGATCATCAAACTCAAGAAGTGCTCGCCTGCTGAATCTCCACATCGTCGTCGTAGTCAAGGTTGTCAGCGACGTATGAGGGCTCCGGCTCGGGAGGCTCGCATTGAGGCTCGAAATCCTCCTCTAGCTCCTCCAAAAGAGTATCGGCCATAGATGGATTCTCTTGTGCCATCTCCCACTCAGTGAAAGGATCTGCCTTGTGTGTGATGCTCTTGGCAAGCATGCGCAAGTTAGCGCTCACAAACACCAAATCATTGGCCCTCTGAACCCCAAGGCAATTCCTCTTCTTAGAGGCAATGTGGCTGTACACACTCCATAGTTGCTCCAAGCAACTAGTGGTACATGCTTGGCTAAGGACACGAATAGCCAAGCGCTGCAAATGTGGGCCATCTCCTCCATAGTCCTCCCACCACAAAACCGAGCCAATCTTGTTGCGATCAAGCTGTGCATCTACACATCCATAGGAGCCCTTCTTTTGCCTGTAGTTGAGTAGCTCGTCTCTAATCTTGCGCCTAATGTCACTGCTAGGCTCAAGGCGCTTCAATGCAAGCCGCCATCCTTTGCTCACCTCCTTGTCGGTCTCTTGACGCCTTCCTTGAAACTCAGGGTCAAGCACATAAGCTGCCGCATGAAGTGGAGAGTAGTATCCATTCCACCTCGACTCACACAAGCCATGAATCTCCGCATACTGAACAGGGTCAGGCACAAGCTTCTTAAGTGCCTCTATCATCCGATCCATGGCTTCGTAGACTTTGCCAATGCATGGCTGCAAGCCATCCACCACTCGAAGTAGGTGTAGAATAGGCTTGACCATGGCGTCAAGAGTCTTCACCTCCTCCCACCAAGCGGCGTCGTCGGCCCATTCTCGGCATTTCAATCCTACTGTTGATGTAGACTCCGGCATGGCCTGGAACTCATCACTGAGAAAGAGGCCCCTTAAGGCTTCGCCACATGTAGACAAGCGGCCTAGCATAAGCCAATTGAATGCAAATCTTGTCTCTGAATATTTGAGCAAAGACAAGTGGCTCCTCTTTGAGAATTCATGGCGCACTTTTTGATGGTTGAGCACAAAGGAGACAATTCGAGAGGCGTCACCAATGGTGGGTGAAATCCATGACAAGTTGCCTATGTCCTTGAGGAGGTTATTGAGGCAATGCGCCATGCAAAATGTGACATGGATGCTGGGATACATGCCATCAATGATAGCTCCGGCTGCCCTATTTGATGCCTCTCCATCTGCAACCATACAAAGGACATTCTCCGGGCCGGTGATCTCTATGGTGCTTGTCCACTCCGCAGCAAGCATCTCGGCGGCCTTGCCACTATCGGATGCATCATGTGACTCCACAAAGTACATCTCCCCCCGAGAGTAGGCCACCACCCCGTGGATGGACCGCTTGCGGGTGTCGCTCCATCCATCTACAAGAAGAGAGACGCCATTGGTCTCCCATAAATCCTTTGTTGCTTGGGCCGCTTGCTCCACGGCAAGCTTCTCTTTGTCAAGGAGGGTGGTGCGAAGCCTCTCTGATGAAGGTGGCACATAAGAGGAGCCATATTCCCCTATTTTCGTAACCATGGTTCGAAAGTATGGAGACCTATCCACACAAAATAGAGCATGTTGCGTTAGTATGGAGAGTCGAGAAATTATAACCCATTATGAATACAAAATGGAAGATTGTAATGTGCATATGCCAAGGGAAACTCACCGCGAAGCATGGAAGGCAATGTGGTCGTGGAAGAAGAATCGGGCAACCGACCTATCCACCTCTTCCTTCAATTTAGGATTCCAATTTTCGTTGAGAGTGGTTTGGCGATGCGGAAGGGAAGAGGACGGTGTAGATCCATGGCTCTTGAAGGTTCGAGAGATGTCGTCAAGGTTGGCTTCCCTTTGCTCTCACGGTGTCGCCGTGGCGGAGGGATCAACGGCAACAAAACGGCCCCTCTTGGCTGCTTCCGCAACCTCATACACCGTGAGCTTCTCAAGAAGATCCAACCTCTTCTCGGGAGCTACATGAGGGCAAAACTTCACCTCGTGACCGGGTTCATGAAGAAGATGGGCTCGCACTTTGTTTGAACCACCCGATCTCTTGTATGGACATAGCTTGCACGTCCATGGTCTTGCACCGCCACCTTTGCCACGCGAGCTAAAGTCGACTTCATCCCACCACGACCACGTTTGCACGGCGGGCCTCCTTCGAGAAGAAGCGGCTTGAGAAGTGGAGTTGGCTTGAGATGACATGATGGTGGAGAGACTCGAGAGAGTAGAGCTTAGAAGTTAGAAGGGTTAGAGGAGAGCTTGTGTGGAGAGAGAGTAAAGGAGAGCTTCAAAGTGGGTAGAAGAGGGAGAGGAGAGCTTCAAAGTTCAAACTTGAGCCTTGAGCTTGAGGGAAATGGAATGAGCTTGAGCCTTGAGCTTGAGGGAAATGGAATGAGCATTGAGCATTGAGACTACGAGTATTAAGAGGCCCAAGGGAGCCTTTTATAGCCTCCCAAGGGCCAAGGCTTAAAAAATATGGCAGTTGGGGCTGCACAGAGCCGTTGCAAACGGTAAAAAACGGCCATTTTTTTGAATCTGTTCCGGTCCGACCCCGACCGACCCTTGCCGTCCCCGTCCGGTCCGTCCGACCCCGTCCCCGGTCCGTCCCCCCTGCGACCCGCCCGTCCGGTCCGTTTTCCGTCCGTCCCTCGGCGTTCCCAGCCGTTCCCGGCCCGGTTACGGCTGTCCCCCGGCCCTAGGGCCCGTCCCCCCCGTCCCCTGTAACTATGGAATCCGGTACAAGTTTGGATCCTAGGGCCTGGCAAGGCAAGCCCGTCAGAATGTGGCCGAGAATGACGGAGGTGAATGACCCTTTCACGTGGTCGGAAGTCCGTAAGGCTTGCCAAGGACTGAAGCATCACAAGGCAGCGGGAGTGGATGGTATCCCGCCGGAAGTGTTCAAGCTCCTTGTGAAGGACAAAGGCGCCCGAAACGATAGGGGTGTGCCTAGAACACTTATGGGAAGAGTTTACTTGAGAGTTATCCAATCTATTTTCGATACAGGGGAGGTCCCAGAAGAGCACGCTGCCGCGGTGCTCATCTATATACCGAAGAAGGGCGACCCCACGGTTACGGATAATTACTGAGGTATCTCTCTCATCAATGTAGCACTTGAGCTCGTGACTACTATTTTAGTGACGCGCATCGCTAGGACTCTAGAAGAGCGCGACTTCTTCTTGAAGGGCCAAGCGGGCTTTCGATTTTGTGAAGAGTACATTGGACAAGTTGCGTGCCTAAAGGAAATTGTCCTACGACGAAAGAATGATGGTAGACCGATGTTGCTAATTGGACTATTTTCTTATTTTTAATGATTAATCTCTTTTTTAGGATATTTTATTATGTGCACTAAGAACTGTTAACAGATTGTAGCTACAGGAACTGCCATCAAGAACGGACAAACTCTGATGTGTCATTTGATGGGTGACGGTAAACATCGCGAAGGAGTTTCCGTAAGTTCGGTGGAAAGGGCCGGGTTACGAGGGCCCCTGATGCGTCACATGATGGGTGACGGGTGCATCAGTAAGGGGGTATCCCGTAGGCTAAGGAGGAAATCCGAATTGAGTAAGAAAGTACGCGTAAGAACGCAAGCACAAGAATAAAGATGGGTTCAATGACGCTTTTTACGAAAAGCAGGAACGGTCGCGGGAGGACAGATGTTTTCCCGCGAGGAGTCTGTGTCTGCATTGCATCTGTGTCGTGTCCTGCACTCGGGGACGCCTGGAATGTGTTCGTGTAGCATTGTTTTCATTGACTAAGTGAGTTTTTAAAGTTTGAACAGGTTCACACTTTATTTTATTAAAGTGGACGGTCACTTTTAAGTGACCGGGCCTTTATTAATAAAATAAAGCAAGTACTTCAAAAAAAGGTAGCGCTAGAAAAGCTACGCAGGGGGGGGGCTGAATTTGCGATCTTTCTCTCTCCTCTCTCTAGGAGCGCTGGCTCTCCTTTTTGGGCCGCTATTCCCGCCAGGTGCCAGAGCCTATAAAAGGGCAGCAAGCGTTCCAGTTTTCATACGCCGGAAGCAGTAGGAAAACACCAGCGCTAGGATGCTGGAGCAGAGTCTGGCGACGGAAACTGCGAGTGTTCGCGTGACGACTGAGTACGGAGGTCGATTCTCCGAGCAAGAAGCGACAGGTATAAGGTGTTGATACGCATTGAGAATTGTTGCTCTGTGTGGTTTGTTTTGCAGGAATCTCCCGTCTTACGGGAAGGCCTTTCACGAGAAAGTACGGCTTCACGCCTAAGTCCCTTACGGGAAAGTACGGCTTCGCGCCTAAGTCCCTTACGGGAAGGAACGGCCTTGTGCCCAAGCCCTTTACGGAAAGCACGACCTTCGGGTCTAAGATTACAGAACGGAGGGGTTTCCTCGGGTTCTCATGCTTGTATAAGAATTCTCCCTGAATAAAAGAATACTCTTAATGGGGGGGGGGGGGACCAGCCCATCTGCTGGTCCCCAATACTGTGTCGATCTTCTCTCTTCTCTCATGTTTTCAAAGAATTATAATTTTCAGATTTTCTAAGTGCTCGTGTACGCTCCCGTTTCGTGACAGTGGTATCAGAGCTCGGACTCCTCTCTTTCTCTGCAAAGAAGGACGATTCCGGGAAGAACGGGAAGAACCATGTCGAGCCAAGGGATAAGCGTTGAAGAGGAGCTTCAACAAGTGCAAGCTCAGCTTGCGGAGTTGCAACAAATCTTACTGTTGCCAGACGTCCAAAAGCTTTTGGGCGGAATGAAGAAAACGAATGGAACTGATGTAGCCAAGCATCCAGACAACACTGTTGGCGTGAGACAGAACATGCCGAGGTGCACAAAGGATCTTCGGATCGGAATGAATGGTCTACTTCAAGGAGAGGCCAAGAAAAACCGCTCTCTTTGCTAGACGAGAGCAAGGACATCTCTATCTCATCTTCATCTTACTCTCCTGATTATACTTCTACTTCTCGATCATCTCGTCAGAAGAAGGAAGCAGCTACTACTGCCACTACCCTACACCAACCTAAAGATAAGCCTCGATTCAAGAAGCATGGTCGCAAGTCTCAACATCGCATGAGAGTCTTCAAATCGGGCGACAAGGACATCAAGTTCGAAACCTACAACGGACGGAGAGACATCTCCAAAGCACTGTCCTTCATCAGACAATTTGAAGTTGCCTTTACCAATGGGCACTTCACAGAAAGATCCAAATTACGCCATGTGGGGATGCACCTCAAGGAAACGGCAAGTAATTGGTGGTTAGCCAAGATTCTGGAAGGTTCTCAGGCCAAAACTTGGGAGAGCTTCAAATCTGAATTTTATGAACAATTTCTTCCGCCCGACTTCGAGCAGGACATACGGAAGGAATGGGACTGGCTTGCCCAGAAGGAACATGAAAGAGTAACGGCTTATGTGGACAAGTATTGGTCGGTTCTTCTGAAGGTCACTCCCTTCATGAAGATTGCTGACGAGGAAAAGAAAAGAAAGTTCGAAGCGGGTCTCCAACCGCAGCTTCGAAAGAGTATGAAGGTGTATCCGCATGATACTCTTCAAAGGATGATGGAGTCAGCAATCATCGCTGAGGATTTGCACTCTACTGGGACGCCCAGAAAGATGGAGCATAGCACTTACCGTGCAAGACAAAGAGGGGTCTACGATGACCAAGGGGGCCAAGGAAGAGAACGTCCTCCATCTAGGGACGATGATCATTCTAAGAAGCCAGAGGGCACTGGCAAGCGAACTAAGTATCTTTCTCCTACCCAACTTCAAACTTTCAGAGAGGAAGGAAGATGCTTCTACTGTGGCGAGAAAGGACATATGAAACCGGACTGCCCTCTAAAGCAGCAACGGCAAGAGCAAGCCTCTACGAGGCAAGAGAAAGCAAGGAAGGAACCCGCACCACCAAGTTCGAACTCAATCCCAGATGTTCAAGGAAACACAGAATCTGAGAAAGGGAAGCGTCAACTTCTGAAGGGCTGGGGGTCTTTGAACAACCAGCGAGTACTGATTCTTTATGATCCAGGATCCACAGATAACTTCATCTCCCTGGATACTGCGGAACGATTGTGCCTCACACCGGCTCAGCTTGGCACACCGGTTACATCCGGATTGGCATTCGAGGGGTTGACAACCAATGCAACTCCCGTGCAAGGATAGCTCAATCTTCGGATTGGCGAGTACAAGGACCGCGAATCATTTTTGATGGCACCCATCGAGGGATGTGATATCATCTTGGGTATGCCATGGCACTTTCACATGACACCTATTCCCGATTATGTGGAAAAGACCCTCACTTTTGATCATGGGGGTAAGAAAATAAAGATTCAAGCTGATGCAGGAGATTAACAGTTCCCAATTGTAAGCCATATCTCCATTAAGAAAGAAATGAAGAAGTGTGTTTCTACTTACTTGATTTTTGCAAAGGATAAAACTAGTAGGGACTCTCTCTCTAGTCTGGAAATTAAGCGTCTTCAATTTATTGAAAAGTACAAGGATTGTTTCACGGAAACACTTCCTGATGAACTCCCTCCGGTACGCTTGGAAGATCACCGCATAGATCTCATACCGGGTAGCTCGCCTCCCAATCAACCCTCTTATCGGGTAAGTCTTGCTCAGCAAGAGGAAATTTTGAAGCGAGTCAACGAGCTTCTAGAGAAAGGGTTAGTACGGCCAAGTGCTTCACCCTACTGCTCTCCAGTTCTACTGGTGTAGAAGAAAGATGGCACGTTTCGAATGTGCATAGACTATCGGTCTTTAAACAAGATCACAATCAAGAATCGCTTTCCGATCCCTCGGATTGATGATATACTTGATAAGTTGCAGGGTGCAAGTGTCTTTAGTCGCATAGACTTAAAGAGTGGGTATCATCAGATACGGATCGCCCCTGAGGATGTCCATAAGACTGCTTTCCGCACAACCTTTGGACTATATGAATTCTTGGTAATGCCTTTCGGCTTGACCAATGCTCCTGCGACGTTCAATCGCATGATGGAGCGCATTTTCAGCCCGTATCGAGATTTTACGGGAGTATTCTTTGATGACATACTCATCTTCTCTAAGTCAAAAGAGGAACATCGGAAGCACTTGGACTTAGTGTTTCAAGAATTGCGAAAGCATGAGTTGCATGTGAATGCAAAGAAGAGCGAGTTCTTTCTCTCTGAGATACACTATCTCGGCCATATAGTCTCCCACAATAAAGTGAGTATGGATCCTGCCAAGATCCGAATGGTAGAAGATTGGCCTATTCCCACTACGGTACATGATGTACGTATCTTTCTGGGATTATGTTCATATTATCGAAGGTTTGTCCGAGGATTTGCTCATGTAGCAGGACCACTTCATGATTTGACAAAGAAGAAGATTCCTTTCAGATGGGGATCGAGACAACAAGGAGCTTTTGATCGGCTCAAGTACTTGCTAAGCCATGGACCTATTTTGATAGTGCCTGACTTAAGGAAACCATTTGAGGTTCACTGCGATGCTTCAGGCGATTGCATCGGAGCAGTGTTAAACCAAGAAGGCCATGTAGTGGCCTACGAAAGCAGACAGCTTAAGGATGCAGAGTTGCATGCATCAATCTACGAAAAGGAACTCACGGTTGTGATTCACGCCTTATCTAACTAGAAGCACTATCTTCTAGGAGCGGATTTTGTGATCAAGACTGATCACCAGAGTTTGCGGTATTTTCTTACGCAAAGGAAACTATCTGAGAAGCAGATGAGATGGGCAAACTTTTTGTCTATGTTTCACTTCCAGATCCTTCACACGGCTGGGAGTAAGAATGTAGTCGCAGACGCACTGTCTATGCGGCCAAGGGTGAATGCTATCACTTCGGTGTATCACCAAGAATTAGAAGCACTACCGGATTTGTATCCGAATGATCCAGACTTCTCCACCATTTGGGGAAAGCTACATCGTGGAGAGAATGAGTTTCCCTATTCCATTCGGGACGGTTATCTCTACCACCATCAGGCCATATGTGTGGCGGAACCATTAAGAAAGAAGATCATGGATGAAGCACATGCTTCGCCTTATGTGGGACATCGGGGTATTCTCCCTACGACCTTAGCAATGGAAAGATATTTCTTTTGGCCTAGCCTTAAAGCAGACATTGATAAGTATGTCAGGGAATGCTTGGTTTGCCAAAAAGTGAAGTATGATCGGCATAAGACGCCTGGGTTGCTACAACCTTTGCCTGTGCCTAATGAACCTTGGGAAAGGATTGCCATGGACTTCATCATGGACCTCCCTAGAACTCAGACTGGAAATGACGCGATCTGGACCATTGTGGACAGGTTTAGCAAGCAAGCACACTTTATACCAGTCAAGAAAACGATCAAAGCATGGCTAGGGTCTTCCTGGCACAGATCTTTAAGCATCATGGAATGCCTAAGTCAATTGTGAGTGATCTAGATCCTCGCATGATAGGAAATTTTTGGCGTGCCTTGATGGATAATCTTGGTACAAAGCTGAATTTTTCATCTGCCTACCATCCTCAAACGGACGGGCCAAGTCAGATAGCCAATTCCACAGTATTGGATATGTTAAAAGATTATGTGTCAGACCGGCAATCTGACTGGGAGAAATATTTGCCTCTTGTCGAGTATGCGTATAACAATACCATACACTCATCGACGGGGAAAGCACCTTTTGAGATTCTTTATGGTAAGCCTTTGCTTCCACCCATCCTTTTAACTAAGGATAAGATCTTTGCAGCAGATGAATTTGTCCGGGACTTGGACACAGCCTACGGGCAAGTTAGGAGAGCTATTCTACGCTCTCAGGAAAAGCATAAGAAAGCTGCAGACAAGCACAGAAGGAATCTAGACTTAACAGTCGGACAGTTAGTCTTACTCAAGTTTGAGAAGGCAAGACTTAAGAAACAAGCGTCTCATAAGGGGAAAGTGGTAAAACTTTCTATCCGTTATTATGGGCCGTTTAAGATCACTGAGCGAGTGAATGATGTCGCTTTCCGATTAGAGCTATCGCCTAATTGGAAGATCCATAATGCTTTCCATGTCAGTTTACTCCGGCCGTATGTGGGACCGCCTCCAAGCCAGCCTAGTGTTGAGGAACCTCCTGAGGTTGAGGAAACAGAAGAAATACTCCAATCGGAGCAGATAGTAAGTCATCAGGAGCTGTCTCTCAAATCCGGAAAGATAACACGGAAGTATTTGGTTAGGTTTAAGAACTATTCGAATCTAGATGCTCAGTGGATGACGCAGGAGGAATTAGCAGATTATCCCGAGATACTGGAGGTATATGTCCAAGCACTACAGTTGAGGTCAAGTGTTAAGAAGCCAGAGGGATGTTGCTAATTGGACTTTTTTCTTATTTTTAATGATTAATCTCTTTTTTAGGATATTTTATTATGTGCACGAAGAACTGTTAAAAGATTGTAGCTACAGGAATTGCCATCAAGAACGGACAAACTCTGATGTGTCATTTGATGGGTGACAGTAAACATCGCGAAGGAGTTTCCGTAAGTTCGGTGGAAAGGGCCGGGTTACGAGTGCCCCTGATGCGTCACATGATGGGTGACGGGTGTATCAGTAAGGGGGTATCCCGTAGGCTAAGGAGGAAATCCGAACTGAGTAAGAAAGTACACGTAAGAACGCAAGCACAAGAATAAAGATGGGTTCAATGACGCTTTTTACGAAAAGCAGGAACGGTCGCGGGAGGACAGATGTTTTCCCGTGAGGAGTCTGTGTCTGCATTGCATCTGTGTTGTGTCCTGCACTCGGGGACGCCTGGAATGTGTCCGTGTAGCATTGTTTTCATTGACTAAGTGAGTTTTTAAAGTTTGAACAGGTTCACACTTTATTTTATTAAAGTGGCCGGTCACTTTTAAGTGACCGGGCCTTTATTAATAAAATAAAGCAAGTACTTCAAAAAAAGGCAGCGCTAGAAAAGCTACGCAGGGGGGGGGGAGGGGGGGGGCTGAATTTGCGATCTTTCTCTCTTCTCTCTCTAGGAGCGCTGGCTCTGCTTTTTGGGCTGCTATTCCCGCCAGGTGCCAGAGCCTATAAAAGGGCAGCAAGCGTTCCAGTTTTCATACGCCGGAAGCAGTAGGAAAACACCAGCGCTAGGATTCTGGAGCAGAGTCTGGCGACGAAAACTGCGAGTGTTTGCGTGACGATTGAGTACGGAGGTCGATTCTCTGAGCAAGAAGCGACAGGTATAAGGTGTTGATACGCATTGAGAATTGTTGCTCTGTGTGGTTTGTTTTGCAGGAATCTCCCGTCTTACGAGAAGGCCCTTCACGGGAAGGTACGGCTTCACGCCTAAGTCCCTTACGAGAAAGTACGGCTTCGCGCCTAAGTCCCTTACGGGAAGGAACGGCCTTGTGCCCAAGCCCTTTACGGGAAAGCACGACCTTCGGGTCTAAGATTACAGAACGGAGGGGTTTCCTCGGGTTCTCATGCTTGTATAAGAATTCTCCGTGAATAAAAGAATACTCTTAACGGGGGGGTACCAGCCCATCTTTTGGTCCCCAATACTGTGTCGATCTTCTCTCTTCTCTCATGTTTTCAAAGAATTATAATTTTCAGATTTTCTAAGTCTTCGTGTACACTCCCGTTTCGTGACAACGACGTATGCAGTATTCGTCGATTTTCGGAAGGCATACGACTCTGTTCCGCACGAAGCCTTGTTCTACAAACTTGAGGCCGCCGGGGTGGGAGGGAAAGCCTTATGCTTTATTAAAGCCCTCTACAACCACTCCAGGTCTGCATCAGAGTTGTTGACCCTCTCTGAGCCCATTAAAGTGGAAAGAGGGGTCCGACAAGGGTGTCCCGGATCACCCACCCTCTTTAACATCTTCATAAATGAGGCAGCAGACTTCGGAGTGGACATTCCCGGATTAAAGTAGAAAATTCAAGGTTTACTCTTCGTCGATGACCTGGTCCTGTTGGTGGACTCCCCGGTTGAGCTCCAGACTGCACTGGATCGACTTACGATGTGGGCTCAATCGTGGGGCATGAAGTTTGGTATAATCAAGTGCCAGGCCACAGTCTTCTTTGGGGACCTTGAAGACCTCAAGAAGAATGGTTCGTTCACATTAGACGGGGAACGCGTGGAGGTGACTGAAAACTATAGATACCTAGGGATCATCGTGGATTCCAATTTCAGCTTGGAGACCATTATCCAGGATAGGACGACAAAGGGGTGGGGATGCCTCTTTGCAGCCAAGCACGTCCTCACCTCCCGTGCTCTCCCTCTATGGACGAGGCTGAGCATTTTCAAAGCTTGCGTTTACCCCGTGATTACCTACGGAGCAGAGATCATGGGGGCACACGACCAAAAGCAATTGTTGCCGCTCCAGTGCCTTGTTGCTACATAATGAGGTGGCTGGTAGGGAAAGCAGCAAAGTGGACTTCAGTCGCAGCGTCGACCCTGCATCACGAACTGAACGTCCCCCTGGTCGTCGCCTTATGCGGTGCCCAACGGAAGCGTGCCTATGACAAGTTCGGATCGGTTAGCACGCTTACTAGGGACCTAGTGGCGACCACCTCGAAGTCCCGGAAGGGGTGGTCTTGGACAACTAGGACGGATAGGTGGTTCCGTCAACATTGTCCAGTGGCGACCGCAGAGACGGCCAAGGAACTGATATGGGACAAATGGGACTCAAGAGTTGTTTGTGCCTCTCTAACCAACTATAAGCTCCGTGGGATGAATATCACGCGCAAGTACCTTTTTCGGTGTAACTTATCTCTGAATATGAAGTGTGACGGCGAGTGCCTCTTACTGCTCGCCCGAGTAGGAGGATTAAGATTGGCAGATAAAGTCTTACCGAGGGGGAGTGCATGCCCCCTATGCAATGACTTGGAGGGCGGACAATTAATTGACCACATTCTTTTGAACTGTTCGGCCCTGACCAGTGCTCGAGTTGACCGCTCGGCGGGTTGCTGTATACCATTCGGGACCTCTAGGACCCGGCGGGTGTCGCTCTAAGTGACGGTGAATTTACCATTATCCTCCTTGGTGGGGAGGCTAGCGGAGTCAGGTTGACCCATTGGGTTAGCTTGCATCCGCATTCGAGGGGAGCAGTTGCAGGGCACCACCTTGTAGCAGCTTTCCTTGGTGAGGCAATACCACAGTATCAAAGAGCATTAAACGCTAGGTTGTTAACCTAACGGACCGATTTGATGAGTCGGAGATGAATCAGATCCCTCTGACGTATAGAAGGGGGGAAAGGACGAAATTCTCCTTAATAGCAAAAAGTTTTGAAACTATGTGCTAAACCGAATGACTTGATGATAGTGGTGCATGGGTTGCCTCATCAAATGGGCAAGAGGAGTGTTGGAGACTCTAACCCGGATCGGGACTCCACCTACGAGCCGACGCCCAAGTTGGGTATGGCAATTTCTCTCAAAGACCCGTCGGGGTGATCAAGGTTTTGGCGAGTGAGGGCAACCAAGTCTCGCAGTATCTGGATTTGTACGGGGCTCTTGGGTGCTGTCATGCCCCTAACGGGGTCCGCCAAGGATCCCTTGGATAAACTAACAAGGGTGCAAGTTCTAAAAGATTGAACGGGCGATCCATCCCCAAGGCGGTGTCTAAGGTCGTTAATTGAGATTGAAATCAGTGACAAAAGCTTCACCTTGCGAGAGTAGGTGCCCGGCCCCCCGGCTCGCTAAAGTAAAAAATGTGGAAAACTTGCGACATGGAAGTGGAACAATTGTCTGCAAGTAAAGCAAAAGAATTAAGAGATTTTTGAGGAGAATAGTATAGTTGTATTATATGTATGATAGTGGATAATGAAAAGTGAGAAAAAAGATTGGCTGACTACTTTTTGAAAGGTGCGACGAATGTTTAAGTATGCACATTTTTGGTCTAAAAAGTGTGGAAAGCAAACTTTCTATGAGGACGAAAAATACAATCCGTCAATGGGTTGAGAGTAGCAGGTGCATTGGTTAGACCAAATGGCATAACCAAGAATTCATCCAAACCAAAAGTAGTGTGAAATGTTGTCTTTGCGATGCCTTCTAATGCAATGCGCACTTGATGGTATCTACTCTTCAAATCAATTCGGTTGAAAATTGAAGCTCCACTAAGTGTATCCAAGATACCATCGATTCTTGGAATTGTGTAGCTGTTTTTGATGGTGTCACGTGCGCACTTCACTTGTGCTACGTGGACATGCTTTTGCTACAATCTAGCATGAGTCTTAGCTTAGGACCTAGCGTGGCACCTTTGTGAGCCTCTAGCAAGACGTGCATGTCTAGGCTGGTCACAGTTGTATTACCCTCCCTTGCACAGAACAGTCATTTCAGCATGCATGCATTTTACTGCGTGGACCACCTCTTATAGGTCATTTTTAATATGCGACTTTTCATTTACCCTTGTTGGAATGTAGGTAGGGCAAATGGCTAAAGGAACTATAAAAGAAAGCATGGGGTGCCAGTAGAGAGCAGATGAATGCAGAAACACAAGGAGGCAGGCACCCAGCAGTCAGGCAGCACCTCAGGAGCTCCAGCGTTTTCTCCACGATCAGCCGAGCGTTTTCAGATTCAGATCAGATCAAATCAGCGTTTCCAGATTCAAATCAGATTGGCACTTTCAGATTTCAGCCTCAACATCGTCATCGTCATCGTCTTCGTCAACATCATCGTCATCAAGTACCACAACATCAATACCCATTAGCATCAGAATCTCAGCGTTTAGTCATTGTATGAGCATTTATGCAATAATAAAGAAAGTACTTGCTCTGGCAACAGAGCAAGGGGGCCCTTGAGGGTTGAGACCCGACATCCCTGTGTCGTCTCTTTTCTCTCTCTTTCTTTCAGTTCAGTCCAGTTCTTTCAAGTGAAGTAAAGTAACCCTGTGTTTGTGGAAAGTACTAGATCTGAGCTAAATCCATAAACACTTCCGTTGCAACTGACATTGGTATTAGAGTTCTGTGTGCTTTGGCTTTGCGAACTCAAGGGAAGAACCAAGAACCTCAAGAAGAACCACCAAGAACCCAAGGAGAACCAATAACCCAAGGAATCTCTCCCAATTTTTTTTTCTGAAAGAAAGTCCCAACAATGGACTTATCAGATGCCATCTTCATTGCCATGTCTTTGAAGGAAGATTGACATCAGATACATGGAAACCCAGATCTTGAGTACCAAGATCTACTTGCCTCTTATGCGGATATGGAAGGAGTTGAAGACAGGATCCCTAACCTCTTTTGCATTCGCATGTAGCGTGCATCCACTTCCGTCGACAAGAAACCCTTGGAATTACCTCCGAGCATCCGTTTCTTTCAACTTCACCCGCAATGTTTTCACGATAGGAATATTCGAGTGGAAGTACTTGCTCACAAGGTAGAGTCAGCAGGAAGGCTGGTATTCTGCGACAATAGTAAGGCTACCTGTGTTAGGTGCAGCGGAATGAATGTTGTATTTTCTCAAGATTAGTGATCTTTATTGCTCAAGGTTCCTTTTAGTTCTTAGGGAAAGAGAGAGCCTTCCGTCTTGTAGAGTGCTGTGGTCATTAACAAAGTGAGTGGATATTGTGCGTGAAAGTGAATGAGACTGAGAGAAGGAGAGAAGAGATACGACACCCGAGAGGTTGTAAAACCCTCCTCCGAAGGCCCCACTCTCGTCGGCGAGAGTGGTCTATTCTTTGATTGCACAAAGGTGTACAATGCGTATGCAATGGACTGATGCCATTGACGACGACGACTTGGTGGCTGAAATCTGAGATCTTCTAATCGCTGAATTTCGGGACTGTTTCGGTGGCTGAAAATGACTGTTTTGGCTGCGTTTTCTTGGCTGAAAAATGAGGTTTCTTAGGGCTGAAAACTGATGGTCTTTACGGACTGAATTTGCTACACTTTAGGTGAATGATGCCGGTCTTAATTTGCTGCTGAAATCCAAAAACGCCAGGGACTGAAATTGGTCCTTTTGTCGCCGGGGTTTTGCAAATGCAAAAACGCTAGGCTGATCTGCTGTGTCGTGATGACGCCGGGGCTGATTTGCTGTGCACAAATCGCCAAGGCCGATCTGATGCAAAAACGCTAGGTCTTCTGTGGAGAAAACGCCAGAGTAGTTGCGGGGGTTGGTCTTGCTGAGAAGTTGCCTGTTGAGCAAGGTGCTCTTGTTGCCTCTTCTGCCAGAAAGTGCTAACTCTAGTTTGCTTATATACAAACTTAGCAAAATTGCCCTACCTACTTTTGTTGGAAAGTCACTTAAAAATAATAAGTGAAAATACCAATAAATAGGAAAATAGGCTAAATGCACTGGAAAATTCCCCTAACTGATGCTAATGGATTCTGATGGGAATTCTGATGATCATGCTGTGTGCAACCGGAGGATATGCATCTATGCTAAGTGACTGGGCATACACGGTCTACGAATAGAGTCACAAAAGTGCCAGATCACTACTATTCTAAATTGACTTGACTGACTAAACCCTGTTGTGGTGTAGCTTGTCCACGGACACATAGGGTTGGGATGTGTCACGTGACAACCTGATAACTCGTACGGTTGGTGTTTACAACGCACCAGATCTACATCCGTAGTACCCGTCCGTTTGGAGGAATCTTCATTGGTTATGCATCCACATGCATTAGAAGCAGTCAGCATCAGAAGTACAGATAGAAGTTCGGCAGTTGTGCCTCACCTTCAATGGGGGGGATGTCAGGTGCGCACTTTACTTGCGCTTATGGACATACTTCTGCGACAGTCTAGCATGAGTCTTAGCTTAGGACCTAGCTTGGCACCTTTGTGAGCCTCGAGCAGGACGTGCATGTCGAGGCCGGTCACAGTTGCATTACCCTCCCTTGCACAAAATAGTCATTTCAGCATGCATGCATTTGCTTGTGTGAACCACCTCTTATAGGTCATTTTTAGTAAGTGACTTTTCATTTACTATTGTTGGAATGTAGGTAGGGCAAATGGCTAAAGGAACTATAAAAGAAAGCATGGAGCGCCAGTAGAGAGCAGATGAATGCAGAGACACAAGGAGGCAAGCACCCGGCAGTCAGGCAACACCTTAGGAGCTCTATCGTTTTCTTCAGGATCAGCCCAGCGTTTCTAGATTCAGATTAGATCAGCATTTTCAGATTTTAGCATCGACATCGTCGTCGTCAACATCATTGTCATCAAGTACCACAATATTAGTACCCACTAGCATCAACATCTTAGCATTCAGTCATTGTATGATCATTTGTGCAAGAATAAAGAAAGTACTTGCTCTGTCAACAAAGCAAGGGGGCCCATGAGGGTTGGGACCCGACATCCCTGTGTCATCTCTTTTCTCTCTCTTTCTTTCAGCTCAGTTTAGTTCTTCCAAGTGAAGTAAAGTAACCCTGTGTTTGTGCAGAGTACTAGATCCAAGCTAAATCCATAAACACTTTCGCTGCACTTGACAGATGGTGACTTTATTCAAGGCTCGATAATCCACACACATGCAGAAAGAGCCGTCCTCCTTTTGCACAAGCAAGAGCAGTGAGCAATACGGAGGATGGCTAGGCCGCACCGCGCCTTTCTCCAACAATCTATTTACTTGCTGCATGATTTCTTTGTGCTGTTAGCTCACACGATAGGCAGCTTGGTTGGGAGCTGAGACACCTTGAAAAAGATCTATTTGATGACCTTCTGGCCTTTCGGATGGAAGCTCATTTGGAATAGATTCACTAAAACAATCAATGAATTGTTTCACAAGATTCATATGTTCAACATTTTGATCACTTCCAAGTTCAATTTCTTTTGCAAACACTGATTTGTACATGACAAACAAGAGGATTCGAGTTACCTCGAACCCCTGCATCAATCGCAAGATTCTTGCTTTGTGTATGAGCTTAACTTTGTTTGCATCTCTGTCATAATAAGGAATTGCCTTGACTTTGCGCATCCAAGGCATGCCTAACATTACATTGCAGCCTTGAGTAGGCCCTATAAGAAAGTCCACAATGATCCAAATATCCCCCAGGGTGAATTTGTTATGGGTCCTTTACAGGTGCAACTTGTGCTTGTTGTCCAAAGAGAGTGTCTGCAATTGTCAGCATACCTTTGTCTCCATTAGTGAGGCCAATGTGAGTGCGGGTGAAGCTTGCGTGCGGTGAGTGCTGGAAGGAGAAGACACACATCATGTGGAGCATAGGATGAGAAGAATGCTCATCCGCTTCTTATTATTCAATCAAACCAATAAGTGAATTATGTTAGTGACGGGTTAGTGGGTGTCCGACCTAGTTGGCATGAAACCCCAACAAACTCCCACTTGAAGGTCAACGTGGTCTAGGTGGCTTATGAATGTACAAACTTGTACGTTTGTGAAGCATCCCTATGGCTTCACCCTACGCTCATTATCTCAATGCAATGTGCAAACGGCTTTGAGTCTAAGCTCTTTGTAAGAGCATCTGCGGGGTTATCATTCATATGAACCTTAATTAGCTTGATGCGTTTGCTAGCCAATATTTCTTGTATCAGATGATACCTAACCTCTATGTGTTTCGGCTTCGAGTGAAACGCAGGGTTCTTGGCTAATGCTCACTCTGACTATCACAATGCAACACTGGTCTCCCACTAGACGAGCTAACCATACAGCTTCCTTGCTAGCACTAGAAATTGCAACATACTTTGCCTTTGTGACAAAAGAATTTTGGAAACTTCTGGGCGCGGAACTTTGCCATGCCGTGTTGACTCTCTCTCTCTCTCTCTCTCTCTCTCTCTCTCTCTCTCTCTCTTAAAGTTCAGTGATTCTTGAAGTTTTTGTTCGTGTGTTGCTATTGATTTCTTGCTTAGAGTGTTCAAGCCTATAACAGTGGTATCAGAGCTGAGAAAGAATTTGCTATGGAGGATCCGATCCCTTCTGTAGCACACGCAAGTTCTCGAGGAGAATTTGACAGAACGGACAAGATTTTTGTTTGTGAAAGAATCTTCGTGTCCCGACCCTGGACTTATTAACCACTCCCACCCTTCGTCCATCGCGCATCGAGCACGCTCTGGTCTTCATTGCTCTGTCTTATAGGACATAAGGCATAAAAACCCCATATTACACATGGGTTCTCGCGGAGAATTTGATAGAGAGAACACCTCTCAGGGGGGGAGGCGAAGAAAAGTTGAAATCCAATGCGGGAACTGAAGAAAAGAATGAAGATTTGGCAAATTTTTGGCGGAGAAGTTTGCCAGAGCGGAGTAAGCGTCAATTGTAGGTTGACATGTGTGCGAAAAGACTGACCAAGTACTCCAAAGACCCAAGATTTGTGAAACACTTGAAGAATTAGCCGACTGATGAGATTCACTCGAGATGACGTGAGGACATTGATTGTCCTTTTGGGTCGGGAGGAAAGCTGAAAGGATAGACGAGTGTAGAAAAGCGAAGGCTGTGCGCAAAAAGAGCGAGAGAGAGCTATTGACTAGAAGATGAACCAAATAATGAATGGCTTGAAAGATTCTCGGAAGAAGAGGAAATCGAAAAATTTCCCCGATTATTTGGAGTGGAAATCGAGCTTCAACGTGGCAAGCAGATCCAAGAAGCGTGCTCGTTTCGAGGACGACTCATATTTTTTTCCGTCTTCAGAGAGTTCCGACTGTTCGCCGTCCTCTAGTTCCAGAGAGGATGAGAAAAGAAGAAGACCAACGAGTTCAAGGAAGGGATCAGGCCGTTAGGTTCTAAACATTTTAAGGTTATTAGGACACCCTTCGAGCCCTTGAGTTTGTACAACAGTTTGACATTGCCTCCTCTAGAGGTCGGTTCATATAACACTCCAAGGTACGAAGGGCGGCATCTTACTTGAAAGGAACTGCACCAAACATGGTGGTCTACCATGTTGCTATGCAGAGAAGCGCCTGTGACGTGGTTAAAATTCAAGAAAATTTTCACGTATTTGCCAGTGTCTTTGTTTCGGAAGATTGCTTTGAGAGACCAGATTGAGCGGTTTTGCTGTGGTTTGCCAAAAGAGATTCGAGAGTATTGTCTAAACCAGAAGTCTGACTCCATTCAGAGACTTATGGGACAGGATTTGGAATGCATGCCGGCTCATTGACTTATCCTACAGACGGGATAGTATCCACCTCACAGGGCAAGAGTCTAACAGTGAAGAGAATGAATTAGGGGAACCGGATGACAACTCATCACAAGATTGTGGAGCAATAAGAGGATCAAATGGTAGCACATCCGAGGGCTCCGACAAACTAAGGGAACTAGATACATCATACAAGTTCATCAGAGGATTTCGGAGAAGAAAGGGGATCACATGATAGTGTGTCTCAGGGCTCCGACGATTGAGACTGACGTGCCAACGGACAGGGAGGCCAGAAGGGCCACAAGAGGTCACAGGGCACGAGAAAAGAATAGAAAGGTAAAGTGATACGACGGTTCTTAGTTTAAGAACTATCTGGCATTGGATGCGAAGTCGATGGAGGAGGAGGACCTAGCAGATACTCCTTAGATTTTGTAACTTTACCTTGAGGCTTTTGGTCTAGCTTCGACTGTTCCAAGAGTTCCCAATGATCAGCAGGTTGAATCTGGTGCAATTGGGACTGCACAAGTG
Organism: Adiantum capillus-veneris; assembly: GCF_014529385.1. Taxonomy (NCBI): domain Eukaryota; kingdom Viridiplantae; phylum Streptophyta; class Polypodiopsida; order Polypodiales; family Pteridaceae; genus Adiantum; species Adiantum capillus-veneris. The sequence continues at coordinate 79,523,161 of NC_140952.1, read as the reverse complement.
AAACCGGCCTGTTCAATCCAAAAAGGGCGGTAGACTTTACTTCAAACCTTGATTTAGCTTTCACCCATTATTAGTCGTCTATTTTACCTGCGCTATAGTGACACAAGAGAGGGGAATGGGATACAGATGCTAGAATGCACCTGTATGAGAAGACCGACACCAGATTGGCCCCTAACTTAGGCGCCCCTTTCAATATTTCTTTATTGTTTAAAAGAGGGAATAAACGCTGTGGTTCTTTCCAAGCTGCCCCGCACAACCTTGGCTGAATTTTGACTGTTCTGACTTGATTTCGGCAGCATAACTGTACTAGAACCCTTCACGGTCAGTATTCCCACGCATTAAATGATTTTCCCGACGCATACGGGCACTTTGCAAAACCTGGCGAGAATCTGCAGCACGCTGAATTCTCTGTTTTCAGCCCTGAAAATGCTCCAGATCACCTGTACAGCGGTCCCCTTGCGTCCCCGAACCTCCTGGGGGTATTAGGGTCCGTTTAGGGCCAAAACCCTAAACCTGCAAAAATACACAGCAGGCTGTAATTTACTGTTTCGGGCTCCGTTTCGCGTGCCGGTCGCATCCTTAGCAAGTCCTCGAGCTCCCGCACTTGTAGGGCTACTTGCCCTTTGAATCGGACGAGATTTTTGGCGTGAAACCTCTCCGAATTCACCTGTACCTGCGGGGGGATTAGCCGCTAGCTAATCCAGTACCTGTGCAAGAGGCTCTTGCCTCGGCAATCGCGCATGAACCCACACAACTGTACATTGGTCAAATGAAGAGCCCACTAGAGGGGCATAACATACTGCCAAAGGGGAGAGAGAGAGCAGTGCGTAGCGTGCAGGGCATCACTCCTGGCACCGCACTGTGCATAAGAGGGAAAGCAAGCACTCCATAGCTCTTAACCTGTGACAAAATCTGAAAATGAGGCTCTCTTGTGGGGGAAGCAGGAGAGAGAGCCCACTTGCTACTCTATGCAATGAGAGTGAAGGAGAAGAGGAGAGTGGCGCAGAAGAAGCACACGCAGAGAAAATACGTGAGAGAGAGAGAGAGAACTCTTAGAAGTTTGGGAAAAGTCACGATAGATACGTTTTGGGCTTGACCTTTGAGTATATGAGTAAGTGACTAGGGGGCCATTCACACTTGGGCCCCCTCACTAATAAGCCTTTTAACTTATAAGTTAATAAGTACAAGGCACTTAGGCCTTTATTCCCTAACAACCTCCCACCTAAAGGCAATGTACCTTGGGAGATCAAAGAATCAGCTAACTATGATACATCAGCTGATCATGCACTTACTCATCCAACACCCATCATCTGACGGCAATATGCAAACCGCTCTGCTGGAAGACTCTTGGTCAAAAGATCTGCAGGATTGTCATTTGTGTGCACCTTGACAAGTGTAATGCTCTTGTCATCAAGCACACTCCTGATAAAATGATACTTCACCTCTATGTGCTTTGTCTTGGCATGAAAAACAGGATTCCTTGCAAGCATAATAGCACTCTGACTATCACAGTGTAGCACAGGAACCGGTGACTTAATGCCAAGCTCTTCTACCAAACGCATGAGCCACAAAGCTTCTTTGCACGCCTCAGTGGCAGCCACATACTCAGCCTCAGTGGTAGACAAAGCAACACATTTTTGCAGTCTAGAAATCCAAGAAACTGCACCTCCTGTGAATGTAAACACATATCCAGAGGTAGACTTCCTGCAATCTGGATGTCCAGCAAAATCCGCATCTGTAAAGCCATGCACAGATGTCTAACTCTTCCCAAAACAAATGCACGAGTCTTTAGTGCCTTTCAAGTATCTCAAGATACACTTCACTGCTTCCCAATGCTTTTTGCCAGGATTGCTCATGTACCTGCTTACCACTCCCACCGCAAATGCAATGTCCGGACGTGTAGCAACCATAGCATACATCAAACTGCCAACGGCTGATGCATAAGGAATCTTGGCCATTTCAGCCCGCATATCATCTGTGTTTGGGCAGTCATGTGCAGTCAGTTTTACATATGGAGGCAGCGGAGTACCAAGTGCCTTTCCCCCATCCATATGAAAACGATGTAGCACCTGATTAACATAATCTCGTTGAGATAGATACAGACGCCTGTTGGGTCTATCTCGAGAGATACGCATGCCCAAAATATGATTAGCATCACCAAGATCCTTCATGTCAAAGCGATTCTTTAAGCTTTGCTGTAATGCATCCAACTCCGTGACATTTTTACCCGCAATAAGCATGTCATCAACATACAAAATCAGCAATAGAAGAGATCCATCACTTGCCGTTTTGATATACAAACAGTGATCAGAATTACTTCTTTTGTATCCTTGAGACCTCATGAATGTATCAAACTTGTGATACCATGCACGGGGAGACTTTTTCAAATCATACAAGCTCTTCAAGAGTCTACATACTTTCTTCTCTTGCCCCTTTGACACAAAACCTTCTGGCTGCATCATATAGATCATCTCAAGCAAATCGCCATGCAAAAACGCTGTTTTGACATCCATTTGCTTTAACTCCATATCTTCAGAGGCAACCATGCCTAAAACAAGACGTAATGTGGCAAGCTTTACAACAGGAGAAAAAATCTCATCAAAATCAACACCATGCTTTTGCTTGTACCCTTTAGCAACCAAACGTGCCTTGTACTTAGAAAAAGCATCATATGTGACCTTGGTCTTGTAAACCCATTTACATGGCAGAGCCTTATGCCCTTTAGGCAAATCAACCAAGTCCCATGTATGGTTTTTCTCCAAAGACTGCATTTCCGAAACCATTGCTTTGAACCATTTCTTACTGTCTTCCCGTTGCATAGCCTCTTTATAGCAAGACGGCTCACCACAATCAGTAAGCATGACATAGTCCAAAGACGGTTCATATCTATCGGGGGGCCTTGTCACCCGAGTAGACCTACGCACCCAATGATCCATAACAGGTGGATTTTCAGCCTGTAAACCATAAAAAACAGCAGGCTGTTCAGCCGGTTGCATCGCAACAACGGGCGGTCTAGGAGCATCAACCTGTTCCCCTACCTGTGGTGCATCAATGGCAACTTGTTGGGGCTGATTTTCAGCAGCTAATGGCTGATTTTCAGCACCATTTTCAGCATGTAAAGGCTGCTGAACATTGGGCCTTCTTGGCTGTCCATATGTAACATCTTCACGAAAAACAACGTGGCGCACTTCCTCGACCTTTGTGGGCTGTTTGTGCATGCAATTCTCATTGAAGATGACATCATTGCTGCGTATGATTTTCCGTAATGCGGGATCCCATAATCTATACCCCATTTCACCATCCTCACCATATCCTAGGAAAATGCATTTATGAGACTTTGGTTCTAGTTTGGTGCGCAGTTCACTCCGGATGTGAACATAGGCCTCACAACCAAACACTCTTAAATGTGCATATGAGGGTGGCTTGCCAGACCACACCTCCTCAGGCACCTTTCCACCCAAAGCCTTGCTAGGTGAGCGATTAATCAAGTGAATAGCTGTTTGCACAGCTTCTGCCCAAAAACCATGAGGTAATGCATCATGTGACAGCATACTCCGAACTTTCTCTTGGATAGTCCGGTTCAACCTCTCTGCAACTCCATTCTGAGAGGGATTAAAAGGAGCCGTGAGCTCTCTTTTAATACCTTTAGTAGCACAAAAGTCAATAAATGCTTTTGATACATACTCCCCCCCATTGTCTGAGCGCAAAGACCTAAGCTTCTTGTCTGTTTGATTCTCAACAAACGCAAGAAACTTCTTGAAAGTATCCAAAACATCGCTTTTAGCACGTATTGGATACACCCACACCTTACGTGTAGCATCATCGATAAACGAGACAAAATATTTCTTCCCCCCTAAGGACAACTGTGGCATTTCACATACATCTGAATGCACTAAGTCTAACCTGTCAGACTTCAAAGAAAGAGACCTTTTGTGCGGTGTTTGACTGTGCTTACCATAAATACAGTGCTCACAATGAGAAAAATCAGCATACCTCAAACACGGCAAATAACCGCAACGAGACAGAGTTTCCATTCCTCTTTTACTCATGTGTCCCAACCGGCCATGCCACAAAGAAACACTTGGCTGCTCGGTTACGGCGACAACATGGTCACGCACACTAGATACATGCAAAGGATACAAAGTGTCCGATTTACAACCCTTGGCTACAATCCGGGCCCCTTTACAAATTTTCCACTTGCTATCACCAAAAGTGGTGTGATAGCCTGCATCATCTAGCTGCCCTGTACTAATCAAACTCTTCTTGAGTTGTGGCACATGGCGCACTTTGTGCAAAACAAAAGTCATACGATCAGCAAAGGAAAACTGGACACTGCCAATACCTGCAATGTCACATGCATAGTTATCTCCCAAATAAACAGTGCCCTGCACCTCACCTGAGTACTGTTTAAACCAATCCCTATGAGGTGTTACATGAAAGGAGGCACCTAGGCATTGAGTACATCAGTGCTGCTGTCACTGTCACAACTACTAGCAACATTGATTTCCTCAATCCACACAGTGCTCTTCTTGGCATTTCCCTTGTCCTTTGCATCAGTTTCAGCACCCTTGTTCTTCTCTTTCTTCCACTCATAGCATTCCCGTTTATAATGCCCTTTCTTTCCACAATGATGACACACAACATCTTTCCTACGAGATTTGCTGCGTGCCCTGTCCTTACTGTCAGATTTCTCCCTCTGGTGAGACCTGCCTCTCAAGTGCAATGCATTAGAAGACCCACCTGTGGTGTTCTTCCTGTTCATCTCTTCCATCAAGAGAGAACTCTCTACATCTGCATACTTAAGTGACGCACTTGAGTTACTAAGAGCTGTCCGGAATACATCCCAACTCTCGGGCAATGTGCATAGCAGAAAAGTAGCTTTGAACTCCTCATCAATCGTGAATTTCAGCTCTGTCAGTTGGCTGAAAATAGAATTGAATTCATTGAGGTGCACTGACATGTGCGCGCCCTCCTTCATGTGGAGATCCATAAGCTTCTTAAGCCAATACACTTTACTGGCAGCACTCTGCTGTGCGTACAACTCGTCTAAACGCTTCCACATGCCCCATGCTGTCTGCTCATTCTCTACATTGAAGAGTAAATTGTCAGACACCGAAAGCATGATCGTGGAGCGAGCCAACTCGTCCACTTCTTCCCATTCTTCAACCTCCATATCATTCGGTTTCACACCCTGTAACTTAATAGGTTTCGCCTGTTTCTTCTGCAACATCACATTATAACATTGCTTCTTCCATATAGCAAAGTTATGGGCCCCTTCAAGCTTGCGAATGTGCAACAAATTGCCACTTTCACTGCTAGAAGCCATTCTGAGTGATTGCAAACACTGAAACCCTGTTTTGCCGACCTAAACACGCCCAAATGTGCGCAATCGGGCAAAAAACAGCTTGCTGTTACAGAAAAACAGCGAGCAAATTTCACGCGAAATCACCCCAAAACGGGGTACATTCACTGCCAAACCCTTACCAAAGGTTTCCACAAGGTGTATACATCATTTGCTTGCTGAAATTCCCTGTTTTAGGGCAAAAATCAGACCTGTAAACACTTGTTTTACTGAATTTTCAGAACCTCGTTGGTGGAAACACCTGTAAGATTGACCTGTGAGACTTGCCCTAATGAAATTGCATCAAATTGACCCCGAAATTGGTCAATTTCAGCAGAAATAGGCTGCTGTTCGCCAATTTTTGAAACCCTAATTTTGGGGAAACTGTCACCGGAGGTCGATTCTACACGGTGAGAGGATCCCTTCGCGACAGAGTTGATCGAAAACGGTTGAATATCCTTCCCGCAGCGAGCAAGAACAGAATTCTGATCTGTGTTGCGAAAATGGCTCTCTTGGAAACCCTAAAGCTCTGATACCAAGTGTGGGAGAAGCAGGAGAGAGAGCCCACTTGCTACTCTATGCAATGAGAGTGAAGGAGAAGAGGAGAGTGGCGCAGAAGAAGCACACGCAGAGAAAATACGTGAGAGAGAGAGAGAACTCTTAGAAGTTTGGGAAAAGTCACGATAGATACGTTTTGGGCTTGACCTTTGAGTATATGAGTAAGTGACTAAGGGGCCATTCACACTTGGGCCCCCTCACTTATAAGTCTTTTAACTTATAAGTTAATAAGTACAAGGCACTTAGGCCTTTATTCCCTAACATCTCTCCCCTTCAAATTCAGCGCCACTTCTTGTTGCATGAGGCAAGTACACCAGAAGGTGCCACTTGGCACATTTACAAGCATTTTCTCGTTTCGAGGTTGCCGCCTAAAAATCTCCCAACCGGTTGCCCAGTTGACTTCACGGCAGAGCAAGAAAATGTTCCTTTGTCATTCCGGAGGTAATGACGTCAACACATTTTCAGGTCCCAAAATAGCAGTTCCCTAAATTTTAGGAGATGCTGCCATTGTATCTCTCTAGGTCATCCGACCCTCTTTGTACACTGCGGCCACATCCATAACTGAAATGTAGCCTCTGTAGCAAAGGATTCCACTTTGGCTAGTCAATGACCCCATTTTGGCTAACCATAGTCTTTGTCCAACCTTAGTGCTCTCTTGCCCTCAGGCCTGGACTCCCTCTGGACAGTTCCACACTAGCTATGCAATGCAGGGCAGTTAGATTTCCTGAGGGGTGTTTCCAAAAAGTGAAAGTAAATAGATAATAAGAAAGAAATCAACAAAAAGGATAGATAGTAGTCACACGTTGGTGACATACCCCCCTCTTGAAATCTCAAACGTCCTCGTTTGCATCTATTTCGTACAAGCTCCTAGTCAACATTGATGTATTCAACACCTGTCGACACATGTACGACACATACATGCTCATTGTCAACCCTGGTGTATTCAACACCTCGTCGACTCATGTATTGCCTGCGTGTGAACCCTGTCCCAATGACATAGTGGTAGCTTCGCACTGTGCCATTGCTTTGAGTCACTAACTTTCCAATGACAAAATGGTAGCTGCACATTTTGCCACTGTCTTATAGTACACGTTGGATCCCGTAACACTTTCGAGCATACCCAAACCGACAGTTTAAGAATGCAGTTACACATGTACTCTTCAATAGAAGCAATCACTGTATCCTTGACAAACTGACAAGAAATACTCACTTCTATAGCACTAACCAAACTTTTGGACATTCCATAAGAGCAATTGCCAAACTGACAATTTGTACAACTCTAACATTCATGTAACAGGTATTTCATTTGAGCTCACTTTAAATACCATGTACATCATTTGTTTCAGAAGCCATTGTCACACTGACAATCCATGTAGCTTTGAAACTCAAGGGGTCAAGGTAGGTTGCAAATCGAAGGCTTCCAGGTAAAGTGATAACACAATTGGTGACTTTGCAAGTTCACCTTCTTCCATCCACTTAGCATCCATTGGTGGATAGTTTCTGAACTTTACCAAGTAACGCCTAGCAACCTTGCCTTTCACTTTCCTTTCTCTGTGTGCCAAAATCTGTTCAGGGACCAAGATCTCGTCAAGTTCCTCGACTTCCGGCTGATCTTCAGCTGGCATATCTTCTGGCACATCACCCACATAGGGTCTGAGAAGACTCACATGAAACACATTGTGAATCTTCCAACTGTCAGGCAATTTCAGCCTATATGCAACATCACTGATTATGTCGCACACTTGAAAAGGCCCATAGTAACGCATGCTGAGCTTTGGAAACAGTCTTTCCTTGCCCTTCATCTTCTTTAACCTTGCCTTTTCAAAGCGTAAAAGCACCCAGTCACCAAGTGAATATACCACTTCACGACGGTGACGATCAGCTGCTTGCTTTTGTTTTGCCTGAGTCCTTTCTAAGGCCACTTTGACCTTCTTGTACATTTCATCCATGTCCTGAACATACTTATCTGCTTCAAATATCTTGTCCTTTGTATGCAGTATGGGAGGAATTTTCTTGCCACCTTCAACTATCTCAAAGGGTGCCTTGCCAGTTGACGAATGCACTGTATTATTGTATGCATACTCCACCAATGGCAAATACTGCTCCCACTTTCCTTTATGCTCTGCCACATAACACTTCAGCAGATCTAGGACATTAGAATTTGCCTCTTCTGACTGCCCATCTGTTTGAGGATGAAACGACGAAGAGAATTTGAGCGTGGTGCCCATATTCTCAAACAAGCCTTTCCAGAACAAACTTGTCATGCGTGGATCACGGTCGCTAACAATCGACTGTGGCATGCCATGATACTTGAAAATATTGCTCATAAACAAGCGTGCCATCTGATCTAGCTTTATCTTCTACCTGACAGGAATAAAATGAGCCTGTTTGCTGAATCTGCAGATAATGGTCTAAATACCATCGTTTCCTGTCTGCGTTCTCGGAAGATCAAAGATAAAATCCATAGCAATACTTTCCCATGGTTTATCTGGAATAGGTAGTGGTTGCAATAACCCTGGTGCCTTTTGCCTGTCAAACTTGACCTTTTGGCATATTAGGCATTCTCGCACAAAGGCATCCACATCCCTTCTCAATGTAGGCCAATAGAAGAATGTCTCAACCGCTTTAACTGTAGCATCAATACCACGATGCCCTGCATACGGTGGGACATGACTCTCTTCCATAACTTTGCGTCGCAATGGCTTTGTGACACACAATCTGCCATGCATCATCATGAACCCGTCTTTAAGAAGATAGTGTTCATGACGTTGTCCATCCATTAGTTGCTCGAAGACCCTTGCAAAATCTTCATCATTTGCATACTGTTCTCTCATATCATCAAGTTCATGATGATAAGGAATCGACACAGCTGAAATTTGTGGCTTCCTTGACAAGGCATCAGCCACAACGTTCTTCTTGCCTTCCACATGCACAATCTGAAAATGGAACATGGACAAGATATTTGCCCATCGCATATGCTTCTCAGATAACTTTGTTTGTGTCAAGAAGTATCGCAAGGTCTGATGGTCCGTTTGGACAACGAAATCTGCACCTAGCAAGTAGTGTTTCCAACTTAAGAGCGCATGAATCACAGCCAGTAACTCTTTCTCATAGACCTGCATGGTCATCTCTGGCCCTTGCAAAATTCTGCTCTCATAGGCTACTACCCTGCCATCTTGCATTAGCACTGCACCAATGCTACTACCGCAGCCGTCGCACTGGACCACAAATGACTTCCTAAGATCTGGCAACACAATGATTGGATCTGAAGTCATCTTTTCCTTTAAGAGATTAAAAGCTGAAATCTCTTTCTGTGTCCATCTAAAAGTGACTGCCTTCTTTTGAAGAGCATGTAAAGGTGAAGCAATCTCAACGAAATTTCGGATAAACCTTCTGTAATAGGAGCATAGTCCCAAAAAGCTTCGGACATCATGCACCATCTTCAAATTTGGCCATGACTTGATCGCTTCAACTTTTGCAGAATCCATTCTGACACCATCCTTTGAGACAATGTGTCCCAGAAAGTGAATCTCTTCCAGAAAAAACTCACTTTTCTTTGCATTGATGAGCAACCTATGATTGCGTAGCTCTTTGAACACAATGGCCAAGTGATGCCTATGCTCCTCTTCATTCTTTGAGTAGACTATCATGTCATCAAAGAATGTACCAACAAACTGCTGGTGTGGACAGAAAATTCTGTCCATCATCCTATTGAACATAGCAGGAGCATTTGTGAGACCAAAGGGCATCACTAAAAATTCGTAAAGGCCAAACGTCGTTCTAAAAGCAGTCTTGTGCACATCCTCTGATCTAATGCGGATCTGATGGTACCCACTCTTTAGATCTATCCTGCTAAACATAGCTGCTCCTTCTAATTTGTCCATAATATCATCAATTCTAGGTTTAGGGAACCTATTCTTGATGGTATTCTTGTTCAGTGCACGGTAGTCGATGCACATACGCCACGAGCCATCCTTTTTTTGCACCAACAACACTGGAGAATAGAATGGAGATGAACTGGGCTGAATCAGCCCCTTTTCTAACAGCTCCTGTACTTGGCCCATTATCTCTTTTTGTTGAGCCGCACTAACCCTGTACGGAGGCACAGCCTCTGTATGGCCAGGACATGCCAAACCTGCCTCTGCTGTATACCCCATCTCTTCAGGTCCGATTCCCAACTTTGAAGCCAATTCTGGGGAAATGAAGTTGGCTTTGGCACCTGGATCAAAGAAGATAAGCACTGTTTGATCTCTAACCTTTCCCCATGGTCTGCAAAGCTCACTTGCATCTGAATTTGGCTTGTCGCCCACCATATCTGGCACTAGACCAGCCATGGGCTTCTTTCCTTTCCTGTCCTCCTTGTCTTCAGAATCAGCCCGCCTTTTCTTTGTAGGACAGTTGTAAGCAATGTGGCCAGGCTACTCACATATAAAGCATTTGTTTTCTGTCCTCTGGACCTTCTTTTGCTCTTCTGACTTGCGAGGAAAACGTCTTTTCCATTTCTTCGTTGGTCCTTTTTCTGATTCAGCCGTAGTTTTATCTTTCCCTGCGTTGACTGACTCCTGAGTCCCTTTAGGAGCCTCATTGGGAACGTGCTTCTTGGCTGAATTTTTCTTGCCTGATCCTGCCTTGACGCCAGTGTTAAATTCACAGTCTTCTCCCTTGAGCAAACCATTGCCAGTGTTTGCTACCTCGATGAGCTGCGTCAAAGTAGTGACTTTTGTCTTCGTGCAGTATTTTCTCAATCCTTTGGGTAGGCCACAACAATATTTTTCAATCTGTTCTGTCAATGGCACAAACCTATAGGAAGTTACTGGAAGTAGAGCTTTCCAAAACTTCCGATTGTAATCATCCAGATTTCTGCAAGTGGCGGCATTTAGCTGGTGATTTCTTGCCTCGGCAATCGCGCATGAACCCACACAACTGTACATTGGTCAAATGATGAGCCCACTAGAGGGGCATAACATACTGCCAAAGGGGAGAGAGAGGGCAGTGCATAGCGTGCAGGGCATCACTCCTGGCACCGCACTGTGCATAAGAGGGAAAGCAAGCACTCCATAGCTCTTAACCTGTGACAAATCTGAAAATGAGGCTCTCCCCCTCCTAAACTCAGCGCCACTTCTTGTTGCATGAGGCAAGTGCACCAGAAGGTGCCACTTGGCACATTTACAAGCATTTTCCCGTTTCGAGGTTGCCGTCTAAAAATATCCCAACCGGTTGCCCAGTTGACTTCACGATAGAGTAAGAAAATGTTCCCCTTGTCATTCCGGAGATAATGACGTCAACACATTTTCATGTCCCAAAATAGCAGTTCCCTAAATTTTAGGAGATGTTGCCATTGTATCTTTCTAGGTCATCCGACCCTCTATGTACACTGCGGCCACATCCAGAACTGAAATGTAGCCTCTGTAGCAAAGGATTCCACTTTGGCTAGTCAATGACCCCACTTGGCTAAACCATAGTCCTTGTCCAACCTCAGTGCTCTCTTGCCCTCAGGCTTGGACTCCCTCTGGACAGTTCCACACTAGCTATGCAATGCAGGGCAATTAGATTTCCCGAGGGGTGTTTCCAAAAAGTGAAAGTAAATAGATAATAAGAAAGAAATCAACAAAAAGGATAGATAGTAGTCACACGCTGGTGACAACAAGAGGGGAGTTACTCTGGGTCCTTTGTCAGAGATTACCTAGATGGAATAAAGTCACCGACTTCATGTGTGATTTCAAGGATACTTGATGGGCTGACAGTATTCTGCTGAATGGCTTTATGAAAGAAGTACTTCGAAATGGGAATTCTTGAAATGAATCTATTATAGGTGCTCTGTCATGTGAGTAGTGTTTGAATGCATGTTTGAAAGATGAAATGATTGCAACATTTTGGTCTTGTTCTTGTGAGAGATGAGGTGGACATGATAGTAAAAAGATTTAGTTAATCAAGGCAGCCACGAGAGAATAGTGGGATCTGGATGTGATTGCTAAATACGTTACAATAGATCATGATTCCTATCCAAGATCTCGATGGGGATATAGTGATGTGTTGAGATTTGAATGTTCAGTGACTGTCATCTTTGTGCAAGTGCTGGATATGTGTCGTGGTGCGTCAGTACTTAGAGTTAGTGTCTATTGAACTAGTTTTTGGCTTATGTCAGTTTTGCAGGCGTAATCGAGGACGATTACGCCTCTTACAAGAGGGGGGGGTGTCACAAAGTGATGAGGTGGCATGCCCAAGTGGAAGAGAAATGGTTGAGTGGACAAGAGAAATTGAGACCGCCAATTGAAAGAACCTTTGAAGCACCGATCGTGGGGCCCGAAACCCTAAAAAGACCAAAAGCTTGAACTCTGAGGATTTTTGTAAATCGCGTTGACATGTTGTCGTGGCAGATCGTACAGATGTTGACGTGGCACGACTGTATGGATTTTTTGCGTTTCGCATTGGCTGTGCCACATGGTAGGTTGTACGGATTTCTGCAAAAAGCACTGGCTGTTTTGGGCTGATTTCAGTGCTAGCTTTTGGGAATAGATGCTTTTGGGGTTCAATGCTTTTGAACCCGATGCTTTGGGCTCCCCTTTTGAGCATCCCGTGTACTGTTTATAAGAGCCCGTGGGAGCAAATTTTGAGAGTAGAGGATCCTGGGGGGTTGTACGTTGTTGTGATCAATAATAAAGAAATACCGAAAGGGGCGTCAGTCTTTGGGAGTGTCCAAAGCTTGTTACACACACAATAAATTTGCGTGGAGCATGACGATTTGGCAGCTAGCTTGCAATTCGCGGAAATTGCCGAGGACATGGCACTTTTTACGCTACACCCCTATGGGCGCTAGGTTTTGGACCTATTTATCTACACCTATATGCATGTGGACAAGCTAACTCCTGCTCCTAGGGTTGAGGATAAGCCTAGGAAGTGTTCTGGCACCGTTGTAAGCTTGTATGTTGGACACGCATGCCCAAACACTATAGATTAGTTGCATACCGTCTGATTGCACATGAGCACAACGAGTGTCTGTTATGTGTAGGCATTGTGGAGTTCCCATACAATTGCATTAGTACCCAGCCTAGGTATTTACCTGCATGTGAAGCACCTCTTATAAGTGAGTTTATTAACTCATTAATAAGTGGCATATTAAAAATCATGGGATTTTTTATGAGGTTGGTTGACCTAGTTTTAATACTAGGTAACCTAGTAGGACATAAAAAGTGTCCTTTTAGGGCTTTGAAAAAACCCTCTAAACTCATACGAGATTCATTCTTTTTGAAAAATGCTTTCTTGTGCTTGAAGTTAAGATACCACTACTGAGCAACTTTGAAAATTTCTTGCTATTTGGTCATGTTAAGCCTCCAGAGTTGATATACTATAGCATTTTCCTCAAAATAGCAATTTTTTGCACAATTGCATACTAACGGCTAAGGTTTTTTCTAGAACATATCATAATTTTTCCCATAAACTTCAATGAGTTAGTGATCATATCATGTTTTTTTTTCCCCCGAGAAAAGATCCTTCTATTAGTTAATGAAACTGCCCATAGGGCTACAACCACCTCTACTAGAGAGGGCTACAACAATCATAAGGGGAGATTCTTCCAATGAAAAAACAACATATGTACAATGAGGCTAAATTAGGAGATGGGAGGAGGGAAAAGCCACACAGGTGGACGGTAGTGCCATCTGAGCACACCCTGGACCATGGTGAAGAAAGGCCCAGGTCGCCAGAATCGAAGGAATGCCTCTCTACGCTCCTGCATGTGGTCGGAGTTGCCCTGAAGTCTCTCGAATTGTCCCTTGAGAGTATGAATCAGCTCTAGCCAAAAATCTCAAACTGTCTCCGCTGGTGGCACAAGGCGAGCCTCAAAGATGCGGAAGCAATTGGCTCGTCAGATGAACCAGAGTGTCAGGCCACAAACGAGCTCCCAACACACCTCTCTTACTGCACCACTCCTGTGGAGTAAGCTCCGCAGCAGGCTGGAGTGTAGGTCGACTCCCCTGTATCACTATCATCCTGCTGGTGGAGGATAGGTCAAACTGTAATGCAGGGCCCGTGAGAGTGGACCAAGCAACTGCCCCCCAAGTGTACTGCTGTGCTGTGATAAGAGCTGGCATCAGCCGAAGGACCAAAAGCCAAACCTGCTGTGCCATAGGGCAGTCCCAAAGACAGTGACGCTGACCCTCCAAAGGATGGTCACAAGTTGCACATGTTGCCGAGAGGCCACTATGTACAAGTCAGCTCCCCACTACTGTAGCTCTATGTGCAACCAGCCACTGGAACAACGCGACTCGTCGCGGCTGTCTGGCGTCCCACCTCCTGGCCCAAAAAGCTGACCAGAACTCAGTTGTGAGACCCTCCTCCTGCCAATGAGGTGCTGCAGCAGGACGAGCCTCTCTGAAAGAAAGGGACACCTAGATGGTCGACTGAGGAGAAAAGGTCTCTCCAAAACCACTCTCTAGGATCCCATTGCACTCGTGCTAGTGAATAGCTCTCCCAAGCCCACAGTCTCCAGTGGCGTGTCTCAAGAGATGCTAGGTCAGGATCTATGACACAAGTCCTCCCACAAATTCCCACAACTCGGATCCTCTGAAAACAACATTGTAACCATTAGGGCCTCTACTGAGACTCTGTGTAATTGACCCTCGCCCTATAGCTCGAAAAACATGGAGAGCACAGTCTCTGAGCAAGCCCGAATTGCGATGAGGACCTTTAGTTGCATGAAGGCCCCCATCCATCTAGGCGCTGCTGACTCGAGAGGTGTAAGCCACTTAGCTGGTACTGCCTCTGTGATGTCTTGACACATGCTCTACACCCCTCTCATGCCCTGTAGCTGGATGCTCTGAAGCTCCTCCGACAAACCTGAGAAATGTAGCCAGTCACCTAAAGTGCGTGCTGGATCCTCTGCCATGGGACACCAAGAAGCATGAGGCCTACTACCAACCAAGTAGCCTCTCTGAGTGTTGACCATGGGGTTCCAAACAAGGAGCTGTCTCAGGCGCTCCTCCGTGCAAGTAGGTTGGTGTTGCTCTAGGCCTCTCCGTAGCTCCTCCAAGGAACGCAGCAGGCTCACAACAAAATGGTCCTCCAGTCTCCTGCTCAGGCCAACTCTGCGCATCTCTGTGAAAATCCATTCGGTGGAAGGTCTCCAAGGGCCTCCAGCCCGAGGCATTCTAGCTCTAATGATGAAGCAAAAACTTCTTCTAGCTAAGTTGGCAGCTTGGGAGAGGCTATGTATGACTTTGAGGGTTTCAGATGTTTGGCAACACTCTGGCTTTGTGAGGCCCCCATACAGCCTGGCCTTCTTGTCAGGACACGGGTCCTACGGGCAGGGCCCTACCCTAAAGGGGGGTCACGGACCCTGGCCACGGGCCAGCTAGCAGTGTCCAAGCTAGCAGTGTGGACAGGGGATCCTAGGGCTAAGAGCCTATAAGTATGGGCGGCTGGGTGGAGGATCCAAGGCACTAGCTCCTAGGGTTCTCATATTGGTATCAGAGCTACGGGGGAGGGAGAAGCTATGGAGGAGGAGGAAGCCTTGCGAAGGAGAAGGAAGCCTTGCATGCTTGCTTGCTCTCTCTCTCTCTCTCTCTCTCTCTCTCTCTCTCTCTCTCTCTCTCTCTCTCTCTCTCTCTCTCTCTCTCTCTCTCTCGTTTTTCTCTTAGGCCCAACCATCATGCGAGCTTGGGAACGAGGTCGAGGACCGGGTGTGCAGGGCCGCTAAACAAGGTGAAGAAGCCGAACACAGCGGCCGTGTGCAGGGGCTCTTGGAGCGGGAGAAAACCAAGTCTCGACCTGGTCGAAATCGTGCACAAATAACTTCGATGGGATCGCAGCTGTGAGGGGAGAAATTCTCGACCCTGCGACGCTTCACAAAAAGCAACACAGCGCCATGCGCTGTTCCTTCTTCATCACGCTGCTCTGCAGCAAGTCGTTGCCATGGAGTTTCTTCATAATTGGAATTTAGTGGGCACCCTAAATTAGGGCACCCCCTCTTGATAGGGGCAGGGACCCGCGGCTTTTGTGGATTGCATGTCAAGGCATGCAACCATGCGGCATGGCATGCTTGGCATGCAACCAAGGCCATGCCCTAGTTTTGCAGGGACAGAAAATTTTGGTGTTTTTTCCACTGAAGCAAACTCCAAACCGCCGATTGTTTAGTAAGCGACGGAACCAACATGGTACAACCATGTCGGCAAACGGATATGTAGGTACGACGATTCACGGGATCGAGCTCGAGCTTTTCAAGGGAGTTTTCATCATCGAATCAGTTACGATTGCACCTTAAATAAGGATTATGCTTGTGGAAAGCGGTGAACCACTTTACAAGCAAAAGCAATGCGAGCGAGGCTTGAGGATGGCAGTCAAAATGTTCGGCGTGGCCAACTAAGATCAGGATCTTTCAAGGGCTATGATGTCTTCATGGATTTTCGCCATGATTCCAGGTATTTTTGTTTATGTTTCGGCATTACTTTTTGCAGTCTTTATACAATCATTTGTACTTTGTTTGGTTTTGTGAATTCCGATTGGTGCAATGGTTGCCGCCAAGAGATAGGTAGAATTTATCAAGCAAGGCTTGAATGATTCTACGACAACACTCTTGTTCAAGGTGCACAGACCTCGGCAGGGCCGACGCACGGTTTGTGTAACACCACTTGAGCATTAAAGTTGCTCACAAGATTCCAAATTGGTTGCGAATTGGGCAAGGCCCTTGACAGCATGAAGTCGAGTACTTATTCCACATGTGCTGCGTAACTCTCGTATTCAATGGAATGAATAATCACGGCTATCATTCATGCACGTGTTTTACTATTTTTCCATTACGTTTATTATTCGACACGGTCAATTTTTTATGCATGCTTGACAAGGTCGACTCTTTTTGCTATGTCATCGGTTGCTAATAGCATTTATTGGCAAAGAGGCTAGACATAGTTATATGAAGCATGGCTTCTCCCTTGTGCCGACATGGAGCACGCTCATCACAGGTTACTTTTTGCTTAAAGGCAGGGCCAAGGGCCAGTTTTTCAGCATATCAAGGTGACAGGCATGGCCTATTTCTGGATTTGTTGAGGGCAGCACGTTGCTCGGCATGGCTGACTCCTTGTCATAGTTTCTACAAGCCAACATAGGATGCTTGTCACACAATACTGGTTAATTTTACTTGAAATTGCTCGACAAGGTCGATTCTTTTCGTCATACTATTTGCAGCCACATCAGTTGGCTATTAGCACTACTTGATTTAAGTGAAGCAAGGCTTCTATTTATGCATCTTGCATAATGAATCACCACGTTTGGCATATGCTATGAGCATACAAACTTGGGAAGGATTTGGCAAAATGTTTGCAGATTCTTTTATTCCGAATACGACGGATGTATATGATACAAGAGGGAGAATATACATATGCGACAACTCTCTCTCGCACGGTAGATTTGGCTATGAGCCACCTTTATGCGAGCTTTGCCAACTGGTTGCAGCAACAACTACCAGGTTAGCCAAGTTTAAGTTTTTCTTATTTTTTCCATGTTTACATTTTACTTGGCAATTACTGTCATTGTGCAAAGCAAAGTGCTTTGGCAATTCTACCGCCTCATGAAAAACGCTTTCGCTATAAGACCAGATACTTTGTCAAGGACAAGCTAAGTTTTGGATTGTTTACCATGATTTTTGGGTCGTCACAACCACATACATGGTAGGTGGGTCAGTTTGTGACTTGTTTGTGTTTTCCTGTTACCTCTCTAGATGAGAGAGTCATAGAAGAAAATCGTTGCATGCACGTTAAGCATAAGATGCACACGCGCATGGCAATCAACTATCCACGTCATAGTCGTTCAAGGAAAGTTCCTCAACCCAGCATGCTCTTCTTCTCTCTCTTTCTCTCTCTTTAAGGGAATAATGAAAATCTTCTAAGAAGCTTTTGATACATGTTTTGCTCGTGAGTTAGCCTGAGCCACGGTGCTCTAACTCTCAGCTAGCACGTGGCTAAGATGCTACTCAAATTAGTCTTCATCGGTCCGTCCATTGAACACTAATGTGCATAAGGGCTATGAGCCACACAGGCTAAGAGCCATTTTTAGGCCAAGGGTACGACCCAACTATTGGCATTCTTCGGGTGATTGTTTTCATGATCAAACTGATTCACCCAAGGAAGTACACATCAATGTTAATGGGCAAGCAAGAGTCTTGTCATTACGACACTCAAGTTGAGTTTTTGATAATCTTCAAATCACATCCGCTGATCTCTACAAGGAAGTATGGATGCAGCAATCAGTTGCGACAGCATGGCTGTCCACCAGAGCTAGGCAGTTCACTTGTGTGGATTCCCTGCTCTCTCTATAGCACTACAGAGTGTCTATGGACATATTGTCTGGGGCACGACCCGGAGGGTGACTACTAAATCACCCCATAGGCATTGAGGATCACAGTTTGATCTCTCCTAGTTAAACTTTCAAGGAAAGATTTCCGCAATCTACCACACAGTAGCGGACGAATTCAACTTTTCAAGTTGATTCCAATCATTATGTACACGGTTAACTATGTTGGTTACCGTTGCCTGCTAGTTGAGCAGTTTCTACAAAGGGTCTTACCATGAGGTTTGACTACGTAGATGTTAACCACCATTGAGGATCATAGTTTGATCTCTCCTAGTTAAACTTTCAAGGAAAGATTTCCGCAATCTACCACACAGTAGCGGACGAATTCAACTTTTCAAGTTGATTCCAATCATTATGTACACGGTTAACTATGTTGGTTACCGTTGCCTGCTAGTTGAGCAGTTTCTACAAAGGGTCTTACCATGAGGTTTGACTACGTAGATGTTAACCAACGGGTCGGATTGCGCAGGCAACACCCACGGTTTCCACTACAAGTCGTATACATAGGCTTGAATGTTTCATAGCCATGCCAAGGGCATGTTGGAACGGAGTATTTTGGACCGTAGCGTCCACTATACCTTATGCTGTTACGAACCCAGTTGTAGGGTTCGATTTGGCACATGTTGTCACATGGGACACAACATGGTCTAGGAACTCGAGGAGTTCAGTTTAGCCAGTGTGGAGCATGATAATGAGGGTCCCTCTCACTCTTGTCGCGGAGTGTTTGCAGCTACCTCCACACACTCGTACTTGAGGGATGTCGCTTTTCTTGATATCCTTGTTTGAGACATATTCCACATGTGGAGAATATGAGTCTCTTGGACTGACACTGGCGCCAACTTTTTACCAATGCGCCGCGACGAAGTCCCTAGGTGCTGGTCGCATCCATTGGTTCGACCATTTTACGCACACAGTATCAGGAGCAATTTCATTGGCCAGAAATTGTCGGGTACTAAGTACAAGTTTGGTACGATTACAAGTGTTGTGAAACCACCTTAACGGAGGGTCGTTTCTACATATAGCTAAGTATGCTATTACATGAGAATGTCTCATGGTTGTTACCTAGGTGTGACTTGGTTGTCACATTCTATTATGGTTCAACTTTTGTTGCAAGATTTTCACGTAAGTTTAGTGGAAAGTCTCGTCATGGATTTGTGGTTCGGATATGTTTGTGTTAAATGCATGCACACTAGGTGTTATGGGCTCTAGTGTTTTAACACAGATTTATTCGGAGCAGCATGCAAATTCATGGACCTTATTCTTTCTGCAATTTTTTGCACAGTCAGTGCAATTTCTCTTGCAGATTTAATATGAGTTTACACCCTGCCACACAAGGTGATGGCTAAGTCTGGGTGTTTGTGATTGGATGCTTGAAACTCCAATCTGCTTTCAATCTAGTTGGTTGTCTCCATTCCATATTGAGTATATGGCTGGATGATTGAGTCATAGTTTGTCGTCAGTCGTGGGCGACTATCTGTAAGTGGTTGGGGGAAAGCACCTCACTCTTACTTCTGCTACTCATCTTGTGTAGGATGGGCAGTTTACAAGCGTTCTATTTAGTACGAAATGATATGCAAAGTGCATACGTTAAATCACACTAAAGGATATGCTAAGTGCATACGTTAGCAAGAAGTGAAACAACTGGATCGATTACCTTTCTAGTTTGGAGTTTGCTTCATATGATGAAAGGCATGTTACGGCTACTTTTAGTCTCTGCCTGTTATTCTCAAGTTATCAACGTTAATCATTAGTTTTGATATGGTTGGCTACTGGCAAGAAACCATAGCAAGTCAAGGACTTGGTTGCTGCTGATGAATATGTCAGCATAGTACTTTCATGGAAAGATGAGCCGAGGTTATATTGCACATTCACGTACCTCTAGAAAGTCTGAAACTTGGGTATACATTTAGACACCTCTTCGTTATGATAACTCGTTTAACATACTCAAGTGAGTTTTTAAATGGAGTCTTCACATTATGTTGGTTACGGGTCGGTTAACCAAGACGGTTGTACATGGACAACAATGTGGAAAATCAAGATGTTATTCTTGATTTCATTGAACCTCCCAATGAACCGTGTTCCGATTCAACAAACCGTTGGATCCATGAGGGATGCCACGGTGGAAAACATTAGTGTTCTTATGAAGCTACCATCACTTGTGTTTTCGAGGACGAAAACTCTTCCAAAGGGGGAAGTAACGTCAGGACACGGGTCCTACGGGCAGGGCCCTACCCTAAAGGGGGGTCACGGATCCCGGCCACGGGCCAGCTAGCAGTGTGGACAGGGGATCCTAGGGCTAAGAGCCTATAAGTATGGGCGGTTGGGTGGAGGATCCAAGGCACTAGCTCCTAGGGTTCTCATACTTCTCTCGTTCGGACTGCAGAGTGGCAGGAGTGAATCTATCTCAGATAGATCGTTTCTACGCTAGTGACCACATCTGTGACTTGGGTGGGACAGTTTGCATTCTGGCTATAACGTCTTTTTCGGATCATGCATCAATAATCCTCACAATGACAGATAGATAGAGGAGGGGGAGCACGATGGTACGCATCCCTGAGAGGATCTTGCTGGACTCTGAGCTTAGAGAGCAAGTGGTGGCTCTTTGGACAGAGGCTTGGACACGCAGGAGTCCCCTACTAACAGAGTGGCCTTTGGACTTGCTCAGCTTAGTCGGTTCTTTCTTTAGGAGTCTACGGCTTGCCTGGCTGCAGCGAGAGAGGAGCAGCAGCGTCTCCGACGGTGTGTTGCGTCCTTGCAGAGGACGTAGGAGCAGCACCCAGACAGTCCATGGTTCGAGAAGCAGTTGCAGCAAGCTCGCCAGGAGCTTGCCAGCATAGAGGAGAGGCGTCATGAGTTTGCTTTCCATCGACACGCATCTCAGTGGACCCAGGTGGGTGATAGAGTGAGCGGGGTGTTCTTTGAGACAGTGGGACCCTAGCATGCCCACGCCAATGTCAGCCAGTTGAGGAGGCCTGACGGGTCAGTTGCTCCAGAGTCAGAGGACCTTCTTGGGAAGTTTGTTGTCAGAGGACTGCTTCCAAGGAAGGAGCCCAGCATTGCTACCTCCAATCTTGTCAGAGGGGTTCTCCAGCATGTTGAAGTCTCCCCCAATGCACCATTGCTCTGCATGCGGCAGAGATTCTACATTGTGAGACCAAAACTCCGCACGTGCACTCGCCTAATTGGGCGCATAGATGTTCAAGAATCCCAAGAGGCAGCCCTGAACCTGCATAGTAATCCACTGAGCCCTGCCTGGCACAACAATACCTCTGTCCACAATGGCCTGTTGCCAACAGTCCGCAACAGCCATACATACCCCTCCTTGGATACCACCAAGTCCAAATGCAGCTGGCCAAAATGTTTCATATCGACCACGCAAAAGCTGACCACATCGTCTAATGCGGCTCTGACACAGATGATGCTCCTGTAGCATAAGAAGATCAATCTCTCCTCCCACAAGGCATCGCTGAAGCTCCTGACATAATCGGCTCCTTTGGCGTTGAAACTAGGGTCCACCTAATCCCTGCACGTTCCATGAGACGATCCTCATGGAGGGCGAGAGAGAACTGATGCTGCAGCAACAACTAACCGTGCTATCTTCGAGGCTAGCTTGGATGGGGAACAATCTGCATCCGAGCGTCCCCGAGATAGGCGAGACTGCAAAGAGTGTCTAGCCCAGGCCCAAGAAGAACGAGCCGTGCGCAGGGCAACCTCCTGTGTCCAGGAGTCCTCTTGTATGTGTACATAGCATGGCCGGCTCTGCGTGCCAGCAAAGAAGTGTACCACAATGTGTTTACATCCTGTCGAGTCTAGAGGTGTCACTGAGAACTTGGCCAACGGCCACAGAGTCTGAACCAAGTTTGTAACCCCTAGGTCTCCCATGTGGTGAGAGAACTGGAGGGCTTGTGCCTGCAGCCACTCTAACACTGAGTCCAAAGTCCACTCAGGCTGGTCCCTACCACAAAGGGGAAAAGAGAGGCCAACCGTTGAGTCCAGGGCCTCTACCCCTCTAGCTGCAAGGAATAGTACATGAACTCTAAAGCAAGCTACCTCAAGCTGGTGAAGGGTTGCCGAGAAACATCTGAAGTTGTAGGCAAAGAAGTCCCATCGACGACGAATGTCGAAGCTCGTCAGTCCATGAGGAACTGCTGCAAAGGGAGACGTCTGCACCAGAAGGGGGGTTCGCAAGAAAGGACGTCCCTCTCTTGCCAAGCGACTCAAGGCAAAGGCGTTGCCAAGAGATCTCCTAGCAGCCGAGGATGGTCCTGCTCCCTGAGACGGCTGCGGGGTAGGAGCGGGAGGAGATGTGGAAGTAGGGGGGGGTAGCGGGAGAAGGAGTTGGGGGGGGGGGGGGGGGGGGGGGGGGGGGGGGGGGGGGGGGGGCCGAGGAGCGGCAGAGGGAGAAGGGCGAGGAGGGGAGGAGAAGGAAGGAGGCGGAGGGGCTGTCGGGACTCGGAGGTGGGGCTGAGGTGGAGGGTGGAGCTGGAACCTCGTCCTACTGAAGAGGGTCGAAATGGTTCCCTGTGGGAACCCACTGCTGCTGGCTTGAACCTGGGGGACCACTCTGAGTGCCAGGTTGATGTGGTGTCCCCTGTCGACGCCGACCACGAACTTGCTGCCAACCCTCCTCTGCCTGAGTCCTAGGCTCAGAGGGTGGCTCTGCCTACGTACCCTGTGACTTTGTCTGTTGTTGGTGGCTAGCCCTTGGAGGCTGGGCCTGAGCCTGAGGTGAAGGTCAGGGTCTCCTCCGTGGACAGGCCTTCGCAAGATGGCCCACCTGACGACAAATAAAACACTGATTTGGAAGGCGCGAATACTCCACGCTTTGACGGAACCGACCGCCGCTCACCCTAGGAAGTAGGATGACCTTCGGGAGAGTGTGGGTGTCCCTAACCAGAACCCATTCAATGGGAATGCCGGCTGCCTTGGCAGGTATAGAGGCTGCCGCGTGAGGTGTCTTCAGGACATTCCCAATCTCTGAGCCTATCCTAGAAAGGAGTGGAAGGTACTCCCTCCTCAAGCCGAGGAAGCAGACTGAGATGGGCAAGTCTGCCTCCTCGACAAGAACATCGGTAGCTGGGTCAAAACCATGGCGCCACCGTAGAAAGTGTGCCCGAACTACTTGGATGGCCAGGGGGCTCATCGCAATGACCTTGGATGCCATCTCGGGAGTCTCAAAATCTCTCTCGTAGTAGCCACGCCCAAGAAAGTGAACATCGAGAATCTTGCCCACCTCTGCTAAAAGGCGGGCTTGGAGGAGATCACGCACCTCTCCTTTGCTAGGACGGGTGCCGATGATCTTGCAAATGATGGAAGTCGCCTGGAGGCGCTCCACCTCTGTTGCGAGGCTTGCTTGCTGTGTCAGCGAAAGAGCTAGCCATTCCACCATCAACCTATTCAACCCACCAACGTATCTAGTCTACAATAGTAGATTTGCATCGCGGTCAGTTTTCAGCCCTAGCATTTTCAGATTTCAGCCATAGTCCCAGCGTTTTGAGATTCAGCCCTCATATCAACCCAGCATTTTCAGATTTCAGCCCATAGCCTCGTCAGCACTTGCAGATCCCATCAATTCCACTAGCGTTTTTGCATTTCAGTGTTTTTGCAAAAACAAGCACCTACAACAAGATCCCATCAGCATCTCAACATCTAGTCTTCTAGGACCATTGTATCAGCATTTGTGCAATCGGGGGTTTGGGATCCCATCTGGTGTTAGTCCTCTCTCTCTCTCTCTCTCTCTCTCTCTCTCTCTCTCTCTCTCTCTCAGAGTATTATTCTGTCTTCTCTGTCACAAATCAATGACGTGACAGCCTTTTGGGAAGGACACATACACGCCAGGTGTTGTGTCAGGCATAGCCCTGGACAAGAGGGAGCAGCAGAGCAAAGCACACACCTTCTCCCCTGTTGGCTGGTCCCGGAATCTATGCTGAAATGCTGACGTATCAGGCCCGCAAAACCTGGCGGAAATGATGGAATGCTGATGTGGCACTGGTTGTACGGAATTCCGTGTTTTACGGCAGCTGTACGGCAGCCCTCTCTACGCAAAAAACTGGCAGCTTTTGGACTTGCTTTAGTTTACGCAATTTAGCAAGAGAAGAGAGAGAGAAATGAAATGAAATGAAATGTTATATTAACGTCTTCAAAAGGCCAAAGTGACCTATGAGACCAGAAAGTTACAATGTGGTGGATCTGATACAAAGTCAGAGTTAGAGTAACAAGATGACAACAATGACAAAAATGAAATGACAAATGTCACAATAAAATACTATGGAATCCTAAACTACTAGGTGTGAACAGCAGCTAGCTGGGATAGCTAGATCACAAGAGATCCAGCATCGGTCGCTGGCGGATCTCATCAATCTCCTCCATGGTCAGTAGTCTGACCGGGCGTCGTGCATGTCGAGCCAAAGTGATCCGAATCCTCTGATGCAGCCTCCGTCGATGCTGTGTAGTCCTGCGCAATCGTGGGCGTCTAGATCTTCCAAGCTCAGTCGCTCGGTCGATCAGTGTGCCTTTGGTGTGAGACGACGAGCTCTGTTGTGGTAGTAACTCCTCCGGGTGTCCAGTGGCAGCTCTAAAGAAATCTGTGATCTGTCTCTGGGACTGGCTAGCCTCTCCTCTCATCAGGCTCTCTTTGTGTCTGCGTAGCTCGAGCAAAAACAAACCCAAGCATCTCTGATCCTCATATTGCATGACTCTGGAGAATGGTCCAAAGCCCTCTTTGAACAAGCAATGGAAGCGGCCTCGTATCTCGTAGTAGACCGGGCAGTGGCACGTGTAGTGTAACTCTGTCTCAGGCTCGATGTCACACAGGGGGCATGTCCTGGCCTCTGCTGGTACTCCGCTGTATCTCCCAGTCTCGATCCGCAGCTGGTGTGAAGATGTATGTATCTGGCCGATAGCACATCGTATCCTATGAGACAAGTGGGTGTCCATGTATTTCGGCCTCGTCACAAAGCCATCAACCGTAAGTTGGAGGAGATGCTCTCTGTAGAAAGCCATCTTCGTGCCTAGCTCCTGTGCTGGCTGTATCCATGTCCTCCTGGTGTCTAGCTGAGTCAAGTCCTGGCGGATGAGCCTGGTGATCTCGAACTGTGTAAGAGTCAGAGAGGGTGCATCCAGTGAGTAGTGGAAGGGAGGCAATCTGTCTATGCTGAACCCATGCGCCTGAAACCATGATGTCATCTCCCCAAACCAGCATGTTGTATCTCCCTGCATGGCCAACTGTCGAGAGGACTCAAGTGCAAGGCGAGCATATCTGTCTCTGGGAAGTTCCCACATGCGGTGTATGAAGGAGACCGATCTGGTGAGCGCCTCAACCACTAGTGGGGGGGCAGCTAGCTCTGCTCGAACAATAGCGTGTGGTACTGAGGCCTTGGCTCTAATGAGCCGCGAGATCATAGAGACCAGAGGCTTCTCCATGTCCCCCCATCCATCACTGCGGCCTGTCCTCCTGTGATGATCTAATGAAGGTCCCCAGATCTCAGCGCCATAAAGTAATGCAGAAGCCACCAGAGTGTCAAAGAGCCAGAGCTTCGTCCTAGGCTCCTGAAACTGAACCTGTGAACAGATCCTTTCCAATCTACCCAATGCTACATGGGCTCTGGTCAGTCTAGTCTCTGCTGCCCTCCTCAATGAGAATGTTGGCCCACTAAAAGCCACTCCGAGGTAAGTGTACGCATCTGTATACTCCACAATCGCCTGGCCGTATGTGAATGCTGGTGCTGACCTCCTGATCCACTGTGGGGTGGTATTAAATACCATGACCTTGGTTTTACCAAGGTTGACAAACAAACCACTTTCCTGAGCAAACCTATTCAAAGCATCCAAGTGACGTTGCATCCCCTCCGGAGAGTCGGAGATCAACACAATATCATCAGCATATAACAATAACGGAATCCATGTCCCTGCCATCTGTGCACCTCTATCACCATCTCTCTCAATGTAGTCAGAAACCTCATCCACATACATACCAAATAGAGTAGGAGAGAGCGGGCAGCCGTGCTTCACCCCAATAGTGGAGTGAATCGGGGTGGATAGACTCTCTGAGGTGCGTACCTACCCCACCACTGACCTGTATAATGCCATGACCCCCCAAATGAGCTCTGTGGGTACTCCCATCTGCTGTAATCTGCGCATCAATCTAGCTCTAGGCATTGTGTCAAAAGCTTTGCGGAAATCCACAAAGCTACAATAGATCTGTTTCCCACGCGGTCTACCCTCCTCAATGATGGCTCTGAGTGTCAAGATATGGTCAAGAGTAGAAAAACCCCTCCTGAACCTTGCCTGCCCGGCTGCGCGTATCCCCTCCCTCTCTGCCCATCTACTCAGCTGCTGCTCAAGAATGGATGCGTATAACCGTGCCAATGTGTGTCCAATCATGATAGTGCGATAATTCCCAGGCTCCATAGGGTCTCCCGACTTGAAGATAGGTACAATAGTAGATAGGCTCCAAGTATCAGGCAAGCCCTCACACATGGCACGGTTAAACATCACTGCTAGAAGCTCTTTGGCATGTGTGAAATGCTCAGCCACTAAACCATCATGATCGTAAGCTCTCCCAGTCCTCATCGTGTCAATGGCCTTCCTCACCATCTCTGCGGTGAAAAAAGCACATGTGTGTGGGCATGGATCGGGGGGGTCGGGAAGGGGGGGCTGCTCAGGAACTGTGTACAGAGATGATGCGTACTGGCCCTAGCCCTCTGTAGAAGTGATGGCGGGGGGGGGGGGGGGGTGCTCCTGAAAGAGCCGCCATGCCTCACGTGAATCCTGACTCAAGAACAATTGATATAGATCCTGCTCGGCCGAGCCAAAAATGCCCTCTTCTTCCGCCGCACTAGGCGTCGGAAGTCAATCTGTGACTGTCTGTGAGTGATGTCCCCCAAAAGCACCTCCCTCTGAAGTCTAGCTCTAGTGTCCCGGCATTCCTTATCATACCAACTGTTCTGGGGCATGCTCCCCGAACGACGTCTCTGCTCAGGCTGGGTATGTGGGTATCCCTCTGCTGCTGCATCATGTAGTGTCTGTGTCAATATAGTAGTAAGCTCCTCCAGAGGTCGCCCTGGCTCCTCTGTGCATAGGCGTCTGTAGATCCCATCTATGTATACAGAGTCTGTCTCCCGCGTGAAGGTGTAGCGAGTAGGGACTGCTATCCGTAGCCTGTGTGCTACACTAAACTGAAAGGAGATGGTCATTGACACAAGAGCATGATCCACTACCACACCAACAAGTCTGGGTCCAATCGTGAGATCCTGGATACTAGAGATGAGGCTCGGCTGTGCCATGACATAGTCCACTGTGCTGGCTCCATGTCTGTGTGGAAAGCATGTAAAACCCCTGAGGCGGGAAATCTCTCTAGGCCATTCAAGATGGCCAATCCATGTGCAGTCCCCATGTCTATCAAGTGTCATCCATACTCAGTGTGTTCTCCATCTTGTGATAGTCTGGATAGGCTTGTCTCTGCAGCATCCAGCTCTCTCAGCATCTCCTCTGAAGTATCATAAAATACTGTCTGATGATGGGCAGTCCTAGCATTGAAATCCCCTAGAATGATGATGTCACCATCTCTAGAGAACTCCCATATGTCATCACCCAAAATAGAGAAAGGGGACTATCCTCTGGGTGGTGCATACACTGACGTGCTCGGGGGAAAGTAGCAAATAGCAATGTAAGATATCTGTCTGTCTCTGCTCGCAGCCTCACCCACATGTACCTAGCTTGCTCATCTCTGCGGGCTATATGTATCAATGGTTGCAACTCCTCCCTGAATAACACTGCCACTCCTCCTGATCCCCGCCCTCTGCGCTCTGATCGTATCTCCTGTCTATAGGCAATCTCCCATCTATATCCACTGATGTGAGGCATAGACTGCCCATGGGCCTGATGTGTCTCAGAGTAGAAGACGATGTCTCTTCCCTTGAAACTATCCTCAAAGGCGCCCACATCAAGTCGCATAGATCCATTACAATTCCACGTGGCAACTTTGAGGGTGGTCCCTCGGGTCTTGCACCGTCATGTGGAGCGCCGCTCTACAATCACAACCCGGCCATCTCTGTAGAAGGCCGTCTTTCCCTTCTCCCTTGCCGCTTGAATCTCTGGCATTACCTCTCTCATATGCGCAAGCTGTGTGAGAGTGAGGTCACCTCCAAGGAATATGCCCGTTTTCTTTAGTGTAGGACGCTTCTTCAAGAAGTCCTTCTTTGCCTCCATGGATGGGAAACTGATGATTAGAGCTCTCCCTTTTGAAGTCTCCCCATTGCCTTGTGTCTTCTTCCCCACCCTCCATGCCTTTGTATGAGTAGCCTCACTACCCATCATGCGGAGAAGTTCTTCAACTTCCCCTTCCACATCATCTCGGTCTTTTAGACCGGTTACTCTTATATGCAAAGCTCTAGTTTTCCTTCGTTGTTCTTCTCTTAGAGTCATGTTGATGATTGTAGGAGTGGGGACAGATGTGGTTTCTTTCCCCTTGCCTTTCTTAGCGACTTCTATCCACTTCTCGGCCTCATCCGCCTTCTTTTGCGTCTTCGTGATCGCATCTATCCATGAAGACGTCTTTACCATCTTTTGTTTCTCCTCCTCTTTGATCATCCGTACTTGCTCTTTGATGACCTTGATTTCCTCTACTACAGAAGGTTGGAATTCCCCCTCCTCTAGTCCACTGCTCGCTCCATCGGCAAGTTCTCGCTTGAGAGCTGAGACCTCTTCTTTAAGTGCTTTGGAGTCCGCCTTAATTGCTTGTAGCTCTGCGTGCAGGTCCTCTTTCTCTTTCTTCCATTGCGCGCCTTCGTTGAGAAACATTTGAAGAAGATTGGCCTTCTCTTTCCACCATCCCTCCATATCGGCTTTCCAGTCTTTCATCTCCCTCTCCATTTGTGTAATCCGCTTGTTTGTAAGCACAAAAGTTGCCTTCGGATGGGGCTTACATATCGGCGAAGCAGTCATTGCGTCCATCAAAAATAAAAAATACAATCTGCACTTCTGCCAAGTCAAACCCCCTATGTCCACATCACACATACATCCCTGTCCCGCATGATGCATACATGTGTGTTCCCCATATCAATCATACATTTTTGATTTCTTGCAATTTTTGCAATTTCCTGCAATTTCCTGTCAATGCTGCAAATTATTTAAGTCTTGAGATTCTGAACTTTCCGTGCAGGAAATCTGAAAATCTGAAAATGTTAATCTGAAAATGTCCGCACTGTAATGTACCTACGGTTTTGGGGGCGGGTGGGGCGGGTGGGGTGCAGTTCAGACGCTAGTAATCCCGTGTGGTGGGGGGTTGGGGGTGGCGGCGCACTGTCACAACAGGGGGGGGGAGGGCGCAGTCCAGCTGAACAGCAGGGTGCAGCCCAGGTGGCGCGCAGGCAGCAGCCAGCAAGTGGCACGGGTCAGCAGCAGGCATTTGGCGCGTGTCATCAGCAGGCAGCAGCAAACAGGTGGCGCGCACGCATCAGCAAGCAGGTGGCGCAGGTCAGCAGCAGCAGGCAGTTGGCGCGCGTCAGCAGCAGAGAGAGAGAGAGAGAGAGAGAGAGAGAGAGAGAGAGAGAAGCATAAGAGAAAGAGCCTTTGCTTTATTTTTATGAGGCTTTTTAAAATACTCAAGCTTTTGATTCGAGCTTTTGGGGCTCTGCTTTTGGCATCCCTTGTACGTTTAAATACGTGGGCAGGGCCTCATAACTCAGAGCATCTAGACGCAGAGTTTGAGTGTGGGCGCCTCCACTCTTGTACTTTGAACACAGATTAATACAAAAAGAAATACCGAAAGGGGCGTCAATCTTTGGGGCCAATATCTCCAGGCACGGAACTCCGCCGGGCCAATGTCGAATTAAGTGTGAACTGTGAATTGTTTGAAGTGATTATTTGTGGTGTCGTGGTAGATTCTCGACTTGGAGTGTCCAAGTCTGTTACAGTGGTATCAGAGCGCGTCCGATTTCTCTCCTACGGGAAATCCGATCCTTTTGTTGCGACACCTATGGCTTCAAGCAAAGATCAGTCGACTCCCTCTGCATCGGGAGATGCGGGAAGGGATCACAACGAAGATTCAGGCAAGGAGTTTCCCCCTTCCTCGGCCTACTCAGGCGGAGCGTCAAGAGATGGAGCGTCGACAATTGATCGGCGATGCAACAAAGATGATGCTTAATTTTGGGAAAGACCCGAAATTTGCAAAATATATGAGCCAGACTTCATTCAATGAGGTGCACACGTAGTGGCAGAAAACCACAAAACCAGCCCCCAAACCCGCTCTCAAGAAACCTCCTACTCCCAGGAAGTATACAGAGAAAGAATTAGAAGAGGTGGTTGATGTACGAATTGCTCAGCTTTTTGACGCGCAGAACAAAGCTAAAAAGCACGACAAAAAGCAAAAGAAAGGCACTGACTTCCCGGGTTATTTGGGTCGTCAATCTACATTTGAAAAGGCAAGAAAGCAGAAGAAGCGTGTTCGATTTGAAGGAGTACCCAGTTCTTCTTCTTCTTCTTCTTCAAGTTCTTCTAGCTCATCTGACTCGAGTGAAGAAGACAGAAATGTCACGTGACACATCCAACCCTATGTGTCCGTGGACAAGCTACAGCACGACAAGGGTTTAGTCAGTCCAGTTAGTCTAGATTTAGAAGTGTTCTGGCACTTTTGTGAGTCTGTTCGCAGACCGTGCATGCCCAGGCACGTAGTGTAGATGCATATCCTCTGGTTGCACACAACATGATCATAAGCATTCCCATCAGAATCCATCAGAATCCTTCAAGGGAATTTTCCAGTGCATTTAGCCTATTTTCCCTATTTTTGACATTTTTCACTTATTACTTTTAAGGGACTTTTGTTGGAAAGTAGGTAGGGCAATTTTGCTAAGTTAATATATAAGCAAATCAGAGCTAGCACTCCATGGTAGAAGAGGCAGTAGGAGCACCGCTCAATAGGCACCTTCTCAGCAGGAACCCCCAGCAAAGGCCTAGCGTTTTTGCTACACAACAGAGAGGCTAGCGTTTTGCATCAAGACCCTAGATCAACCAGCGTTTTTGCATTTGCAGATTCCCGGCGACAACAAAACCACAGATCAGCCTAGTGTTTTGCATTTGCAGGACATCCAGCGACAACAGATCAGTTTTCAGCCCTAGTGTTTTTGGTTTGCAGATCAGCCCCGGCGTTTTGCAGATTTACCGCGACTGAACATCAAGGAACATCAGCGTTTTCAGTTTTCAGCAGTCAGACACCGCAGATCAAGTCCCGAACCTCGCAGACCTCACCTTCCCGCAGCAGTTCCTCGCCACACAGTCAGTTTCCGCAATGTTTAGAGTTTCAGCCCGGAAAACGCAGATTTCAGCCTCTGCGTTTTCAGCGTGTCGTCGTCGCATTGTCGCCATCAACATCGTCACCGACATAGAGTCAGAATTCAGCAGATAAAGATTTGCAGATTTCAGCCCTTAGCATTCTCAGATCTCAGCCCGTCTCGTCCTCGTCCTCATCGTCGTCGACATCGTCGGCAAGTCCAAGCATTGTAGAGATTTGTGCAATCATAAGTAGGCTGCTCTCGCCATAGAGAGTGGGGCCTTTGGAGGAGGGTTTTACAATGTCTTTGGTCTCGTATTCTCTTTTCTCTCTAGCTCTCAGTCTCATACACTTGCACGCACAGTGTCCATTCACTTTGTTTGTGATCATTGCACTCTCTCAGTAAGAACGGAAGGCTCTCCCTTCCATAAGAACAAAAGGAACCTTGAGCACTCATCTTGAGCAAAGTTCAAACATTCATTCCGTTGCACCTAACATTGGTATCAGAGCTTTGGCAGTGTTTTGTATCACTAAGGAAAGAACCACAAGAATTTTTGTGCTTGTTGAGGTCGCACGAACCCAAGTTCGCTTGGGCGTGTCAATTCCTAATCGTGTTTTTGAAGAGTGACAGGAATCCCAAGAAAGAAGGGTTTGTCCAGCCTCCCCATGTGCCTCTTTTCACTCATTGAGAGCGGACCGTGCACTTAGCGGCCGGCCAATCGACGTGAGGTGGAAAAAAGCAACCTTGGTGTGAGCGCAAGGCCGCTAAGGGGTGTGCCCGCGGAAAAGAGCAGAACTCGGGTGAAGAGAAGATCCTTCTCTAACACAGATTGCAAGTGAAAGAAGAACCTCAAGAACCTCAAGAGCTCAAGAACCCAAGAACCAAGACCCCCAAGAACCCAAGTTCCTTGTGAACTTAAGAACCCAAGACCCACAAGAACCCAAGTTCCTCGTGAACTTAAGAACCCAAGACCATAAGAACCCACAAGAACCCAAGACTTCAGTGGATGGTCGTCACTCGAAGCGGAATGGATACTTCTCTTGGAGGTGATGAGCATGAGAGAGGCGAAGAAGAATTTTCTCCACCAAGAGGTTTTTCCGGCCCTCCCCCTTCCCCATCTACGTCAAGGATTGCACTAACTCCTATGGAGGCTTTCGACAAGATGGTGATGGACATGAAGTTAGACCGCGATGCACGAAAAGCAGAAAGAGAAGCAGAAAGAAAGGCCTACGAAGAAGAAATGGCAGCCATAGATTGTGACTACGAAGAAAGCGTGGTAGCCATAGAGCGTAAGTACGACTTGGAAGCCAAAGAAAGTCCAACCAAATTGGATCGTGAGAACAAAGAAAGTCAAGCCAAATTGGATTGCGAGAACAACGAAAGAGAAGCTGAATTTGATCGCGAGAACAACGAAAGACAAGCAACATTTGATCGCGAGAACAAAGCAAGAAAAGAAAAGAGCGACCAACACATGAAAGAATTCTTGCGACTCTTTTCTATTGTGCAGGCGCAGTTTGCACAAGATCAGGAAAAGGAGGCTCTCTTAGTCTCTTCTTCTCCAAAGCATGACACAGAGGATTTGCATGATGTTTTGAATGACAATGATAAGCATGATGATTTGGATGATAATGATGAGCATGATGATTTGCATGATCAAGATGTGATTTCTCACAAGCATGACGAGTTGCATGAAGACGTGTGATTGTTCACAAGGATGATGTGTTAGTTGATACCTTCTCTAGTGAAGCTAACCTCATTGCAGATTCGATTAGTCACGAAGAACCGATCTTGGCTCTCGAGCCTAGGTCCAAAGAACCCTTACAGGAAGTATTATGTGTTTGCATGATTAGTACGCTCAATTGTTCGGGTGTTTCATTCGTGATCGTTTCCTTTAGTTTCGTCAGCATCTTTATGTGATCCCTTTTCCTAGGCATGACATATTGTACGTTGAGCACGTTTCACTCATGAATGAGCACGAATGTATGCGGATTGTTCATGAAAAGCTGAAAAGTATGCATTCAAGGAATTCACATTCCATGTCTCTTCCTTGGCACGACACAGTTGTAGAAAGCGCACATGAAAGTATGAGCACCAAGCATGGGCATTTCCGTTGTGAATTGCCACAGTCGATTGCTTTAGATCAGAAGAGAAAGATTCGATCTCATTGTTTGCGTGTGTGTGGTGAACGGTTTAGCACTCCTTCTCTTTGTTCATCTACATTGCATGCATAGTCTTTGAGGAAGACAACATTTTTTCCATTCACTTTACATGGAATGGGTATGTTCATGTTTTTGTGTTGGAAGTGGTTTTAGGAATTTTCAGCCATGGAGATTCTTGAAGAAGAAAGAATCACGACTCTCGACGAAGTTGAAGCATTGAAGGAGCCACAAAAGACTGTGTCCCTTTCGGTGCGGCCCAAAGAAGCAAGCGTTGCAGACCTATATGAAGTTCAAGTACCGCACGACCGACACATTAGAGTGGGCCGGGGAAGAGTCCCTTCCAAGATTTCGGATGCTATTGGTGATCTCCCTCGACGCCATACAGTTCGGTACCAGTACGTCACTTTGAAAAGGAGGAGATGTCACGCGACACATCCAACCCTATGTGTCCGTGGACAAGCTACAACACGACAAGGGTTCAGTCAGTCCAGTCAATCTAGATTTAGTCAGTCTAGATTTAGAAGTGTTCTGGTACTTTTGTGAGTCTGTTCGCAGAGCGTGCATGCCCAGGCACGTAGTGTAGATGCATATCCTCTGGTTGCACACAACATGATCATAAGCATTCCCATCAGAATCCATCAGAATCCTTCAAAATCCTTCAGGGGAATTTTCCAGTGCATTTAGCCTATTTTCCCTATTTTTGACATTTTTCACTTATTACTTTTAAGTGACTTTTGTTGGAAAGTAGGTAGGGCAATTTTGCTAAGTTAATATATAAGCAAACCAGAGCTAGCACTTCATGGCAGAAGAGGCAGCAGGAGCACCGCTCAACAGACACCTTCTCAGCAGGAACCCCAGCAAAGGCCTAGCGTTTTTGCTACACAGCAGAGAGGGTAGCGTTTTGCATCAAGACGCCAGATCAGCCAGCGTTTTTGCATTTGCAGATTCCCGGCGACAACAGAACCACAGATCAGCCTAGCGTTTTGCATTTGCAGGACATCCGGTGAGACAACAGATCAGTTTTCAGCCCTTGTGTTTTTGGTTTGCAGATCAGCCCCGGTGTTTTGCAGATTTACCGCGACAGAACATCAAGGAACATCAGCGTTTTCAGTTTTCAGCAGTTAGACACCGCATATCAAGTCCCGAACCTCGCAGATCTCACCTAGTCAGTTTCCGCAAGGTTTACAGTTTCAGCCCGGAAAACGCAGATTTCAGCATCTGCGTTTTCAGCGCGTCGTCGTCGCATCGTCGCCATCGACATCGGCACCGACATAGAGTCAGAATTCAGCTGATGAAGATTTGCAGATTTCAGCCCTTAGCATTCTCAGATTTTAGCCCGTGTCGTCCTCGTCCTCATCGTCGTCGACATCGTCGGCAAGTCCAAGCATTGTAGAGATTTGTGCAGTCATAAGTAGACCGCTCTCGCCATAGAGAGTGGGGCCTTCGGAGGAGGGTTTTACAACGTCTTTGGTGTCGTATTCTCTTTTCTCTCTATCTCTCAGTCTCATACACTTGCACGCACAGTGTCCATTCACTTTGTGTGTGATCATTGCTCTCTCTCATTAAGAACGAAAGGCTCTCCCTTCCATAAGAACAAAAGGAAACTTGAGCACAGTTCAGAGCACTCATCTTGAGCAAAGTTCAAACATTCATTCCGCTGCACCTAAGAAGAAAAGGCAAAAAGCGAAGCAAAAAGCAACGCTTCGGAAAGGGCAAGAGAAAGGCAAAGAAGTCTAAATCTCGCCCCGTGGTTGACACTTCTATAGAGGACTGGTCCACAAAAAGTTCGGACTCTGATGATAGCAGCTTTTATGCAAAGAAGAAGAATTTTTACAAAGCCAACCAGTATGACTTTCTTGAAGGCAAAAGCAAGAAAGTCCGAGAGTTTAAGAAAGGTGGACAGTCAATTAAATTTTGACACGTTTTCAGGTTATAGAGATGCTTGGAAGGCTTTGTCTTTTGTACAACAGTTTGACATCGCTTTCGCGGCAGGGCGTTACGCAGAGCACTCTAAGATTCGGGAGCCGCCTCTTATTTTAAGGGGAATGCTCGAACTTGGTGGTCCATGCTTATATTAAACAAGACTGCGCCAGTTAAATGACTGAAATTCAACAGGCTTTTTATTTCTTCTTGGCTGACTCGAGAGTATGAACGCGACAAACGAACTGCTTGGAACCATCTTCGGATGACCAAGAAGGATACAGTGGACGCTTATTGCGAGAGATTCTGGAGCTCTTTTCTAGTCGCCTCTTCATTCAAGAAGATCTCGTTCAAGGAACAGATTGAGCGGTTTACCTTGGGTCTTCCTACAGAGATCCGAGATCACTGCTTTGAATAAAAGTTAGCTTCCATTCAGGACGTAATCGACCCTTCGTTGGACCCTGAAGAAAGGACGGTTATCCTCCTTGCTGGGGAGGCTTGCGGGAAGCGGATGCCCTTTTGGGTACGCCGTGATCCGCACTCGAGGGACGGAACCGCAGGGCACGTGCCTGTGGCAAAGTTCCTCGGTGAAGTTGTACCCCGGTATTTGGATGCTCTGCATAGGCGGATGGGGAGATAATGCTCCCCTTCTTATGCTGTTATTTTGAATCCGATCCCTTCCAAGGGAAATGACGTAATTCTCCCCAAGCGAAGCCAGATGAGCTACAAGAGCGCCCAAGTGCCATTCCCCCCTTTGGGGGGGGGTCAGCTTCACCTAAAAGGGGTTGGGAGGTGCAAATGGGAGACACCACCAACCTCAGCGGACGCCACCTGCGAGCCGACGCCCTTCCAAGTGGGTATGACATTTCCTAGGGGCAAACCATCAGGTTTTCAAAGTCAGTTTAGTGAGGTGAGCGATAAGTTACCTGGAGGAGGCCACTCCAAAGGGAAGACCGAAGCAAGTCTTGCAGTACCTGGGCCTCTGAATAAAGGTACTTGGTCGCTGTCACGCCCAAA
The DNA here is from genome assembly GCF_014529385.1 of Adiantum capillus-veneris. Lineage (NCBI taxonomy): Eukaryota > Viridiplantae > Streptophyta > Polypodiopsida > Polypodiales > Pteridaceae > Adiantum > Adiantum capillus-veneris. The sequence goes on along the minus strand of NC_140952.1, from coordinate 79,486,556 downwards.
TCCAAGTGGCGAAGTGGGTCTCTCAAGGGATTAGTCATGGCCCTAAGAGTGTAGATAATTCTGAACTCTCGTAGTCCAAAGGAAACTAGTGACAAAATGTTTGCCTTCGGTTTCTGGGTGCATAGTGTTGGCTGTTCTTCTTGTATACTTTTTTGGTGTATGAGGGGAGCGGCCGGGCGTGCCCTACCCGACTCCGAAAACAAAAACAAAACAAAAAACATACAGGAGTTGATGAGTCATGCGAAACGGGGTTTTGCCATTCACTCTTGCAGTTTGACCTACCCCACCGATGAGATCATGACACAAAGAGCCGAACAGACTTCGACAAATGAAAGTAGAAAGAGAAAGAGCAATCCAGAAAAGAAAGATGCCTGACCCAAACTCACTTCTCAGGAGAGAGCTCTCTACATCAAGGAAGGGAAGTGCTTTGGATGCGAGGAAATTGGACATATCTCCGCAAAGTGCCCTAAAAAGGCACAGAAAGAACAAAACGACAAGGGCGACGAGAGGCTTGAGAGTTTGAGAGCAGCTGAGGAACGTGGAGGAAAAGGCAAGATGAAAACAAGACTGTTTCCAGATTGCGTGGGTACCGATCTCAGCACGTTGGACGAGAGTACAAAACTTTGCCGAGCTTGGGGCAAAGTGAAAGACCAAGAAGCCCTGATCTTCTTTGATGGAGGAGCCAAGGCCAACTTCATTTCACCGGAATTGGCGGCGCGGCTCAAGATCACTCCCGATCGGATGGGACCACTTGCGGAGGCAGTTCTAACGGCACCCGGCAGGGACGTAGCCATTACACCTGTCATTGGCAAACTTCAACTGCATTGTCAGGGGTATTTGGGACATGAGGACTTTTACATAATGCCTTTGGAAGGTTGTGATGTTCTCGAGGAAAGCGACATTGACCACAGAGAAGGGCAGAACCATTGTACTTGACATTAAACTTAAGGGCGAGTCTGTCCCTATTGTATCAGCTTCGGCCATTTCCAAGTTAATAATATACAATCTGTTTGTCTACTTGATCTTTATGAAAGAGTTGAGTGATGAGGATCGGACAAATATGTCTGAACTTGATAAAGAACGCCAATATTTTCTCCACTCTCATGCCAATTGCTTCTCAGAGGGCCTGCCAAGCGAGTTACCATCCGCTCGTCCTGACGATCATACCATTGATTTGATTCTGATTCTTGGAAGCACACCACCGAACCGGCCACCATACCATGTGAGCCGAGCCCAGAATGAAGAGATTATGAACCAAGTGAAAGACCTCTTGGAAAAGGGTCTTGTCTAGCCTAGTACTTCACCGTATTGCTCTCCAGTGTTGTTGGTTTTGAAGAAAGACGGATCTTGGAGAATTTGCATCGATTATAGAGCTCTCAACAAAATCACCATCAAGAACAGATTTCCGATTCCTAGAATCGATGATATACTCGACAGATTACAAGGATCCTCGTGTTTTAGCAGGATTGATTTGAAGAGTGGATATCATCAGATCCGAATCGCACCGGGAGATGTCTACAAGACAGCCTTTCGGACGACTTTTGGGTTATTTGAGTTTTTGGTGATGCCTTTTGGCTTAACCAATGCTCTGCGACATTTAACGGGATGATGGACAAGATTTTTCGACAATACAGGCTATTTGTTGGCACTTTCTTTGACGATATCATTGTTTTCTCCAAGGATGAGACAAAACGTAGAGATCATCTGCTTCAAGTCTTTCAGGCATTACGAGATCACAAGTTAGTGATTAATGCGAAGAAAAGTGAATTTTTCCTACTAGAGATACACTTTTTGGGACACATTGTGTCAGCAGTAGGAGTGCAGATGGATCCGGCCAAGATAGAGACTATCCGTGATTGGCCCGATTTGAAGAATGTCCATGAAGCTAGAAGCTTCTTGGGATTGTGTTCGTACTACAGGCGGTTCATTTGAAAGTTTGCAGAGGTTGCTTCCCCTTTGCAAGGAGTCCCTTTCTCGTGGGGACCCATAAAGGTGACTGCCTTTCAGACATTGAAAGAAAAATTGACTACGGGACCAGTTTTGACTTTGCCGGACTTGCAGAAGTCATTTAAAGTATATTGTGATGCTTGTGGTCGTAGTCTGGGTGCGGTCTTAATGCTAGAAGGCCATGTCATTGCTTACGACTCACGAGAGCCGATTGTTCTCAAGGCCGGAATTGACAGCACAGATTTATGAGAGAGCTTTTGGCGGTTATCGATGCTCTTACTCAGTGGCGGCATTACCTACTCGGAGCGGATTTTACTGTCTTTACTGACCATCAGAGTTTATGCTACTTCTTGTCACAGAAGCAGCTATATGAAAAGCAGATGCGGTGGGCGAACATCTTGTCACAGTTGAACTTCGAGATTGGCCATGTTCAGGGATAGAAGAATTTGGTGGCAACTGCTTTGTCTCGAAAGCTGTTGGTTCTGGCTATTTCCGCGATTCACCATAGGAGCTTCGAGGATATGGTCAACCAGCATGCCACAGATACGGATTTTGCAAACGTTTTCACACGGATACGGGATGGAGAGACCAGGATCTGCAGGCCGGCTAGGGGATCTGCAGGCTGGCTAGGGCTAGGCTCCGAAAGCCCTAACTAGTCGGGTCTTTAGTGGCTTGACACGTCATCAATTTTTGACATTACACAATACCAAGGTGCCGATTGGATAGTTCAGAGTTTCATCGCATAGACCATAGATAGACTCTCCACCCTTGACCATCCATGCATGCTGTCCTAGACCCTTACTTTGGTAATAGATGGATCTAGCATATGATTGCACTTCCCTAAGCATATGGTTTTTCTTTCAATGTTTAGAGCTCCATCCCGCGCTATTCATGTATCCCATGTGGTTCTAGCCCTTCAATTCGTTTGTAGTAGTTTATTTTGTCGTAGCTAGAGGACATACTAAGGTTCATCTCTCTCTCTCTCTCTCTCTCTCTCTCTCTTCAACTCTCTCTCTCTCTCTCTCTCTCTCTCTCTCTCTCTCTCTCACATGGTGAGTAAGTTCCTTCTTAAGACTTTGAATAGAGTACATCAATTAGGAAGCCCAGCTTTTTGTGGTTACCTTTTTCTTTCCCACCACCACCTTTTTCATTGATTACACCATGCTTTTCTACAAATTGATTACACCATGCTTTTCTTTAAATTGATGCGAGGAAGGTAATTTGTAGATAGGACTTTGGTGCACATGGTTCACAAATCTTTTCCTAAGCAAATTAACTGATTCTTTAAGCATTTTCTGATTGGTAAAGTTTTATGTCACTCATCATTCCAAAATGTACTCTTGAACAGATCATCTTTCACTAGTTATTGGTTGTGAAGTTGCAAATTCCGGAACAAGGGCCTCAGTCACGTCTTGTCTGAACCACATTTGTTGCCAGTTTGGTAAACATGTAAGGTAAGCTGGATATAAAGAAGTCAATTTTAATTGCACTGATTTGCGTACGCTAAATATGTATTTTGCATATTCAAGTCCTTACGAGTTTCGCAATGTGGAAAGTGATCACGTCTAACTACATTGATCTATGTATGCTGAGTATGTATATTCTCTAGTCAAGTTACCGACAATTTAGGATCTACGTGGAAAGTATTGCATTCTTGTACTTCCATTAATTAAATGGAACTATGTGAATGCACTACCCATACAAGAAGTACAAATGTCAATGCAAGTTTTATCATTCACTGCTTCCGCCACCCCCACCCCTCCCCCTCCTCTCATGTATTAGAGAAATAAAGAAAGCAAAGAAAGGAATTTATTTGAATTTTTTTGTTGATGCCGAAGTCGACCTATAGGATAGATTAAATACATCATTGGCGGCTCAGAATGCCTATGCCATGAATGGCATATAAATAAGTGGAAAATAAATTGCTTCAAATAAAAAGATGCTCCCCATGAGGGTCACACACACACACACACACACACACAAACACACACACAAACACACACATTGTGGGACTTAAGCTATAGATTTTTTTGGGGTTTTCACCGCCTCACCATGGGACTAAGCCCGTATATACTATCTACACACACGGGTTTTTACCTAAAGGGTTTTTACTACCCTATTACCATCTACTTGCCGTGATGGCGCAGTGGCTCTCTCTGCAAATCGTAGGCAGCCTCACCATCATGTAATGCTGTCTGTTCACTCATGTCGATTGTACTCATAAACCAGGATCTGGCGGGCCGACTCCATCCTTCCTCTATAAAAAGAGGTGAGGGCACTTCTCAGGCCCTCACTTAGCTTTGCTTGGTTGTTACTATGCTTAGTGTAAACTCTGTTGTGTCTTGACGCTGAAGCATGGAACTCACTGCTTCTAATACGCAGGTCTGCTCTCTTGGCCTCTTTTATTTTTCGTTGCAGGGTTAAAAAAAAGGGGATGGTTGGTTACTCTGCTTAACTATCATAACTTTTTCGTGCAAATTGATTGTTTTATTGTAAGAATGGTATGGCATCATCGGCCTTATGCATTAGCTCACTATGTGTGGTTTTTACTCAGCATGGTAAATATGGCTAGAAATTGGATGGTTGGTTAATATTGTCACTTTACATCCATTGGTAGTGGAAATTGATACTTGGGGTTGTTGCCGCTTGGCTGGCTTGGCCTAGGTTACACTTGCTTTAACCTATTGTGGGGATGTTTGGCCCGGCTGCATATGAATGCTCACTGTGTGTTTATTTTTTACTCAGCATGGTAAATGGTGTTAAGGATGGTCGGTAAAAATTGCCACTTTATATCCACTGGTAGTGGAAAATGAAAATTGGGGTTGGTATCGCTTGGTTGGCTTAGCCTAGGATACACTTGCTGTAACCTACTATGCACGAATATTAACAGTGTTCTCATAAAGGATTAAAAGGGTGTTTTCCCCGGGTACTAACCAATGCTATACTTGTTCATTATTTGACTGGCTTTAATAAGGTAACTGTATAAGTAGGTGTTGTTTGGGATTGGCTTGATATTATCGCATAAGCATGACTTAATGGATCACTGTCAATTTAAAAACTTGGCAAGACCCATCGGGTGGGCTATGTGAATATGAGGAGTACGGTTCTGATGTATTGCGCACGGATTATTATGGTTTGTGGGGATGGTTGGCCCGACTGCATACGATTATTGTACCAACTCACTAACTAGGTAGTTTTTGATGAGATAGAGAAGTACTTCTGTTGCATTCGCTTGGCGGGTGTAAATTCTTAAACAAATCAAAGTTCTGTTGAATTTGCTGCTTAATAACACCTTTTTCATACTAAGAAACCTCTACCAATTGAGGTAAGTATACACTGGGGGACCGTTTTTTGGACTGCATTATTTTCTGCACCATAATATGTGGTATATGATATGTGCCCGTTGGCTTGGCATAGGAATAATATGGTGCTGGTTATCTTCTTGTTTTAGAATCGATACTGGTTACAAATGAACGCTCTGTTCTGGCTTATGGTAAAATTTGGGAGGCCTGGCTCGCTGGTTGCATATGGGTAGTGGATTGTTTTTTAGTTATTTGGTTTTTGGATTTTTGTCCAAAATGCTTGGGCCTATTTCCTTACTGGTTGTCTTGTTAAGGTATTACAGTACTTTGTATCACAAAGACGGGTAGAGTTGGAAACAAAAATCATAATGGCACTTATTTCTCTAAACTTCATGGTTTAAAGTGAGGACGGGCTTAATATTGCAAGGACTCCTTGCCACTTGGTATGCTGGGAGATATATAAGGTAAAGGATATACAAACTAAGGAAAGTTTTGGATTCTATGTACCACGATGAGCTTAAACTTTATTTGACCTAAACTAACATAAACAAGCTTGACACTTTTTTGAACTATAAATGGAATTTTTTATAGCTTCTTTTATCAATTGATATGGGAGTTTCATTAATCTTGAAGGATATTTTGATGGGGGATTATGACACTTAGATTAGAAGGGGTGGTGGCCTTCTAATCAGAATAAATAAATTTTTTTGCTAGAAACTTGGGTATATAAAAAAAGAGAAAAGAAGAACATTTTTTACACATAAATTAATAAGCTTATTAAAGTGAAAAAAATATTGTAAGATGGATATGGATAACAACTGTCATAGTCCATTGATACTTGTAATACACATCCAAGGCTAACATATCTGTTGTCTTGTTTGGATGGATGCAGGTAAGGACTCTATCTTATCTTCGAAAGTTTTTTTCGACTTTGGCAAAGCTGACCTACACTGGATCGAATTTTTCACTTATGACTTGGCAAGTTCTTTTACTATCTGTATACTGGAAAGGGACCTCTTCCTTACAACATTGTACTTAAATAATTCTAATACTGAGTTGTTTATGTACTCATCTAGTCTTTGTTCCATTGCCAACTGTCTTTTGAATATAAAAGTTCAATTATGTCTTATTATCTAAGATTAAACAGACACACACACACACACACACACACACACACACACACACACACACACACACACACACAGAGAGAGAGAGAGAGAGAGAGAGAGAGAGAGAGAGAGAGAGAGAGAGAGAGAGAGAGAGAGAGAGATTTTATCAACGTCTTTGATAGGCTGAACTTGGCTAATGAGACATATCAATGGACATATGGATGTATCCTATGCCATCCCAAAATAGTAAAAGCTGAAAAACTAGCTAAAGCTAACTAGTAAACTATCGATCTAGGGTGTACAATGAGTGGTGATTTAATGGATGGAGGGCGGATGAAGCTCTATCGCTAGGGGCTGAGACTACAAGCCTATATGCAAGGGTATAAGTATGATATGCACTCTGGCTAACTCCATCTTGTAGTGTACTAGCAGTGGTGTATGGTATTACATCAGTGATGGGGGTGTCCACAACTTCGTGAAGAATATGCATGGGTTTGATATGAGCTAGGCGTTGTGTAGTCTCTCGATGGAATTGGTGTTTTATATCTGTCTGTAAGGTGCAGCGGAATGAATGTTGTATTTTATCAAGATTAGTGATCTTTATTGCTCAAGGTTCCTTTTAGTTCTTAGGGAAGGAGAGAGCCTTCCAACTCAGGGAGAGTGCTATGATCACGAACAAAGTGAGTGGATATTGTGCGTGCAAGTGAATGAGACTGAGAGAAGGAGAGAAAAGAGATACGACACCGAGAGGTTGTAAAACCCTCCTCCGAAGGCCCCACTCTCGTCGGCGAGAGTGGTCTACTTTGATTGCACAAAGGCGTACAATGCGTATGCAATGGACTGATCCAAACGGGGACTATGTCGATGAAGACGATGAAGACTTTAGGCTGAATTCGATGCTCTTGTATCTGCTGTCCACAAAGGGCAAAGGCTGAGATTCTGTGCCACTTTGGGAGGCTGGAAATGAATGCTTGACTGCTGTTTTTATGGCTGAAATTCGCTGTCTTGGTCGGGGCTGATGTGACGCTGATGTATCTGCTCTTTAGGCTGCGTTTTTAGGTTGACATCCTTGGCTGAAAAACGTTGGGACAGCAGGTGGTTTTCATGCTGAAAATGGCAGCCCTTCTAGCGTTAGTAGATCCTTATCAAGCTGTGATTTCTCTGCTGAATTTGCTGATGATGCTGGCGTTAGTAATGGCTGAAAACGCTGATGGTGATCAAGGAAAAACGCTATGCTCAATTGCTTGCTGGCGATGTCTGCTGGGGAGGAAACGCCAGGGAAGGGGAGGCTAGATGGCAATCCTAGATGCTGATGGCTGCGGGTGAATGGGCCTCACCAAGTTGGCTTGGAGAGGGTCTTGCTGAGAGAGGGAGGGAACAGCTGTTGCTTGGTAGCCTGCTGGGAGAGGCTAGATGGCAATCCTAGATGCTGATGGCTGCGGGTGAATGGGCCTCACCAAGTTGGCTTGGAGAGGGTCTTGCTGAGAGAGGGAGGGAACACCTGTTGCTTGGTAGCCTGCTGTGCTCCTTGGCTCATCTGCCAGATTATGCTAACTTGGGTTTGCTTATATATTAACTTACCCAATTTGCCCTACTGACTACCCAACAAAAGTCACTTAATAAATAAGTAAAAAATGTCAAAAATAGGGAAAATGGGATAAAGTCACTTGAAAAATCCCCAAACTGACTCTGATGGAATCTGATGGAAATACTGATGATCATGTTGTGTGCAATCGGAGGATATGCATCTATGCTAAGTGACTGGGCATGCACGGTCTACGAATAGACTCACAAAACTGCCAGATCACTGCTAATCTAAACTGACTGAACTGACTGAACCTTGCTGTGGTGTAGCTTGTCCACGACACATAGGGTTATGATGTGTCACGTGACACTGTCATCTCTCACTCGTAGAGGCGAGGTGTCCGAAATCCGAGTGTTCTATCTCTTGTTGGCTCTAGTGTCTTTGCTCTATCAAGGGTAACTCCTTGTTGTGTGACTGTTGGAAGTGGATCTTTGAAAGAATGCGAAGATCTATGTGTGACGTCCCTTTGCTTGGTATCGTCTGAGCCTGTAAAGTGATCTCTTTGTGTCACTGAAGTTCTAGTATAAACCTCCCTGGCACGTTCCGCTCTATTGACCCTAAGTGCGTCTGTTGACTCTAAAAGCTAGCGGAGGAAGTGGTGCTCTTTGACAAAGGAGCGGAGTGACTCCACTTCTGCAGTCCACACCGCACCGTATCCAACCCACTGATTCATGGTAGCTTTTGGAATAGTTGGTGCTAATCCAAAAGCCTCAAGGTAAAGCTCTAGTATCTGAGCAGTATCTGCGAAGTCCTTCTCTGTCCACTTGGCATCAAGAGCCAGATAATTCCTAAACTTGACCTAATAGTGTCGCGTCAGATAACCTTTTACTTTCCTTTCCTTGTGAGCCCAGACTTGTTCTGGAATGAGTATCTCTTCCATCGCTTCCACTTCTGGTTGCTCTCCTAGCTCCTTGTCCACTGACACTTGATCTTTGAAGTTCTCAATAGACTCACATGAAATGCATTTTCAAGTACCCGGTAACTTCACTCTGAAGGATACATCATTTATCTTTTTCTGTACTTGGAAGGGGTCCATAATATCGTATACTTAGCTTTGGAAAGGTCTCTCCTTGCCCTTCCGCTTTCGTAAGGGTGGTTTCTCAAACTTGAGTAGCACTCAATCATTTTCCTTCAACTGCAAGTCACGTCGATGCTTGTCTGATGCCTTATTATGCCGTGCTTGAGACTTCTTTAAAGCCTCCCGTACCTTGGTAAAAGCAGTGTCCAGATTTGTGTATATTGATCTTATCCTTGGTGCTCAGAATCGGCGGGACCTTTCTGACACCCTCGACAATCTCAAATGACGCCTTCCTTGTAGAGGCGTGAATTGTGTTGTTGTAAGCAAACTCCACCAAGGACAAAGACTTTTCCCACTATGTCTTCTGATCGGAGATATATGACTTCAACAAGACTAAAACCACTGAGTTGGCTATCTCCAACTGTCCATCTGTCTGTGGATGAAATGGGGACAAGAATTTAAGGCTTGTGCCTATATTCTCCCATATTGCTCTCCAAAACAAACTTGTAAATCGGGTATCTCTATCCGACATGATAGATTCAAGCATACCATGTAATTTGAAAATCTGCAAGACAAACAGCTTGGCCAAAATCGGCTTTTACTGTCTTCTTTACTGGAATAAAGTGAGCCTATTTACTGAATCGGTCGATGACTGTCCAAATGCCAATGCCCACTCTGAGTCTTTGGAAGATCAAAGATAAAAGTCCTTTGCTATACTCTCCCAAGGTCGGTTATGAATCGGTAAAGGTTGTAGTAGGCTTGTTGTTTTATGTCTGTCAAACTTGACCTTCTGACACACTAAACAAGTGCGTACAAACTCATCCGCATCCTTTCTGAGCCTAGGCGAGTAGAAATACTTTTCCACACCTTTCAAGGTACTCTCGATGTCTCTATGCCCAGCAAATGGACCATGGCACTTTGTCAAGACCTTATTCGTCAAGCCTTGTGTGACGCAACACGGTTTTTCGCATTAAATAACCTTCCGGGCCCGAGCGCCTGGACCAAGTATGGTCCACAACTGGAAGAGAAGGCTGGAGTACATCCACCAAGGTGGCCATGCAAGTTGGGACCTATGTAGCCCTATAGTCGTGCTACACCAAGCATTGTGGCTTCAAAGTATCAATGCAATGTTGCCTCTAGACAAGGCAGACAAAATAGTGGTGCATACAAAGAACTGTTGTCTGGTAGCTCTTGAATGTTCTGAAGGGGTGGCCATAGAATGTACACACTCTGCATGATGAATGCTATCTCTCTGGCCATGGTGGTCCGAGCCCCACCTTGGCCGGTCGATGTGTCCACACAGGGCTCCCGTCGATGGGCGGTCCAAGCTGAGAGTATCCGTCTTTTGTGAAAGCGCGAAGCAGAGGGTGCCGGTAGGTGCCGGTCGCGATGTAGTGCAGGATAGGGGCAAGAAGCAGGAGGCAAGGTGCAGCAGAGAGCTAGTGCTAGAGAGAGAGAGAGAGAGAGAGAGAGAGAGAGAGAGAGAGAGAGAGAGAGAGAGAGAGAGAGAGAGAGAGAGAGAGAGCGATTTCAGAAAAACTCAATGATTGAGTTTTTTGGGCTTTCCGACTTTTATTATAAGTGACTTTAAAAAATGTGTCCGGTTCAATGTGAACCTGGACAAAGTATAAAAATATACAATAGAGGTTATTTAGGGCCTTTAACCCAACAACCTCCCACTTAAAGGTATAAATGATGCCTTTAAGTTAACCAACTCCCACCAGCTGTATGCAATGCTAATGTTGAGCCTTAGCAAGACTCTTGGTGAGAACATCTGCACGGTTATCTTGTGTATGGATCTTATTCAAGGTAACTAGACCATTCTCCAATACTTGACGTATGAAGTGGTACCGCACATCTATGTGTTTGGTACGCGCATGAAACATGGCATTTTTGGCTAAGTAGATAGCACTCTGGCTATCACAACCCAACACAGGTGTATGAGCAGGCATGCCAAGTTCTTTTGCAAGTCTGCCCAACCAAATGGCCTCCTTTGAAGCCTCTGTGGCTAAAATGTATTCAGCCTCAGTAGTACTCAATGCCACAATTTTCTACAACCTAGAATACAAAGAGACTGCACCACCAGAAATAGCAAATACATATCCACTGGTAGGTTTCCTTGTATCCATGTCACCTGCCATGTCTGCATCACAATATCCCTGTAACTCTAAGTCACTTTTGCCATAACAAATAAACTTTGACTGTGTACCTTTCAAATATCTCAGAATGCATTTGACAGCTTTGCAATGCGCTTTGCCAGGATTCGACATGTATGGACTAACAACTCCCACTGCATAAGCAATGTCGGGACGAGTGGCAACCATAGCATACATAAGAGAACCACAAGCTGATGCATAAGGGATTCCCTTCATTGGTTTCAATGCCACCTCATCCTTTGAGTAATCTGCTTTGCTAAGCATAGTGTATGGAGGTAAAGGTACTCCAAGAGGCTTAGCATCAACCATATTAAATTTGTCAAGTACTTTTGCAATGTACCTTTCTTGAGATAAAAACAACAATTTCAGCTTTCTATCTCTTTTAATATGCATGCCCAAAATATGCTCTGCATCACCCAAATCCTTCATAGCAAATGCTGAATTTAGCTTACGTTTCAGAGCATCCAAACTAGCCTTACGTTTCTCGGCAAGCAGCATGTCATCAACATAGAGAACAAGTATGATGGGACTACCATCTTCATCCTTTTTCGTATCCAAACAATGATCTGCATGGTTGCGTTTAAAGCCTTGAGATAGCATAAAAGTGTCAACCTTCTTATATCACTGCTGTGATGATTGTCTCAAACCATACAGAGTCCTTTTTAGTTTGCATACAAGTTCCTCGTGTGTAGGAACTACAAAACCTTAAGGTTGTTTCATGTATATGTCCTCTTCAATGTTACCATGCAAAAACGCTGTCTTTACATCCATTTGATTCAATTTCAAATCAAGCACCGCAAAGAGAGCAAAAAGGATACGTAACATTGTAAGCTTTACAACAAGGGAAAACATTTCTTGAAAATCAATTCCTTCTTTTTGTGCATTCCTTTTGCAACCAATCTTGCCTTGTACTTGGGTTTTTCATCCACAATCTTAATCTTGTACACCCATTTGTTAGGAAGAGACTTTCTCCCTTTAGGCAATGGCATAAGATTCCAAGTATCATTTGCATACAAGGATTTCATTTCCTCTTGATTTGCAAGCTCCCACTTACTGCTTGACTTACATGATTTGGCCTCTTTATATGTAAGAGGTTCACCCTCATCTCTCAACATTACATGATCCAAAGAGGGGTTAAATCTGTGCGGTTGCCTTCTCAAACGAGTTGACTTGCGTACCCAATGATCTACATTGGCAGGCAACGGTTCTACATCATAAGGCAACTCATTTTGAGCTCTATCGTGCTGTTGAAAATCATTTTCAGCCAATTCAGGTGGCTATCCATCCTCATTAGGAGCATCAATATCATGTCCTACCTCTTTGGCTCAAGGTTAACCGGCTGATTATCATTTTTAGTTTGCAGTAATGCGTCATGAGGCTCTTTTTCAACATCAATGGGTGGCACGGAAGGATGAAATCTGACTGTTTTCAGATTTTGTAGCATTCTTAGGAAATTTTGCTTCATTGAACACTACATCTCGGTTGCGTATCACCTTTCTAAACTGTGGTAACCACACTTTATAGCTCATTTCACCTCCTTCTCCATAACCTAGGAAGACTCCCTTAATGGACTTCATATCAAGATTTGGTCTCAAGTCATTGCGTATGTCACCAGCATGTGACTACTATCTATCCTTTTTGTTGATTTCTTTCTTATTATCTATTCACTTTCACTTTTTGGAAACACCCCTCGGGAAATCTAATTGCCCTGCATTGCATAGCTAGTGTGGAACTGTCCAGAGGGAGTCCAAGCCTGAGGGCAAGAGAGCACTAAGGTTGGACAAGGACTATGGTTTAGCCAAGTGGGATCATTGACTAGCCAAAGTGGAATCCTTTGCTACAGAGGCTACATTTCAGTTCTGGATGTGGCCGCAGTGTACATAGAGGGTCGGATGACCTAGAAAGATACAATGGCAACATCTCCTAAAATTTAGGGAACTGCTATTTTGGGACATGAAAATGTGTTGACGTCATTATCTCCGGAATGACAAGGGGAACATTTTCTTACTCTGCCGTGAAGTCAACTGGGCAACCGGTTGGGATATTTTTAGACGACAACCTCGAAACGGGAAAATGCTTGTAAATGTGCCAAGTGGCACCTTCTGGTGCACTTGCCTCATGCAACAAGAAGTGGCGCTGAGTTTAGGAGGGGGAGAGCCTCATTTTCAGATTTGTCACAGGTTAAGAGCTATGGAGTGCTTGCTTTCCCTCTTATGCACAGTGCGGTGCCAGGAGTGATGCCCTGCACGCTATGCACTGCCCTCTCTCTCCCCTTTGGCAGTATGTTATGCCCCTCTAGTGGGCTCATCATTTGACCAATGTACAGTTGTGTGGGTTCATGCGCGATTGCCGAGGCAAGAGCCTCTTGCACAGGTACTGGATTAGCTAGCCGCTAATCCCCCCGCAGGTACAGGTGAATTCGGAGAGGTTTCACACCAGAAATCTCGTCCGATTCAAAGGGCAAGTAGCCCTACAGGTGCGGGAGCTCTAGGACTTGCTAAGGATGCGACCGGCATGCGAAACGGAGCCCAAAACAGTAAATTACAGCCTGCTGTGTATTTTTTCAGGTTTAGGGTTTTGGCCCTAAACGGACCTTAATACCTCCAGGAGGTTCGGGGATGCAAGGGGACCGCTGTACAAGTGATCTGGCACATTTTCGGGGCTGAAAACAGAGAATTCAGCGTGCTGCAGATTCTCGCCAGGTTTTGTAAAGTGCCCGTATGCGTCGGGAAAGTCATTTAATGCATGGGAATACTGACCGTGAAGGGTTCTAGTACAGTTATATTGCCGAAATCAGGCTAGAACAGTCAAAATTCAGCCAAGGTTGTGCGGGGCAGCTTGGAAAGAACCACATCGTTTATTCCCTCTTTTGAACAATAAAGAAATACCGAAAGGGGCGCCTAAGTTAGGGGTGAAAGCTAAATCAAGGTTTGAAGTAAAGTCTACCGCCCTTTTTGGATTGAAAAGGCCGGTTTCATGGTTCCATCGACGGGATTAAATCACTTTTGCCCATAGAAGTGAGTCTTGGTCAGTTTTGGACTTGAAGACACAGGGGATCATAGACCAGACATAGGGAATTGCAATTATGGCTGACAGACCAGATGATGTGACTGAAGAGGTTTCCTCTTCGCAAGGTCAACAGACACATGAAGTGGGTGAGTCGTCAAGACCACCACAGACAGATGACGATATGTTCAGGACCCAGTTGGCTACTGCTGTGGCTATGTTTACACAAGTAATGCAGAATCCGAGGTTTTTAGCCTTTCTGCAACCTCCTGTTCCGTCTCAACAAGTTGGGTCAGTGGATCATATTCAAAAGCCTGTTAAGGCTCGAGTACAGGTGATTCATACCGCACAGTCAATGGAAACACCTGTACACTTGACGGAGAACATGCAGTCTCCACAACCTATGCCTAAGGTGCAAGAACAGGTGGCTGAGATGCCAGTCTTTCAAGCTGTACCAGCTCAGCCCGCCACCTTTCAGCAGCCTATAGCTGGTTCTAATGGGCAGGGAAGCAACCTACAGGCTATGCAACAGGTCTTCCCACCACCTTCAGTACACCCTGGCTATTTTGGAGGTGGATCGGTATTCCATAGCATGGCTGGTCATGCACCTGGAAATCGGTTTTACACGCCAGGAACAGTGTTTGGGGGTGCTCAAACGATGATGCCTAACCCCATGTCCAGTGTCATGGGTATGAAACCAGGGTTTCAGAGCACTCAGGGCCAATTTGGGATGCCACAGGCAAATTTTGGTATGGCTGGAATTACAAATCAGTAGCCAAATATGGCATTTCCAAGTCAAGTTAATAGCGGCCAAGGAACACGGATGAACCCTAACAGTGTTCCCATGTTTCAGTCACTTCCATATGACAATTTAACGCCGCTGGAGAGGCCAACTCCGTACAAAGAAGGTGGCAAAGGTGTGTCATTCACGACCTTTATAGGGTTTGATGACAGGAAGAAGGCTCTTTCATTCCTCCAACAGTTTGACAAGGCCTATGCAGGGGGAAATTTTACAGAGGCTTCAAAGGTCCGCAAGGCAGCCACTTTCTTGACAGGGAATGCGTGACAATGGTGGACAACATTATTGCTTCAAGGGCAAGCTCCGTCCACATGGATTTACTTCAAGCAGATTTTTGCAGCAGCATGGTTATCTGATGACTTTGAAGCAGATGTCATGACAGAATGGCACCAACTAAATGCCGCCACTTGCAGAAATCTGGATGATTACAATCGGAAGTTTTGGAAAGCTCTACTTCCAGTAACTTCCTATAGGTTTGTGCCATTGACAGAACAGATTGAAAAATATTGTTGTGGCCTACCCAAAGGATTGAGAAAATACTGCACGAAGACAAAAGTCACTACTTTGACGCAGCTCATCGAGGTAGCAAACACTGGCAATGGTTTGCTCAAGGGAGAAGACTGTGAATTTCACACTGGCGTCAAGGCAGGATCAGGCAAGAAAAATTCAGCCAAGAAGCACGTTCCCAATGAGGCTCCTAAAGGGACTCAGGAGTCAGTCAACGCAGGGAAAGATAAAACTACGGCTGAATCAGAAAAAGGACCAGCGAAGAAATGGAAAAGACGTTTTCCTCGCAAGTCAGAAGAGCAAAAGAAGGTCCAGAGGACAGAAAACAAATGCTTTATATGTGAGTAGCCTGGCCACATTGCTTACAACTGTCCTACAAAGAAAAGGCGGGCTGATTCTGAAGACAAGGAGGACAGGAAAGGAAAGAAGCCCATGGCTGGTCTAGTGCCAGATATGGTGGGCGACAAGCCAAATTCAGATGCAAGTGAGCTTTGCAGACCATGGGGAAAGGTTAGAGATCAAACAGTGCTTATCTTCTTTGATCCAGGTGCCAAAGCCAACTTCATTTCCCCAGAATTGGCTTCAAAGTTGGGAATCGGACCTGAAGAGATGGGGTATACAGCAGAGGCAGGTTTGGCATGTCCTGGCCATACAGAGGCTGTGCCTCCGTACAGGGTTAGTGCGGCTCAACAAAAAGAGATAATGGGCCAAGTACAGGAGCTGTTAGAAAAGGGGCTGATTCAGCCCAGTTCATCTCCATTCTATTCTCCAGTGTTGTTGGTGCAAAAAAAGGATGGCTCGTGGCGTATGTGCATCGACTACCGTGCACTGAACAAGAATACCATCAAGAATAGGTTCCCTAAACCTAGAATTGATGATATTATGGACAAATTAGAAGGAGCAGCTATGTTTAGCAGGATAGATCTAAAGAGTGGGTACCATCAGATCCGCATTAGATCAGAGGATGTGCACAAGACTGCTTTTAGAACGACGTTTGGCCTTTACGAATTTTTAGTGATGCCCTTTGGTCTCACAAATGCTCCTGCTATGTTCAATAGGATGATGGACAGAATTTTCTGTCCACACCAGCAGTTTGTTGGTACATTCTTTGATGACATGATAGTCTACTCAAAGAATGAAGAGGAGCATAGGCATCACTTGGCCATTGTGTTCAAAGAGCTACGCAATCATAGGTTGCTCATCAATGCAAAGAAAAGTGAGTTTTTTCTGGAAGAGATTCACTTTCTGGGACACATTGTCTCAAAGGATGGTGTCAGAATGGATTCTGCGAAAGTTGAAGCGATCAAGTCATGGCCAAATTTGAAGATGGTGCATGATGTCCGAAGCTTTTTGGGACTATGCTCCTATTACAGAAGGTTTATCCGAAATTTCGCTGAGATTGCTTCACCTTTACATGCTCTTCAAAAGAAGGCAGTCACTTTTAGATGGACACAGAAAGAGATTTCAGCTTTTAATCTCTTAAAGGAAAAGATGACTTCAGATCCAATCATTGTGTTGCCAGATCTTAGGAAGTCATTTGTGGTCCAGTGCGACGGCTGCGGTAGTAGCATTGGTGCAGTGCTAATGCAAGATGGCAGGGTAGTAGCCTATGAGAGCAGAATTTTGCAAGGGCCAGAGATGACCATGCAGGTCTATGAGAAAGAGTTACTGGCTGTGATTCATGCGCTCTTAAGTTGGAAACACTACTTGCTAGGTGCAGATTTCGTTGTCCAAACGGACCATCAGACCTTGCGATACTTCTTGACACAAACAAAGTTATCTGAGAAGCATATGCGATGGGCAAATATCTTGTCCATGTTCCATTTTCAGATTGTGCATGTGGAAGGCAAGAAGAACGTTGTGGCTGATGCCTTGTCAAGGAAGCCACAAATTTCAGCTGTGTCGATTCCTTATCATCATGAACTTGATGATATGAGAGAACAGTATGCAAATGATGAAGATTTTGCAAGGGTCTTCGAGCAACTAATGGATGGACAACGTCATGAACACTATCTTCTTAAAGACGGGTTCATGATGATGCATGGCAGATTGTGTGTCACAAAGCCATTGCGACGCAAAGTTATGGAAGAGAGTCATGTCCCACCGTATGCAGGGCATCGTGGTATTGATGCTACAGTTAAAGCGGTTGAGACATTCTTCTATTGGCCTACATTGAGAAGGGATGTGGATGCCTTTGTGCGAGAATGCCTAATATGCCAAAAGGTCAAGTTTGACAGGCAAAAGGCACCAGGGTTATTGCAACCACTACCTATTCCAGATAAACCATGGGAAAGTATTGCTATGGATTTTATCTTTGATCTTCCGAGAACGCAGACAGGAAACGATGGTATTTAGACCATTATCTGCAGATTCAGCAAACATGCTCATTTTATTCCTGTCAGGTAGAAGATAAAGCTAGATCAGATGGCACGCTTGTTTATGAGCAATATTTTCAAGTATCATGGCATGCCACAGTCGATTGTTAGCGACCGTGATCCACGCATGACAAGTTTGTTCTGGAAAGGCTTGTTTGAGAATATGGGCACCACGCTCAAATTCTCTTCGTCGTTTCATCCTCAAACAGATGGGCAGTCAGAAGAGGCAAATTCTACTGTCCTAGATCTGCTGAAGTTATATGTGCCAGAGCATAAAGGAAAGTGGGAGCAGTATTTGCCATTGGTGGAGTATGCATACAATAATACAGTGCATTCGTCAACTGGCAAGGCACCCTTTGAGATAGTTGAAGGTGGCAAGAAAATTCCTCCCATACTGCATACAAAGGACAAGATATTTGAAGCAGATAAGTATGTTCAGGACATGGATGAAATGTACAAGAAGGTCAAAGTGGCCTTAGAAAGGACTCAGGCAAAACAAAAGCAAGCAGCTGATCGTCACCGTCGTGAAGTGGTATATTCACTTGGTGACTGGGTG
Source organism: Adiantum capillus-veneris (assembly GCF_014529385.1). Classification (NCBI taxonomy): domain Eukaryota; kingdom Viridiplantae; phylum Streptophyta; class Polypodiopsida; order Polypodiales; family Pteridaceae; genus Adiantum; species Adiantum capillus-veneris. The sequence goes on along the minus strand of NC_140952.1, from coordinate 79,468,196 downwards.
CTTTTACGCTTTGAAAAGGCAAGGTTAAAGAAGATGAAGGGCAAGGAAAGACTGTTTCCAAAGCTCAGCATGCGTTACTATGGGCCTTTTCAAGTGTGCGACATAATCAGTGATGTTGCATATAGGCTGAAATTGCCTGACAGTTGGAAGATTCACAATGTGTTTCATGTGAGTCTTCTCAGACCCTATGTGGGTGATGTGCCAGAAGATATGCCAGCTGAAGATCAGCCGGAAGTCGAGGAACTTGACGAGATCTTGGTCCTTGAACAGATTTTGGCACACAGAGAAAGGAAAGTGAAAGGCAAGGTTGCTAGGCGTTACTTGGTAAAGTTCAGAAACTATCCACCAATGGATGCTAAGTGGATGGAAGAAGGTGAACTTGCAAAGTCACCAATTGTGTTATCACTTTACCTGGAAGCCTTCGATTTGCAACCTACCTTGACCCCTTGAGTTTCAAAGCTACATGGATTGTCAGTGTGACAATGGCTTCTGAAACAAATGATGTACATGGTATTTAAAGTGAGCTCAAATGAAATACCTGTTACATGAATGTTAGAGTTGTACAAATTGTCAGTTTGGCAATTGCTCTTATGGAATGTCCAAAAGTTTGGTTAGTGCTATAGAAGTGAGTATTTCTTGTCAGTTTGTCAAGGATACAGTGATTGCTTCTATTGAAGAGTACATGTGTAACTGTATTCTTAAACTGTCGGTTTGGGTATGCTCGAAAGTGTTACGGGATCCAACGTGTACTATAAGATAGTGGCAAAATGTGCAGCTACCATTTTGTCATTGGAAAGTTAGTGACTCAAAGCAATGGCACAGTGCGAAGCTACCACTATGTCATTGGGACAGGGTTCACACGCAGGCAATACATGAGTCGACGAGGTGTTGAATACACCAGGGTTGACAATGAGCATGTATGTGTCGTACATGTGTCGACAGGTGTTGAATACATCAATGTTGACTAGGAGCTTGTACGAAATAGATGCAAACGAGGACGTTTGAGATTTCAAGAGGGGGGTATGTCACCAACGTGTGACTACTATCTATCCTTTTTGTTGATTTCTTTCTTATTATCTATTTACTTTCACTTTTTGGAAACACCCCTCAGGAAATCTAACTGCCCTGCATTGCATAGCTAGTGTGGAACTGTCCAGAGGGAGTCCAGGCCTGAGGGCAAGAGAGCACTAAGGTTGGACAAAGACTATGGTTAGCCAAAATGGGGTCATTGACTAGCCAAAGTGGAATCCTTTGCTACAGAGGCTACATTTCAGTTCTGGATGTGGCCGCAGTGTACAAAGAGGGTCGGATGACCTAGAGAGATACAATGGCAGCATCTCCTAAAATTTAGGGAACTGCTATTTTGGGACCTGAAAATGTGTTGACGTCATTACCTCCGGAATGACAAAGGGAACATTTTCTTGCTCTGTCGTGAAGTCAACTGGGCAACCGGTTGGGAGATTTTTAGGCGGCAACCTCGAAACGGGAAAATGCTTGTAAATGTGCCAAGTGGCACCTTCTGGTGTACTTGCCTCATGCAACAAGAAGTGGCGCTGAATTTGAAGGGGAGAGATGTTAGGGAATAAAGGCCTAAGTGCTTTGTACTTATTAACTTATAACTTAAAAGACTTATAAGTGAGGGGGCCCAAGTGTGAATGGCCCCCTAGTCACTTACTCATATACTCAAAGGTCAAGCCCAAAACGTATCTATCGTGACTTTTCCCAAACTTCTAAGATTTCTCTCTCTCTCTCTCACGTATTTTCTCTGCGTGTGCTTCTTCTGCGCCACTCTCCTCTTCTCCTTCACTCTCATTTCATAGAGTAGCAAGTGGGCTCTCTCTCCTGCTTCTCCCACACTTGGTATCAGAGCTTTAGGGTTTCCAAGAGAGCCATTTTCGCAACACAGATCAGAATTCTGTTCTTGCTCGCTGCGGGAAGGATATTCAACCGTTTTCGATCAACTCTGTCGCGAAGGGATCCTCTCACCGTGTAGAATCGACCTCCGGTGACAGTTTCCCCAAAATTAGGGTTTCAAAAATTGGCGAACAGCAGTCTATTTCTGCTGAAATTGACCAATTTCGGGGTCAATTTGATGCAATTTCATTAGGGCAAGTCTCACAGGTCAATCTTACAGGTGTTTCCACCAACGAGGTTCTGAAAATTCAGCAAAACAGGTGTTTACAGGTCTGATTTTTGCCCTAAAACAGGGAATTTCAGCAAGCAAATGATGTATACACCTTGTGGAAACCTTTGGTAAGGGTTTGGCAGTGAATGTACCCCGTTTTGGGGTGATTTCGCGTGAAATTTGCTCGCTGTTTTTCTGTAACAGCAAGCTGTTTTTTGCCCGATTGCGCACATTTGGGCGTGTTTAGGTCGGCAAAACAGGGTTTCAGTGTTTGCAATCACTCAGAATGGCTTCTAGCAGTGAAAGTGGCAACTTGTTGCACATTCGCAAGCTTGAAGGGGCCCATAACTTTGCTATATGGAAGAAGCAATGTTATAATGTGATGTTGCAGAAGAAACAGGCGAAACCTATTAAGTTACAGGGTGTGAAACCGAATGATATGGAGGTTGAAGAATGGGAAGAAGTGGACGAGTTGGCTCGCTCCACGATCATGCTTTCGGTGTCTGACAATTTACTCTTCAATGTAGAGAATGAGCAGACAGCATGGGGCATGTGGAAGCGTTTAGACGAGTTGTACGCACAGCAGAGTGCTGCCAGTAAAGTGTATTGGCTTAAGAAGCTTATGGATATCCACATGAAGGAGGGCGCGCACATGTCAGTGCACCTCAATGAATTCAATTCTATTTTCAGCCAACTGACAGAGCTGAAATTCACGATTGATGAGGAGTTCAAAGCTACTTTTCTGCTATGCACATTGCCCGAGAGTTGGGATGTATTCCGGACAGCTCTTAGTAACTCAAGTGCGTCACTTAAGTATGCAGATGTAGAGAGTTCTCTCTTGATGGAAGAGATGAACAGGAAGAACACCACAGGTGGGTCTTCTAATGCATTGCACTTGAGAGGCAGGTCTCACCAGAGGGAGAAATCTGACAGTAAGGACAGGGCACGCAGCAAATCTCGTAGGAAAGATGTTGTGTGTCATCATTGTGGAAAGAAAGGGCATTATAAACGGGAATGCTATGAGTGGAAGAAAGAGAAGAACAAGGGTGCTGAAACTGATGCAAAGGACAAGGGAAATGCCAAGAAGAGCACTGTGTGGATTGAGGAAATCAATGTTGCTAGTAGTTGTGACAGTGACAGCAGCACTGATGTACTCAATGCCTCTTCTGTGGATGCACATACCCTTGCTATGGGTTCTGATGTGGACATGCATACTTGGATTCTTGATTCAGGTGCCTCCTTTCATGTAACACCTCATAGGGATTGGTTTACACAGTACTCAGGTGAGGTGCAGGGCACTGTTTATTTGGGAGATAACTATGCATGTGACATTGCAGGTATTGACAGTGTCCAGTTTTCCTTTGCTAATCGTATGACTTTTGTTTTGCACAAAGTGCGCCATGTGCCACAACTCAAGAAGAGTTTGATTAGTACAGGGCAGCTAGATGATGCAGGCTATCACACCACTTTTGGTGATAGCAAGTGGAAAATTTGTAAAGGGGCCCGGATTGTAGCCAAGGGTTGTAAATCGGACACTTTGTATCCTTTGCATGTATCTAGTGTGCGTGACCATGTTGTCGCCGTAACCGAGCAGCCAAGTGTTTCTTTGTGGCATGGCCGGTTGGGACACATGAGTAAAAGAGGAATGGAAACTCTGTCTCGTTGCGGTTATTTGCCGTGTTTGAGGTATGCTGATTTTTCTCATTGTGAGCACTGTATTTATGGTAAGCACAGTCAAACACCGCACAAAAGGTCTCTTTCTTTGAAGTCTGACAGGTTAGACTTAGTGCATTCAGATGTATGTGAAATGCCACAGTTGTCCTTAGGGGGGAGGAAATATTTTGTCTCGTTTATCGATGATGCTACACGTAAGGTGTGGGTGTATCCAATACGTGCTAAAAGCGATGTTTTGGATACTTTCAAGAAGTTTCATGCGTTTGTTGAGAATCAAACAGACAAGAAGCTTAGGTCTTTGCGCTCAGACAATGGGGGGGAGTATGTATCAAAAGCATTTATTGACTTTTGTGCTACTAAAGGTATTAAAAGAGAGCTCACGGCTCCTTTTAATCCCTCTCAGAATGGAGTTGCAGAGAGGTTGAACCGGACTATCCAAGAGAAAGTTCGGAGTATGTTGTCACATGATGCATTACCTCATGGTTTTTGGGCAGAAGCTGTGCAAACAGCTATTCACTTGATTAATCGCTCACCTAGCAAGGCTTTGGGTGGAAAGGTGCCTGAGGAGGTGTGGTCTGGCAAGCCACCCTCATATGCACATTTAAGAGTGTTTGGTTGTGAGGCCTATGTTCACATCCGGAGTGAACTGCGCACCAAACTAGAACCAAAGTCTCATAAATGCATTTTCCTAGGATATGGTGAGGATGGTGAAATGGGGTATAGATTATGGGATCCCGCATTACGGAAAATCATACGCAGCAATGATGTCATCTTCAATGAGAATTGCATGCACAAACAGCCCACAAAGGTCGAGGAAGTGCGCCACGTTGTTTTTCGTGAAGATGTTACATATGGACAGCCAAGAAGGCCCAAGGTTCAGCAGCCTTTACATGCTGAAAATGGTGCTGAAAATCAGCCATTAGCTGCTGAAAATCAGCCCCAACAAGTTGCCATTGATGCACCACAGGTAGGGGAACAGGTTGATGCTCCTAGACCGCCCGTTGTTGCGATGCAACCGGCTGAACAGCCTGCTGTTTTTTATGGTTTACAGGCTGAAAATCCACCTGTTATGGATCATTGGGTGCGTAGGTCTACTCGGGTGACAAGGCCCCCCGATAGATATGAACCGTCTTTGGACTATGTCATGCTTACTGATTGTGGTGAGCCGTCTTGCTATAAAGAGGCTATGCAACGGGAAGACAGTAAGAAATGGTTCAAAGCAATGGTTTCGGAAATGCAGTCTTTGGAGAAAAACCATACATGGGACTTGGTTGATTTGCCTAAAGGGCATAAGGCTCTGCCATGTAAATGGGTTTACAAGACCAAGGTCATATCTGATGCTTTTTCTAAGTACAAGGCACGTTTGGTTGCTAAAGGGTACAAGCAAAAGCATGGTGTTGATTTTGATGAGATTTTTTCTCCTGTTGTAAAGCTTGCCAGATTACGTCTTGTTTTAGGCATGGTTGCCTCTAAAGATATGGAGTTAAAGCAAATGGATGTCAAAACAGCGTTTTTGCATGGCGATTTGCTTGAGATGATCTATATGATGCAGCCAGAAGGTTTTTTGTCAAAGGGGCAAGAGAAGAAAGTATGTAGACTCTTGAAGAGCTTGTATGATTTGAAAAAGTCTCCCCGTGCATGGTATCACAAGTTTGATACATTCATGAGGTCTCAAGGATACAAAAGAAGTAATTCTGATCACTGTTTGTATATCAAAACGGCAAGTGATGGATCTCTTCTATTGCTGATTTTGTATGTTGATGACATGCTTATTGCGGGTAAAAATGTCACGGAGTTGGATGCATTACAGCAAAGCTTAAAGAATCGCTTTGACATGAAGGATCTTGGTGATGCTAATCATATTTTGGGCATGCGTATCTCTCGAGATAGACTCAACAGGCGTCTGTATCTATCTCAACGAGATTATGTTAATCAGGTGCTACATCGTTTTCATATGGATGGGGGAAAGGCACTTGGTACTCCGCTGCCTCCATATGTAAAACTGACTGCACATGACTGCCCAAACACAGATGATATGCGGGCTGAAATGGCCAAGATTCCTTATGCATCAGCCGTTGGCAGTTTGATGTATGCTATGGTTGCTACACGTCCGGACATTGCATTTGCGGTGGGAGTGGTAAGCAGGTACATGAGCAATCCTGGCAAAAAGCATTGGGAAGCAGTGAAGTGTATCTTGAGATACTTGAAAGGCACTAAAGACTCGTGCATTTGTTTTGGGAAGAGTTAGACATCTGTGTATGGCTTTACAGATGCGGATTTTGCTGGACATCGAGATTGCAGGAAGTCTACCTCTGGATATGTGTTTACATTCACAGGAGGTGCAGTTTCTTGGATTTCTAGACTGCAAAAATGTGTTGCTTTGTCTACCACTGAGGCTGAGTATGTGGCTGCCACTGAGGCATGCAAAGAAGCTTTGTGGCTCATGCGTTTGGTAGAAGAGCTTGGCATTAAGTCACCGGTTCCTGTGCTACACTGTGATAGTCAGAGTGCTATTATGCTTGCAAGGAATCCTGTTTTTCATGCCAAGACAAAGCACATAGAGGTGAAGTATCATTTTATCAGGAGTGTGCTTGATGACAAGAGCATTACACTTGTCAAGGTGCACACAAATGACAATCCTGCAGATCTTTTGACCAAGAGTCTTCCAGCAGAGCGGTTTGCATATTGCCGTCAGATGATGGGTGTTGGATGAGTAAGTGCATGATCAGCTGATGTATCATAGTTAGCTGATTCTTTGATCTCCCAAGGTACATTGCCTTTAGGTGGGAGGTTGTTAGGGAATAAAGGCCTAAGTGCCTTGTACTTATTAACTTATAAGTTAAAAGACTTATAAGTGAGGGGGCCCAAGTGTGAATGGCCCCCTAGTCACTTACTCATATACTCAAAGGTCAAGCCCAAAACGTATCTATCGTGACTTTTCCCAAACTTCTAAGAGTTCTCTCTCTCTCTCTCACGTATTTTCTCTGCGTGTGCTTCTTCTGCGCCACTCTCCTCTTCTCCTTCACTCTCATTGCATAGAGTAGCAAGTGGGCTCTCTCTCCTGCTTCCCCCACAAGAGAGCCTCATTTTCAGATTTTGTCACAGGTTAAGAGCTATGGAGTGCTTGCTTTCCCTCTTATGCACAGTGCGGTGCCAGGAGTGATGCCCTGCACGCTACGCACTGCTCTCTCTCTCCCCTTTGGCAGTATGTTATGCCCCTCTAGTGGGCTCTTCATTTGACCAATGTACAGTTGTGTGGGTTCATGCGCGATTGCCGAGGCAAGAGCCTCTTGCACAGGTACTGGATTAGCTAGCGGCTAATCCCCCCGCAGGTACAGGTGAATTCGGAGAGGTTTCACGCCAAAAATCTCGTCCGATTCAAAGGGCAAGTAGCCCTACAAGTGCGGGAGCTCGAGGACTTGCTAAGGATGCGACCGGCACGCGAAACGGAGCCCGAAACAGTAAATTACAGCCTGCTGTGTATTTTTGCAGGTTTAGGGTTTTGGCCCTAAACGGACCCTAATACCCCCAGGAGGTTCGGGGACGCAAGGGGACCGCTGTACAGGTGATCTGGAGCATTTTCAGGGCTGAAAACAGAGAATTCAGCGTGCTGCAGATTCTCGCCAGGTTTTGCAAAGTGCCCGTATGCGTCGGGAAAATCATTTAATGCGTGGGAATACTGACCGTGAAGGGTTCTAGTACAGTTATGCTGCCGAAATCAAGTCAGAACAGTCAAAATTCAGCCAAGGTTGTGCGGGGCAGCTTGGAAAGAACCACAGCGTTTATTCCCTCTTTTAAACAATAAAGAAATATTGAAAGGGGCGCCTAAGTTAGGGGCCAATCTGGTGTCGGTCTTCTCATACAGGTGCATTCTAGCATCTGTATCCCATTCCCCTCTCTTGTGTCACTATAGCGCAGGTAAAATAGACGACTAATAATGGGTGAAAGCTAAATCAAGGTTTGAAGTAAAGTCTACCGCCCTTTTTGGATTGAACAGGCCGGTTTCACTTGTGCAGTCCCAATTGCACCAGATTCAACCTGCTGATCATTGGGAACTCTTGGAACAGTCGAAGCTAGACCAAAAGCCTCAAGGTAAAGTTACAAAATCTAAGGAGTATCTGCTAGGTCCTCCTCCTCCATCGACTTCGCATCCAATGCCAGATAGTTCTTAAACTAAGAACCGTCGTATCACTTTACCTTTCTATTCTTTTCTCGTGCCCTGTGACCTCTTGTGGCCCTTCTGGCCTCCCTGTCCGTTGGCACGTCAGTCTCAATCGTCGGAGCCCTGAGACACACTATCATGTGATCCCCTTTCTTCTCCGAAATCCTCTGATGAACTTGTATGATGTATCTAGTTCCCTTAGTTTGTCGGAGCCCTCGGATGTGCTACCATTTGATCCTCTTATTGCTCCACAATCTTGTGATGAGTTGTCATCCGGTTCCCCTAATTCATTCTCTTCACTGTTAGACTCTTGCCCTGTGAGGTGGATACTATCCCGTCTGTAGGATAAGTCAATGAGCCGGCATGCATTCCAAATCCTGTCCCATAAGTCTCTGAATGGAGTCAGACTTCTGGTTTAGACAATACTCTCGAATCTCTTTTGGCAAACCACAGCAAAACCGCTCAATCTGGTCTCTCAAAGCAATCTTCCGAAACAAAGACACTGGCAAATACGTGAAAATTTTCTTGAATTTTAACCACGTCACAGGCGCTTCTCTGCATAGCAACATGGTAGACCACCATGTTTGGTGCAGTTCCTTTCAAGTAAGATGCCGCCCTTCGTACCTTGGAGTGTTATATGAACCGACCTCTAGAGGAGGCAATGTCAAACTGTTGTACAAACTCAAGGGCTCGAAGGGTGTCCTAATAACCTTAAAATGTTTAGAACCTAACGGCCTGATCCCTTCCTTGAACTCGTTGGTCTTCTTCTTTTCTCATCCTCTCTGGAACTAGAGGACGGCGAACAGTCGGAACTCTCTGAAGACGGAAAAAAATATGAGTCGTCCTCGAAACGAGCACGCTTCTTGGATCTGCTTGCCACCTTGAAGCTCGATTTCCACTCCAAATAACCGGGGAAATTTTTCGATTTCCTCTTCTTCCGAGAATCTTTCAAGCCATTCATTATTTGGTTCATCTTCTAGTCAATAGCTCTCTCTCGCTCTTTTTGCGCACAGCCTTCGCTTTTCTACACTCGTCTATCCTTTCAGCTTTCCTCCCGACCCAAAAGGACAATCAATGTCCTCACGTCATCTCGAGTGAATCTCATCAGTCGGCTAATTCTTCAAGTGTTTCACAAATCTTGGGTCTTTGGAGTACTTGGTCAGTCTTTTCGCACACATGTCAACCTACAATTGACGCTTACTCCGCTCTGGCAAACTTCTCCGCCAAAAATTTGCCAAATCTTCATTCTTTTCTTCAGTTCCCGCATTGGATTTCAACTTTTCTTCGCCTCCCCCCCTGAGAGGTGTTCTCTCTATCAGATTCTCCGCGAGAACCCATGTGTAATATGGGGTTTTTATGCCTTATGTCCTATAAGACAGAGCAATGAAGACCAGAGCGTGCTCGATGCGCGATGGACGAAGGGTGGGAGTGGCTAATAAGTCCAGGGTCGGGACACGAAGATTCTTTCACAAACAAAAATCTTGTCCGTTCTGTCAAATCCTCCTCGAGAACCTGCGTGTGCTACAGAAGGGATCGGATCCTCCATAGCAAATTCTTTCTCAGCTCTGATACCACTGGTATAGGCTTGAACACTCTAAGCAAGAAATCAATAGCAACACACGAACAAAAACTTCAAGAATCACTGAACTTTAAGAGAGAGAGAGAGAGAGAGAGAGAGAGAGAGAGAGAGAGAGAGAGAGAGAGAGAGAGAGAGAGAGAGAGAGAGAGAGAGAGAGAGAGAGAGAGAGTCAACACGGCATGGCAAAGTTCCGCGCCTAGAAGTTTCCAAAATTCTTTTGTCACAAAGGCAAAGTATGTTGCAATTTCTAGTGCTAGCAAGGAAGCTGTATGGTTAGCTCGTCTAGTGGGAGACCAGTGTTGCATTGTGATAGTCAGAGTGAGCATTAGCCAAGAACCCTGCGTTTCACTCGAAGTCGAAACACATAGAGGTTAGGTATCATCTGATACAAGAAATATTGGCTAGCAAACGCATCAAGCTAATTAAGGTTCATATGAATGATAACCCCGCAGATGCTCTTACAAAGAGCTTAGACTCAAAGCCGTTTGCACATTGCATTGAGATAATGAGCGTAGGGTGAAGCCATAGGGATGCTTCACAAACGTACAAGTTTGTACATTCATAAGCCACCTAGACCACGTTGACCTTCAAGTGGGAGTTTGTTGGGGTTTCATGCCAACTAGGTCGGACACCCACTAACCCGTCACTAACATAATTCACTTATTGGTTTGATTAAATAATAAGAAGCGGATGAGCATTCTTCTCATCCTATGCTCCACATGATGTGTGTCTTCTCCTTCCAGCACTCACCGCACGCAAGCTTCACCCGCACTCACATTGGCCTCGCTAATGGAGACAAAGGTATGCTGACAATTGCAGACACTCTCTTTGGACAACAAGCACAAGTTGCACCTGTAAAGGACCCATAACAAATTCACCTTGGGGGATATTTGGATCATTGTGGACTTTCTTATAGGGCCTACTCAAAGCTGCAATGTAATGTTAGGCATGCCTTGGATGCGCAAAGTCAAGGCAATTCCTTATTATGACAAAGATGCAAACAAAGTTAAGCTCATACACAAAGCAAGAATCTTGCGATTGATGCAGGGGTTCGAGGTAACTCGAATCCTCTTGTTTGTCATGTACAAATCAGTGTTTGCAAAAGAAATTGAACTTGGAAGTGATCAAAATGATGAACATATGAATCTTGTGAAACAATTCATTGATTGTTTTAGTGAATCTATTCCAAATGAGCTTCCATCCGAAAGGCTAGAAGGTCATCAAATAGATCTTTTTCCAGGTGTCTCAGCTCCCAACCAAGCTGCCTATCGTGTGAGCTAACAACGCAAAGAAATCAGGCAGCAAGTAAATAGATTGTTGGAGAAAGGCGCGGTGCGGCCTAGCCATCCTCCGTATTGCTCACTGCTCTTGCTTGTGCAAAAGGAGGACGGCTCTTTTTGCATGTGTGTGGATTATCGAGCCTTGAATAAAGTCACCATCTGTCAAGTGCAGCGAAAGTGTTTATGGATTTAGCTTGGATCTAGTACTCTGCACAAACACAGGGTTACTTTACTTCACTTGGAAGAACTAAACTGAGCTGAAAGAAAGAGAGAGAAAAGAGATGACACAGGGATGTCACTGCCCTGCATTGCATAGCTAGTGTGGAACTGTCCAGAGGGTGTCCAGGCCTGAGGGCAAGAGAGCACTAAGGTTGGACAAGGACTATGGTTAGCCAAGTGGGGTCATTGACTAGCCAAAGTGGAATCCTTTGCTACAGAGGCTACATTTCAATTCTGGTTGTGGCCGCAGTGTACAAAGAGGGTCGGATGACCTAGAAAGATACAATGGCAGCATCTCCTAAAATTTAGGGAACTGCTATTTTGGGACCTGAAAATGTGTTGACGTCATTATCTCCGCAATGACAAGGGGAACATTTTCTTACTCTGCCGTGAAGTCAACTGGGCAACCAGTTGGGATATTTTTAGACGGCAACCCCGAAACGGGAAAATGCTTGTAAATGTGCCAAGTGGCACCTTCTGGTGCACTTGCCTCATGCAACAAGAAGTGGTGCTGAATTTAGGAGGGGGAGAGCCTCATTTTCAGATTTGTCACAGGTCAAGAGCTATGGAGTGCTTGCTTTCCCTCTTATGCATAGTGCGGTGCCAGGAGTGATGCCCTGCACGCTACGCACTGCCCTCTCTCTCCCCTTTGGCAGTATGTTATGCCCCTCTAGTGGGCTCTTCATTTGACCAATGTACAGTTGTGTGGGTTCATGCCCGATTGCCGAGGCAAGAGCCTCTTGCACAGGTACTGGATTAGCTAGCGGCTAATCCCCCCGCAGGTACAGGTGAATTCGGAGAGGTTTCACACCTGAAATCTCGTCCGATTCAAAGGGCAAGTAGCCCTACAGGTGCGGGAGCTCGAGGACTTGCTAAGGATGCGACCGGCATGCGAAACGGAGCCCAAAACAGTAAATTACAGCCTGCTGTGTATTTTTGCAGGTTTAGGGTTTTGGCCCTAAACGGACCCTAATACCTCGAGGAGGTTCGGGGACGCAAGGGGACCGCTGTACAGGTAATCTGGCGCATTTTCGGCGCTGAAAACAGAGAATTCAGCGTGCTGCAGTTTCTCGCCAGGTTTTGTAAAGTGCCCGTATGCGTCGGGAAAGTCATTTAATGCATGGGAATACTGACCGTGAAGGGTTCTAGTACAATTATGTTGCCGAAATCAGGCCAGAACAGTCAAAATGTAGCCAAGGTTGTGTGGGGCAGCTTGGAAAGAACCACATCGTTTATTCCCTCTTTTGAACAATAAAGAAATACCGAAAGGGGCGCCTAAGTTAGGGGCCAATCTGGTGTCCGTCTACTCATACAGGTGCAATCTAGCAGCCTGTATCCCTCTCCCCTTTGTTGTGTCTTGAAAGTACAGGTAAAATAGACGACTAATAATGGGTGAAAGCTAAATCAAGGTTTGAAGTAAAGTCTACCGCCCTTTTTGGATTGAACAGGCCGGTTCAGCGTACATGAACAAAACCTTCGCAACCAAATACTCATAAGAGGCCGGTTTCCCAGACCAAACCTCCTCTGGAATGTCATTTTTTAACGTACTATTAGGAGAGCGATTTACAAATATGAACTGCAGTTTTCAATGCCTCCCCCCAAAACTCTTGAGAAAGATTAGCGGTGGACAACAGGCAACGCACTCTCTCACAGAAAGTATGGTTATACCTCTCAGCCACACCATTAGAAGACGGATTATAAGGGACTGTCAACCCCCTTTTAATCCCATTTTCATCACAAAAATGCTGAAATTCAGCAGATACATACTCTCCTCCATTATCAGATCTGAGACATTTAAGCTTAGTACTCTTTTGTATAGTGACAAAAGCATGAAACTTCTTAAAAGCATTAAAAGTCTCACTTTTACTTTTCAAGAAATGCACCCATCCTTTCCTAGTACAGTCATCAATGACTGTAACAAAATACAATGCACCACCAAAAGAGTTAACAGGCATAGTGCATACATCTGAGTGAATAAGATAAAGAGGATTAGCTTTGCTAGAGACACCAAAGTAATAAGAAGATTTCTTTTGCTTTCCATAAAGACAATCGTTACAAAAATTCAAGTTTTTGCCTTTTACATTAACCCTCTTCAGAGAGGAAAGCACATCAATACACTTTTGGCTCATATGGCTAAGTCTCTCATGCCACAATTCCGTGTGTGAAGCAACTTCAGCAATAGCAAGAAACTTGCCAGGCAAAGCTTTGCATCGAAGATAGTACAAAGTACCTCTTTTAGACCCTTTTGTAACAAGTATAGAGCCCTTAAGCAACTTCCATGAAACCCTAACAAAGATGGTAGTATAACCATGTGCATCTAACTTGCCAACAGATAGCAAACTTTTCTTAATACCCGGTACAAACCTAACATCATTCAACACAAGCTCTTGACCTGTGTTAAGAGCCAAACGCATAGTATCCATTCCCTCAATATTGCAAGAAAAATTATCACCAAGGTACACCTTGCCATAATTGCCTGCAACATATGTAGCAAAACACTCCAAAGATGGAGTCACATGGAATGAAGCACCAGAATCCACTATCCGTGACTGGGATAGGCCATCATTAGCACTAAGCAATGCATCAATGACATCTTTCTTCGAGATAAGCATATCTTCTCCATTAGCTATCACCAAATCTGAGGGACTTGAAGCTGCGACCAAAATTTCCTCAACATCTGACAACTCCTCAATGACCACACTAGAGGATACATTTGCATTCTCAGCATCCCCGGAGGAATCACCTGCTAATTTTTTCTCTTTCTTCTCATCTTTCTTCTTCTTATCTTGCGTTTCCTTCTTCCTTTCCTGCTCTTTTTTGAAATACTTGCAATCGGGTTTCTTGTGACCCTTTCTGCCACATTGATAACACGTGATATCCTTATCCTTTGTCTTTCTCTTACTTCTATTTTGAGTCCTGTTGCCCACATTACGCTTTTGATTTCTACCTCTTGCATTGTAGGCAGAACTGCCACCTTTCCCACTAGACTTGCGTCTAATCTCTTCATTGAGAATAGACCCTCTCACACCGTCATACGTGAGGGTGGGACTGTTGCTCAAGGAGACAACCAAGGTTTCCCAAGTATCTAGCAATGTCATAAGCAAGAAAATAGCTTTTAGCTTATCATTGAATTGCTGAAGCCCACTGTCCTGCAACTCACTCAACACACTTGTAAAAGCACTCAAATACTCAGAGGCTGACTTCGAGTCATCAAGCTGCATATTCACCAACTTTCGCATCAAATGCACCTGGTTCACAGGCGTGGTGTTTTCATAATTGGACTTTAGCTTTTGCCATATTGCATAAGTAGAGTCCAAACGCTTGATGTCCGTCCAAATGTCATCATTGATAGCCATTTTGATGTAGGCCATAGCCTTCTTATTTAACCTGGCCCACTCTTCGTCAGATAAACGTGGTGGCTTATTCTGTTCCAATGCATCTTCACAATCCTTTAAGAAAAGGATACCTTGCATGGGTTCTTGCCAAAGATCGAAGCCTTGATCATTGAACCGTTTGATTTCCATTAAACTTTTAGTGTCATATGCGGAAGAGGAAGAAGCCATCTTAATTCAACCACAAGTGTGTATACAAGAGAGATGCAATAGGCTGAAAATTTTAGCAAATAGTAGCAACCACAAGACTTTGTATACAGTCCAAATCTGAAATTTCAGCTGAAATGTGCAATTTCAAGCACCTGTACTCAGCTTTTCACTCAATTTGTCGCGACAAACATCAATATATGTGATCCCATAACTTTGGTACACCTGCGTATTGCTGTTTTGGCCTGTAATAATCTGTAAATCACTTGTTTTGACCTAAAAACAGTCTGTTTTGGGTTGTTTTGGGAGTTTTGGTGACCTTTTTGACCGCAAAAACAAGGGGCTTCGCGATGGAAGCGAAATTGATCCCGGGAGAGCAAATTTAACTTGGTGTCCAGCAGACTGTACAGGGCTGTTTTGAGACCCTAGGGCTCTGATATCAGTTGAAAGCACGAAGCAGAGGGTACCGGTAGGTGCACATCGCGATGTAGTGCAGGATTGGGGCAAGAAGCAAGAGGCAAGGTGCAGCAGAGAGCTAGTGCTAGAGATTGAAAGCAGAGAGAGAGAGAGAGCTCGTACGATTTGGGGAAAACTCAATGATTGAGTTTTTTGGGCTTTTCCACTTTTATTATATGTGACCTTAAAAAATGTATCCAGGTTCACTTTATACAATAGAGGTCATTTAGGGCCTTTAACCCAATATTTTGTCGGCACTTTCTTTGACGACATTATAGTTTTCTCCAAGAATGAAGTAGAGCACCGACACCATCTGCTACATGTCGTTCAGGCATTGTGCAAGCATAGATTGGTTATGAATGCAAAAAAGAGCGAGTTTTTCTTATTGGAGATACATTTCTTGGGACACATCGTCTTAGCAGAAGGAGTACAGATGGACCCGGTCAAAATTGAGAGTTTCTGCGATTGGCCTGACCTAAAGAATGTTCACGGAGCTCGAAGCTTTTTGGGCTTGCGCTCTTACTATCGGCGGTTCATTCGAAAGTTTGAAGAGATGGCTTTACCTTTGCACTTGTTGACTCAGAAAGGAGCCCCTTTCTCGTGGGGACCGACAGAGGTGATTGCTTTTCATAATCATATTTTCAAAGTTTTGATGGTGTATCGTTGAAATAATCGATACCTTGGGCTTTCAAGACAACGCGTCTACCACCGAATTCTTCTTTCCGGTAACATGGATAATTTGAAAGTGGAACTGAGACAAAATGTTTGCCCATCTCATTTGCTTATCCGAAAGCTGTTTTTGGGACAAGAAGTATCTAAGACTCTGATGTTTTGTAAGCACTGTAAAATGTGCTCCAAGCAGGAAATGTCGCCACCGAGTAAGAGCATGTATGATCGCTAGCAGCTCCTTCTCATAGATCTGTGGAACCCGCTCTGGTCTCGTGAGAACGTTCTACTCTCATAGGCTACAACATGGCCCTCCTGCATTAAGACGGCCCGCAGACTGCGTCCACACACATCACAATAAACCTTAAATTGTTTTTGCAAATCCGGTAAAATCAACAGAGGAGCTGTTGTCAATTTTTCCTTAAGAGTCTTAAATGCCGCCATTTTTGATAGTCTCCAAGTAAAGGGAACTCCTTTCGGAGTCAAAATGTATAAGGCTGAAGCAATCTCCTCAAACTTTCGAATGAATCACTTGAAATACGAAGATAAGCCCAAAAAGCTGCCAACTTCATGTATGTTTTTCAAATTAGCCAATCTTTGATGATTTCCATTTTGGCCGGGCCCATCTTCACACTCTTTGCAGAGATGATAGCCCCATAAAGTGTATTTTTGGCAAGAAAAACTCGCTCTTTTTCCCGTTGACCACCAATCTATGTTGCTGTAGTGTCTGACAAACCTGTTAGAGATGGTGTCTATGGTTTGCTTCACTCTTGGAGAACACGATGTGGCGTCAATTAAGATGCCCATAAATGACTTGTACTCTCTAAAAATCTTGTCCTGAAATGTATAAGCGAGAAGCAATCTCCGTAAACTTTCAAATGAACCGCTTGAAATATGAACATTAAGCCCAAAAAAGCTGCCAACTTCATGTACATTTTTCAAATTGGCCAATCTTTGACGATTTCCATTTTGGCCGGGCCCATCTTTACACTCTCTGCAGAGACGATAGCCCCATAAAGTGTATTTTTGGCAAGAAAAACACGCAGTTTTTCCCGTTGACCACCAATCTATGTTGCTGTAGTGCTTGACAAACCTGTAATAGATGGTGTCTATGGTTTGCTTCACTCTTGGAGGACACGATGATGGCGTCCATAAAGATGCCCACAAATGACTTGTACTCTCTAAAAATATTGTCCATCATTCTGTTGAACATACATTGCAGGAGCATTTGTGAGACCAAAAGGCATCACCGAATACTCGTACAATCCGAAGAACGGTCTGAACGTGGTCTTGTATATATTTCCAGGAGCGATCGTGATATGATGATAACCACTTTTCAGGTCGATTCTAGTAAAGTAGGTAGAGCCTTGTAGCGTGTCCAATATTCTTGATGGTGACTTTATTGAGAGCTCTATAGTCAATGCACATTCTTCAAGATCCATCTTTCTTTAGTACGAGAAGTACGGTCCATTGGTGAACAATAAGGTGATGTACTGGTCTTGAGCTCACAAAATCCCTTGTCGTTCTTTCTCTAAGTTCGACTTATTTGACGTTGTGCGCATTTTTGAACACCCTGTTGTTTGTAAATTTGTACATATGGACATGATGCCTGGTGTCAAAAGGGTGTGTGGGCTTTCTTTTTGTGGGTTTTTTTAGCTTGCTTTAGAAACCACATGTATATGCAATGCAAGTCGTTAGTGTAGCGCCAGCTGTCGGGTTGCCGTAAGTGCCTGTGAGTTTTTTGAAGTGTCGCTTGTATAACTAAAACTCATGTACAAACATAAAAGAGTTTAGCAAATATTAGAAATTTGTAGGTTTTTGCTCATTGTGCCCTCTTCATACTTTTTGCTGTAGTTTTTTGCCCTCGACTAGCATTTCCTAAGTGCGGTCGTGCTAGAACAGCTTGCTATTCGCACCAATTTTGCATATAGAGGTGCATATATTTGAAATTTATGGTCTTAAAAACTTTTGTTGGAGAAAATGCAGAGAATTTTGGAGGCTTGAAAGTATCCCTCTTGGAGTTGAGATACTGTCTATTTCTCGCAGGGTTTAGGATATGGCAGCTCGCAGGCAGTTTAGTGTAGGGTAAGTTGTGGAAGCTTGCTTGGTTTGTGGTGTGTATCCACTTCAACATTGTGATTTGAAGTATAATTTGGTGAGTGTGGAAGCTCTTCTTCTCAGTGCATTGTTCGGCATGTGCTGTAATCCCATGCCAGTACAGGTGCTTCCTAGTTTTGAGGTGGTCTTTTGGATGGGGGTGTGCTTGTAAATTCCCAAGGGATCACTTGCCTTTAAGTTGTGGTGTTGTGGGAGTTCTTTTGATAAGGTTTGTGGTGCTGAATTTGTGTCTTGAGCGTTATTGGGAGATATTACTATAGAGGTGCCCCTTGTTCTTGTTTTCTCAACTGTGTTTTGGTGCCCGCCGTCGAGGAATTGCGCCCTGTTTACAAGTTTGGGAGCCATGGCATTTAGTTTTTGAGAGTTTCATGGAAAGGCAAATGAAAGTGCCAAAGGTTACATTGAGCAATGGAGTTTGTTTGCCTTCTTGCTGACAAGCAGGACTCAACGTTGGTGCTATGAATCTTCTACTATTGTTTGAAGGGAGATGCTAGAGAGTGGTTGGAAGGCTATGCCACGAAGTGATGATGTGGCATGACCAATGGGAAGAGAAATGGCCGAGTGGACAGGAGAAACTGAATTGACCAACTCGAAGAACTTACGAGCACCGGTCATGGGCCCAAAACCCTAAAAGACAAGCTTGAACTCTGCAGAGAATTTTTGTAAAATGCGTTGATATGTTGACGTGGCAGTTTGTACGGATGATGACGCGGCAAGATTGTACGGATTTTCCGCATTTGGTGTTGCTTGTGCCACGTGGCAGGCTGTATGGATTTCTGCAAAAAGTGCCTCTTGTTTTGGGCAAGCTTCAACGCTAGCCTTTGGGAGCAAATGCTTTTGGGGTTTAGTGCTTTTGAACTGATTGCTTTTGGGCATCCCTTGTAAGAATAAAAGAGCCCTTGTGCCTCACTCTGCAGAGCATTTGGACGCAGAGTCTGAGAGCAGAGGACATACCGAAAGGAGCGCTAATCTTTGGGGCCAGTGGTCCTGGACGCGGAACTCAGCCGTGCCATGTCGACTCTCTCTCTCTCTCTCTATTAAAGTTCAGTGGTTTTGAAGTTCTGTTCGTGTGTTGCTATTGATTTCTCGCTAAGAGTGTCCAAGCCTATAACAGGCTACGAAAAGGAGCTACAATCAGCCCAACCTCCTCAAGTTATGACCCATGAAATGATAAGACATGCTTTTCTTACACATTTTCAACATGTGCAAGACCCACAATAGATACGGCAGTCTATTCAAAAGCGTAGTACATGGTGAAAGTGTCACGAGACTGTGGCAACCACTAACCTTAGTTGTTGGTTTCTTTCCCTTGATATTTCTTTAATTTTTGGGACCCTCTTTTTGAAGTCACAAATGGTCAGACATTGTGTGGCCAGTGTGAAATGGCAGACGGCTGAGAGTTTCATCCGCAGTCGGGAAGGGCAGGACGCCACGAGATGGTCGGGCCAGTCGGCATTAAAATCCGGATAGTAAATGGGTATCTAGGCTCAATTCAAAGTCATTTAGGCCCCTCGCTATACTTTATAAGTTGGTGGGTACTAGGAATTAACTCAAAAGAGGCATAAGAGACACATGGCGGCTCCAGGTGGAATTACCAGTCCAGCATGAAGAGGGGGCGTGTCACAAACTGTTGACGTGTCAAAGCCCTAAAGAATGGAGCCAACTTGCAGATGCCGGCCGAGGGGCCTAAACCCTAGAAGAAGCAGAAGCAACATAAGAAGCAACAATAGATTTCCACAATTCACGCTGGCCTGCTGACGTGGCAGATTGTATGGATTTTCGGAAATTGCGCTGATATTATGACGTGGCAAGCTGTACGGATTTTCGCGTTTTGCGCTGATTGCTGACGTGGCAGTTGTACGGAATTTCGTGATTTATGCTGGCAGCTTTTTGGCATTGCTTTTGGACCAGAAGCTTTTGAGTTTGAAGGCTTTTCATGTAAAACTGCTTTTGGGGCCTAGGGCCTTTAAATATGAGGCTAGGGCTCATTCTCTGGCATGCTCCCGAGAGAAGGTGCAGAGTCTAGAGTACCGGCTTGTGCTGTGTTGATGCAATATAAAGGAATACCGAAAGGGGCGCGAAGGTTGGGGGCCAATACTCTCTGGGGTGGAATTTCGCCACTCCGTGTCGCGTCATCTCTCTCTTTCAGTTTAGTTGTTATTGAAGTGCTAAAAGTCTGTTTAGTCTGTTCTTTTCTATCGGCACATGGTGCCCGTCTTGTGACAGTGGTTTTAGAGCATCAGTCGTGTGCTTTTTTGAAAGCATACCGGTCCTACCAAAGAGCAGATAGAGCAAGATTGCACTTTCAAAAGTTCATTGGAAATTTTAGCTTCGTGCTTCGACCCCGGACTTATTAGCCACTCCCACCCTTACTTCATCGCGCATCGGGCGCGCTCCCGTTTTCACCGCTCATGTCTTACACGGCATAAGCCAAAAAGATCAAGGGAAGGATTCAAGATTTGTTTCGAGTCACTGTTTTTCTCAAAAGCAGTGCCATGCAGATGTTGATGTCTATAGCTACCAAGCCGCACACTTTCAAAGACTTGGCAAGCTTTCAAGAAAATTTTTACCCGAAGTTATATGGTTTCTGAAATCTTTCTTTGGAGTGCAACTTCTGGCAGAGTGGGGAATCCTGAAATGCTTGCCATGGAAACCCTAGTAGATTATAACTTGAAATTTCTCGACATATAGATGTCTCTTCACGAGCTGATGACCTTGGAGATCTAGTGTGATTGCTATCTTGGGACTACCATCGTCGCCAAAGAAACACTATGTGTCCAAGAGCTGATGGACCATGTTGTGCTCGACTACGACCCTATGGAATGAACCTAACCCTAATTTTTTGGTGCAGGTTTCAGGATGGAAATTCAATCGACTTTTCGAGCTCGATTGATGTTGAGATTGCGTTTTAAGTTTGAAATTTGTTTGATGATCCTGTTTGGAATTTGTTTGAAATGTGGTATCTGTTTTGAACATGTCTTGGTGCCGATTTGAATTGTTTGACACTGGGTTTAATACTGGTTTCAAGGATTGGCGATTTTACTCTCGGGTGGAGTAGTGAGAAATGATGTTTGAGAATGTTTGTTCATACTCATGGCACGGACCCTTGTGGTTATTTGCGGGGGGAGTATTGAATGATTGAAAAGTGTTGTATGGCCCGGACCCTTGTGGTTATTTACGGGGGGAGTATTGTTGTTGTTTTTACTCATGGCCCGGACCTGCATGGTTATTTACGGGGGCAGTATTAAGAAGTCTCAACAGTGGTTACTCTCAGCACTTCCAAACGACGTAGGTTGCGGTCTGGGGGGCGTTTGGTTGTAAAAGGCCTCTATATCTCATGGCTCGGACCTTTTTAGGTTATTTGCGGGAGGAGTGATGAGGGAGTCGTTGAACAGCTCATGACCCGGACCTGGATTGATTATTTGTGGGGGGAGTGTTCATCGGCAGCTTTATGTTTCTATTTCTTGTAACATGCATACGCGAGCATTTGTGTTGCATTGTGATGTGCCAACCACTGAGTATTCCTAATTGGATGAGGTTGCCTGGGTATGTAATTTTAGTGCTTCAAGACACCGCTGGAAGATCAGTGTGGTCTGGGTGTAATGACTAATTTTACTACGTCGGAACATCAAGAGTTCCGACTTGGACGAAAGGAGAAGCCAACTCCTTGATCAAAAGAGCCGAAACGAGAAGCTAACTCCTTAACAAAAAGAGCAAACTGATTGTCCCTCCGAATGTACCTCGGAATGACCCTTGGAAATTTTTGAGCTAACTTGAGTTGTTTTGCAGATATGGTGTAATCGTGGACGATTAGTCTCTTTCAAGAAGGGGAGATGTCACAAACTGTTGACGTGTCAAAGCTCCTGAAGAATGGAGCCAACTTGCAGATGTCGGCCGAGGGGCCTAAACCCTAGAAGAAGCAGAAGCAACAACAGATTTCCGCAATTCATGCAGGCCTGCTGATGTGGCAGATTGTACGGATTTTCGGTTTTTGCACTGACATGATGATGTGGTAGATTGTACGGATTTGCGCGTTTTGCGCTGACTGCTGACGTGGCAGTTGTACGGAATTCCGTGATTTACGTTGGCAGCTTTTTGGCATTGCTTTTGGAGCAAAACCTTTTGAGTTTGAAGGCTTTTCATGTAAAACTGCTTTTGGGGCCTAGGGCCTTTAAATATGAGGCTAGGTCTCATTCTCTGGCATGCTTCTTGGAGAAGGTGCAGAGTCTGGAGTACCGGTTTGTAATGTGTTGATGCAATATAAATAAATACCGAAAGGGGCGCCAAGGTTTGGGGCCGATACTCTCTCGGGTGGAATTCCGCCACTCCGTGTTGCGTGTCGTCTCTCTCTTTCAGATCAGTTGTTATTGAAGTGCTAAAAGTGTGTTCAGTCTGTTCTTTTCTATTGGCACGTGGTGCCCGTCTTGTGACAGGGCGCCCTATCTAAGAGTAGAGGCTGAATGTTGCTTCATTAAGTGAACACAAGTGTGTGTGAGTAGTGGGTGAAGGTGATCACAACTTGAATGGAAAGCTTGCCTTCTCCCTCGTCTTATGTAGAGCGATGATTCCGCTCTCATGCACCTCTCTCCCCCTTTGAATACATAATCGTAATGGCGAGCTCAAGGGTTTTCCATCTGTATGTACAGTTGTGTGGGTTCATGCGCGTATGCCGAGGCAAGAGCCTCTTGTCCAGGTATTGGATTAGCTAAATGCTAATCCCCCGTAGGTACAGGTGAATTCAGAGAGATTTCACACGAGAAATCTCGTCCAATTCAAAAGGCAAGTAGCTCTACAGGTGCGAGAGTACGAGGGCTTGCTACGGCTGCGATCTGCATGTAAAATACAGCCTGCTGTGTATTTTTGCAGGTTTAGGGTTTTGACCCTAGTTGATCCCTAATACCCCCATGAGCTTTGGGAAGCGATGGGATCGTTGTACGGGTGATTTGGTGCATTTTTGAGACGAAATACAGAGAATTTAGCGTGCTACAGATTCTTGCCAGGTTTGGGAAAGTGCTCGTATGTGCCGGGGAAGTCACCTTTTGCATGGGGATTTTATATGTGAAGTCTCCTACTGCGGTTATGCTGCCGAAATCGGGCTAGAGTAGGCCATTTTCAGCCCGGTAAAAGCGGGACAGCTCATAGGAACTTATAGGTTTTTCTCCCAAGTTTTATAACAATAAAGAAATACCGAAAGGGGTGCCAATCTTTGGGGCCTACAGGGTGTCACTGTTTGCTTGGTAGCACTCTAGCTGCCAAGCCGTGGTTTGATTGAAGTGTTAATTCCAGTCAGAGGTTTAATCGTGAAGTTTCTCTGTGTCGTAAAGTTCAAGTAAAGTTTATCAAGTAAAGTTCGGGTGAAAGCTTAATTCAACCACCCTACGGACTAGTAACATAGAACAGGAACTTGCAATTACACTATGGTTGACAGGACAAACGACGCTAAGGAAGAGGGTTCCTCTTCACAGGACAGACAGGTTGTTCCTCCTCTAGTGTTCAAGTGTGACGAGAGGTTACGGCCACCCTTGTCTGTACCTTTTGTTGATTTGAATGCTCCACAAGGTCAAGGGTATATGACTGGGCAACTGGATGAGGCTGGGTTCAGGACACGGTTGGTTGCCGCTATGAATGTGTTTTCTCGGTTGGTGCAGAACCCTAGGTTTATGGAATTTCGCTACCAGTGTCACAACAGACAAGGCAATTGTCTCATGCAGTAGAGCATGTTGAGGCTCAAGCCTAGGTCCGTTGTGCGTCTCAGCAGGGCCTGGAGCATTCTCATGTTGCGGAGTCAGTTGGGGCTCCAAGACAACTTCCTTCTGTCCACGAACAGGTGGTTAACAACTGCTTCCAAAAACCTGATAGGAACTCAGCTGTGAGACACTCCTCCTGCCAATGAAGTGCTGCAGCAGTACGAGCCGCTCTCTGAGAGAGAGAGAGAGAGAGAGAGAGAGAGAGAGAGAGAGAGAGAGAGAGAGAGAGAGAGAGAGAGAGAGAGAGAGAGAGAGAGAGAGAGAGAGAGAGAGAGAGAGAGAGAGAGAGAGAGAGAGAGAGAGAGAGAGAGAGAGAGAGAGAGAGAGAGAGAGAGAGGACTCTGCACGGGTGGAAATTGTTGTAGCCAAAGCTCCCAAATACTAGCGCTACCTGTTTTTATGCCCCTCATTTGCGTTTCCTGGCTATCTGGCGGCGCAGAGAGAGAGAGAGAGAGAGAGAGAGAGAGAGAGAGAGAGAGAGAGAGAGAGAGAGAGAGAGAGCAAATAGGAAACGTTGGCTGCTAGAGTTTTCTCACGCTGGTTGAGTTCTTTTTTTAATGTTTATAATATTTGGCCGCGTTCATATTGTTTGGCCATTGAGTTTATGAGTTTTTAAACCTTTTAACTTAAAAACATGCGTAAAAACCCAATGTTCTGACCAAACTGGAGCATAATTAGCTCGATCGATTAGGGATCGTTTAGGGCCGAAACCTTAAACCTGCAAAAATACACAGTAGGCTGTATTTCCCTGTTTTGGGCTCCGTTTCGTGAGCCGGTCGCATCCGTAGCAAGTCCTAGAGCTCCCGCACCTGTAGGGCTACTTGCCTTTTGAATCGGACGAGATTTCTCACGTGAAACCTATCGAGTTCACCTTTACCTGCGGGGGATTAACAACTAGCTAATCCATTACCTGTGCAAGAGGCTCTTGCCTCGGCAATGGGGCATGAACCCACACAACTGTACATAGGTCAAATGAAGAGCCCTCTTGTGGGGCATCACATAACTGCACGGAGGGGAGAGAGAGAGAGCAGTGAATGCTGTGCAAGGCTTCAGTTCTTTCACTTCATTGTACATAGAGGGTAGGCAAGCACACAGTAGCCTTGGTACTGCAACAATCCACCATACGATTGAAAATGCAGCCCACGTTTTGTTTTTATGCTTCTCTCTCTCTCTTAAGTTAGAAAATGAACAAAAATGTGCCAAGTGGCACTCATGCATTAATTCCCCGCTTTGGACCTTTTGGTCTAAAAATATCTCAACCGGTTGCTCAGTTGACTTAGTGGCAGAGTAATGAAACGTTCCTCTTGTCATTCCGAAGCTAATGATGCGAACAGATTTCATGGCCCAAAATAGCAGTTCTCTAAATTTTAGGAGATGCTTCCATTGGACTCTCACTGGTCATCTGACCATCTTTCACCACTAGGACCATGTCCAAAAATGCAATGTAGCCCAGTTCCCGGGTGATTTTCTCTTGGTGACCCCACCTTGTCATTGTGCCTTTATTGAGTTCACTTCCTAGTATCCACCAACTTGCTAAATGTGACGGGGGGACCTACATGATCTTGAACTGAGCCTAGACATCCTTTTACTATAGGAGTTCCAGTGCCGACCACCATTCACATTGGCCATACAATGTCTGACCATTTGCAACTTCAAAAAGAGGGTCTAAAAATAAAACAAAAATCATTGGAAAGAAACCAACAACTAAGGTTAGCAGTTGCCACGTCCTCGTGACAGTTAATAGTTGCCACGTCCCCGTGACAGCAACCGACCCCTTTGACGTTGAAACTCGGGCCCTCCTAATCCTTGCACATTCCATGAGATGATCCTCATGGAGTCAGTGAGAGAGAAGAGATGCTGTAGCAACATCCAACCTCGCTATGTTTGAGATCGCTTGGATGGGGAGTAATCCGCATCCGAGCTCTAGACAGACGCCATTGAGGTGACTATCCCACCCAGGCCCAAGCTGAGCGTGCAATCCGTAAGGCCACCTCCTTTGTCCAAGAGTCCTCATGTATGAATCCACAATGTGCCTGCAACCTGCTGCATTTGGCGGCGTCACGCTAAAGTTGGTTAAAGGCCAAAGTGTCTGTAACAAGTCTGTCACCCCCAAATCCCTTGTGTGGTGCGAGAACTCAATGGCATGGACCTGGAGCGAGTCAAGAACTGTGTGTAGGGTCCACTCTATATGGTCCCTGCTGCACAACGGGAAGGAGAAACCCACCACTGTATTTAGAGCCTCAGTGTCTCGAGCTGCTAAAAGGAGGCCGTGAACTTGAAAACAAGCTTTCTCCAGGTCGGAAGATGGGTCACCAAGGAAGCGTGTGAAGCTGTAGCCGAAGAAGTCCCATCGTCTGCGAATGTCGAAGCTGTTCAAACCATCAGGAACTGCTGCAAAAGGAGAGGTTTGGACCAGAAGAGGTGTCCTCAGGTGGGGTTGTCCCGCTCAAGCCATGCGACTTGTAGCAAAAAGCAATACCCAGAGACCGTCTCTCTGCGGATGTGTGTCCAGTCCCCTGTGTCTGAGGAGAGGAGGAGGAGTGAGATCGGGAGATGAGCGTGTATGCCCCATCGGGGAGAGAGGAGCAACTAGAGGAGAAGGTGGGGGAGGAACGGGAGGGAGGAGGAGGAGGTGCGGTAGAGGGAGCCTCCTCAGAGGACTCCTGCTGCAGGGGGTCAGAACTGTTCCCTGTCGGAACCCACTGCTGTTGAGCTGCAGGAGGACGGGGGACAGTGTGGGGAGCCCGTCCTTGTTGACGGCGGCCGGGTACGTGTCACCAGGCATTAGCTGGCTAATTTCTGGGCTCTGACGAGGTACCAGCTTGTGTGTCCTGGGTATCTGTCTGTTGGGCCTGCTCAGCCTTGGGAGGCTGCATAGGCGCTGTGAGTCGAGATCTCCTGCGAGGACAGGCCTTCGCTAAGTGGCCCATCTGTTTGCAAATGAAGCTCTGGTTAGAGAGATCCGAATACTCCACACTCTGTCTGATCCAACTGCCACTCACCCGAGGCACGAGTATCATCTTTGAGAGGGTGTGTGTCTCGAGCAAGAACCCGCACAGTAGGCAAACCTGCGGCCTTGGCCACAACTGAAGCTGCAGTGTGCGGTGCCTCCAGAACTGTCCCGAACATGGAACCGGTCCTGGGGAGTAAAGGGAGGTACTCCCTCCTCAGGCTTGGGAAGCAAACCGAAATAGGCAAGTCGGCCTCCTCCTCAAGCACAACTGTAGTCGGGTCGAAACCATGGTGCCATCGTTTGAAGTAAGCTCGAGCTGCTTAGAGGCCGAGCGGGCTCATCGATATCACCTTGGCCGTCATCTCTGGAGACTCAAACTCTATCTGGTAATATCTTCTCTCGAGCATCTGAACATTAGTGATCTTGCCCACATTGGAAAGGGGCCGGCTTGAAGCAAATCTTGAACCTCACCACGGTTGGGTTGAGTACCAATGATCTTGCAGATAACCGAGGTGGCTTGCAAGCGTTTCATCTCGGCCATCAAGCTCGCTTGCTTAGTGCAACACCACTTAAAGCAATAAATTGTTAGTCGTCAACACATGAAACTTTTGTTGCTAAATTAGCTTTACTTGACAAAAGAATAATTCTAAATGAATTATTGGATTTACAAGCGAGAGGGTTTTCTCGCTTGAAACACCAGGAAAATAATTATAAATGAGTTAATGGAATTTTAAGTGAGATGGTTTTTCTCAGTGGAGACATCCGAGTATAAGGTATTCCTAGCGCGTCATTCAGAGTAATGACGGGAGCAATGTGAAAGGGAATATCTGTAAGGCCACTAGGAACGGGTACTTTTGATGCGTCACATCGGATGGGTGACAGGGAGCATCGGAAAGAAGTATTCGACCATTCGGGAACGGACATCTCTGATGCGTCATGGGACGTGTGACATAGAGCATCGCGAAGGAGATTGTACCGTAAGTTCGGTGGGAAAGGACTAGGTAATGGATATTCTTGATGCGTTACAAGGTGGGTGATGGGTGCATTGGAAAGGGGATATCCATAGTCAAGAGGAAATTCCGAACTGTGTTAGAATTGTGCACAAGGAAAAGCAAGCACTTGAATGAAGATTGGTTCAGAGGAAAAACAGATGCTTTTTGAGAAAGCGGGATTGCTTTTCGGGAAAGTAGATGCTTTCTCGCGAGGAAGTCTATGTCTGCATTGCAACTGTGCATGTGATTGCATCCAGGGACGCCTTGAAAGTGCTATGAAAGCATTGTTTTTAACTTATAAGGTTTTATTGAGTTTTTGGGCAGATTCAGATTGTTTTTCAAATACGCCGGCCGTCCACTTAATAAGTGGGCAGCCATCTGATAAATAAGGCAACAGATCAGCCAATGTTTTCTCTCTCCCTTTTTCTGGCAGAACAACGAAAAAACCGGCCGCAATCTCTACGCGAGCAGCTATTCGTGCCGTGGCCAAGAGCTATAAGCGCATCATAGGCTCTCACTCAGAGCAGGGGATCGGTTTTTGCAAGAAGGAGATGCTGCTGCAGATTTCATCCGCAAAGAAGACGTTGCCGGTCATGCCCATGGCTGCCCCAAGTGTACCAGATGTCGCCAAGCTTAGTGCGCGAGTTCCCTCGCGAAGAAGTGCCTACGGAGCATGTTTCCATTGCGACAAGCTGCTGTTTTTCCCTGTTTTCAGCCCATAAACGTCGTAGATGGGGCTGATTTACGAGAAGGAACCCGAGAACACACCTCTTTTGTGTGTAGGATTGGAAGAGAGGATTTTCTATGTAGAAATCTCTTACGGGGAATTGCTTTTCGAGAATTGAGTTGCGTTTCGAGCGTCGAGACTTTGAAGGTAACGATTTTCATGTTATGAACTAACTGTATTTGTTTGCAGGTGTACTTCCTCTTAGTGAGGGAGTAGGAGCAGAGGCAGGCATGAGCCTCTGCAGGAGAAAAGCGCTCTGAGGAATTAGAGCCAGATCAGCCCAAGGGTTTCGTACCCGAGTTTGGGAAGTAGATCCACGGATCGGAGAGAGATGGTCTCTCAAGTTGTGACCCGGAAGTTGGGATTCCCAAGTAAGGACTCTGTGTCCGGGAAAGCAGAGTTGTTCTACAGGAAGAAGACTCTGGAAACCGAGTCGGAAAAAGACTTGCAAGGATGCTATGCCCTGAGTCTGGAAGGTGAGATCGAGAGGCGAGAACCTTGATTCTTGAGGATTTGGAATAAGGAATGGAAGTCCCTTGGAATAGGGTTTTGCCCTAGGAATTGGAAGCTGAGGCTTCCAGGAACCATCGAGTCTTATTCTAGAACGAACATGGTAATATGTTCGGTTCAAGTGCTTGTATAGACTTCTCCTCAGTAATATAGATACTATTACGGGGGGGGGACCAGCCCATCTTCTGGTCCCCAGTACTGTGTCGATCTTCTCACTCTATATCTCTCTCTATCTATTTCTCTCTATATTCTTTGGCTTCAGTAATTAAGTGATAAATTCTATTTATCCGAGTGTATTTTATATTGTTATGCCTCCTGTTTGTGACAACTTCTGTGCAATGAGATACACTTTGAACTTTCTGCAAGCAAAAACCAAGGCCATGACCCACTGCTCCGCTTCGGTGTAGGTCACCTCTCCAAGGCTTATTACTCTGCTTTCAAACTAAATAGGCTTATAGCTTCTTCCCACCTTCTGCAGCAATATTGCTCCAATAGCCACCATACCTATTGTCATGGCAACATAAAAATCATCTTCTCGATTGGGCGGACACACCGTAGGCAGCTGACCACAAGTCGGAGGGTCGGCCCCGCGGTGTCGAGCAAGGGGGCTTCTGTAGAGTCCCTCTGAGGTGGAGCAAGGGCCGCCATTTTGTGTGTGCTGCTGATAAAAGAAGAGGGTGAAGGCGAAAGGCAGAGGTGCTTGCACGAATGCTGGTGTGCTGAGAACTAACTCACAAGCAATCGGGGATGGGGGGGGGGTTTTACTGGCGAGCAGAGGGGTCGGGGGGGCGGATGGGATTGGAACACCGCACAAGCTGGGCAGCATGCAGGCTGGGGCACCGCGTAGCTGAGGCTGGCGTGCAGCACTAGGGAGGAGGGGGGCAGGAGAAATGAAATGTTATATTAACGTCTTCAAAAAGGCTAGAATGACCTATGAGACCAAACTGATACAAAAGTGTTGAATTTGTTACAAAGTCTGGGTACCTTAGTACTAAAGTACTAAGTGTGAAAAGTGTCAAAATAAATGTGAAAAACTAAATACAAAGTATTAAATAAACTGCTTAGGAGCATTCTGGGTGTTTGGCTAGAATGCTTCTAATCCTTTGTTGTAGTCTCCTCCGGTGAGTGTGCTTCTGCATCTCGGTCGTGGTCGTCTCGATTTCCTAAGCTCAATCGCCCTGTCAATGAGGGTGCCTTTGGTATGGATGTGGGTACTCCTTTGCGCTGGCTGCTGGTCTCTTGCTTCTCCTTCCCCTCCTTCTTCTCTCGATCCGAAGAAATCTGTGATCTGCCTCTGAGGCTGTAGTGCACTTTGTCTTCTCATTAGATTATCCCTGTGCCGATGTATTTCCAGTAGGTACAAGCCTAAGCATCTTTGATCTTGGTATTGCATGACTCTATCTAGAGGTCCAAAGCCTTCTTTAAATAGGCAATGGAAACGCCCACGCATCTCATAGTATACGGTGCAATGGCATATGTAGTGTAATTCTGTCTCCGGCTCCATTCCGCATAACTTGTAAATTTTGCTGTTAGGTGGGATTCCCCTAAATCTGCCAAATTCAATTTCGAGCTGGTGTGAGGATGTACGAATCTGACCAATAGCACATCTCAAACCATGAGACAGGTGGGTATCCATGTAGCTTGGGCGAGTCACAAATCCATCTTCAGATAGTTGTAGGAAGTTTTCTTTGTAGTCGGCCATCTTCGTGCCGAATTCTTGTGTAGGGTCTACCCATGTCCTCTTAGTATCCAACTGTATAAGATCCTGACGGATGATTTTATTTATCTCCGTTCGTGTAATTGCCAGTGATGGAGCCTCAAGAGAGTATTGGTAGGGGGGTAATCTTTCCATACTGAACCCCTGTCTCTGAAACCACGAAGACAGTTGCGCATACCAGCATGATGTATCCCCTTTCATTGCTAACTGTCGAGAGAGGATTCGAGGGCCAATCTAGTATAGCGGCAATTATTTGTATCCCACAAACCATGTATAAAGGACACTGATTTGGTAAGAGCTTCAATATCTATCGGAGGGGCAGCTAGTTCCGCTCGGATAATCGCGTGTGGTACGGAGGCCTTGGCTCTAATCATTCGGGAAATCATAGATACCAAAGGTCTCTCCATTGGCTTCCAATTATCCTGATCTACAGATGGTCCCCAAATATGGACCTCATAAAGCATAGCCGAAGCCACCACTGTATCAAAGAGCCAAAGTTTTGTTCGTGGTTCCTGAAATTGCACTTGTGAACACATCCTCTCCAACCCTCCCAAGGCCGCAGAGGCTCTGGACAATCTAGCCTCTGCTGCTTTCTTAAGAGTAAACTTCGATCCTGCAAATACCACACCAAGGTATGTGTATGCATCTGTGTACTCTACTGTATCCTGGCCATATGCAAATGTAGGTACTGATCTCCTAACCCATTGCGGTGTGGTGTTAAACATCATAACTTTGGTTTTACCCAAATTCACCGACAGTCCGCTTTCCTCCGCGAATTTATGTAATGCGTCTAGCTGCCTCTGCATTCCATCTGGTGATTCTGCTATCAATACAATATCATCTGCATACAACAACAAAGGGATCCATGACCCTGCAAGTTGAGCACCTCCGTCACCCTCCCTATCAATGTAATCTGATACCTCATCTATATACATACCAAATAAAGTAGGGGACAATGGGCATCCCTGCTTTACTCCAACGGTGGAATGAACAATGTCGGAATCCCCTTCTGGGGTACGTACATAACCAGTTAGTGACCCTTATAAGGCCATGATCCCCCAGATAATCTCTTTGGGGACCCCTAACTCTTGCATCCTGCGCATCAATCTGGCCCTTGGTACTGTATCAAAAGCTTTCCGAAAATCCACAAAGCAACAATACATCCTTCTCCCGCTTGCTCTTCCTTCCTCAATAATGGCTTTGAGCGTAAGAATATGATCTAGAGTGGAATAACCCCTCCTGAATCCAGCTTGTCCTGTTGCCCTTATGCCCTCATTCTCTGCCCATTTACTCAGTTTTTGTTCCAGAATGGATGCGTACAGTCGGGTCAATGTGTGGCCCACCATAATGGTATGGTAGTTCCCGGGTATCATAGGATCCCCTAACTTGAAAATAGGTACGATAGTAGATAATTTCCAAGATTCAGGTAATCCTTCACACATGACTCGATTAAACAGACGGGCAAGGACTTCTGAAAGTAGATCCCTTGCATGAATCAAATGTTCTGCTACTAGACCCTCATGATCATATGCTCTTCTTGTCTTCATCTTATCAATGGCTTTTTCCACCATTTCCGTAGTAAAGAAAGTACTAGTAGCAAGGCATGGCTCTAGCGGATCTGGTAGTGGAGGTTGTCCAGATACCATATATAATGATGTTACATATTGACCCCAAATCTCAGGAGAAGTAATCGTCGGAGGGGGTGAGTGCTCGTGAAATAAGCGCCAGGCCTCATGTGAGTCCTGACTCAAGAAAAGCTGATATAAATCCTTCTCCAATTTGGCTAAAAATGCCTTTTTCTTGCGACGTACTATACGCCGAAGAGCAATCCGAGACTGCTTATATGTGATGATCCCAAGTGTAAGCTCTTTCTGTACCTGGGTTCTCGTCTCTCTGCATTCCTCGTCATACCAACTGTTCTGGGGCATGTTCCCAGATCCTCTCTTCAGATCAGGTTGAGTATGTGGGTATGCCTCTTGTGCTGCTCCATGTAGTATCTCTGTTAATTGAGAAGTAATCTCCTCTACAGTATATACTGGCTCGGCTGCCCACATCCTATTATAGATGTTTGCCACATAGACTGAATCAGTCTCTGGTGTGAAAGTATATCTTGTGTGTGTCTTCTTCCTTGGTACTTGAGAGGCATTGTATTGGAAGGAGATTGATAAGGTCAAGAGAGCATGATCCACTACAATTCCAACTGGTCTGGGTCCCACCGTAAAGTCCTCGATACTAGAAAGAAAGCTTGGTGAAGTCATGACATAATCCACTGTGCTGGCCCCATGCCTGTGCGGGAAGCATGTGAATCCCCCAGATAAAGGGAAATTCTCTAGACCATTAAGTATGGCCAAACCATGTGTAGTTGCCATCTCCATGAGATGTCTACCATATTCAGTGTGTTCTTTATCCTGTGAGTTTCTAGTAAGCCCCCTCTGTGATAAATCCACTTCTCTGAGCATTTCCTCAGAGGTATCATAGAATATTGCTTGAGAGTTGGCCGTTCTAGCATTAAAGTCTCCTAAGAGAACGATGTCTCCATCTCTAGAAAACTCCCATGTGTCATTACTCAATATGGAGAAAGGGGACTGTCCTTTAGGTGAGGAGTAGACTGATGTACTTGGAGGGAAGTAGCATACAACGATATATAGAAATCTACCTGTCTCGGCTCTCATTCTCACCCACATATACCTTGCTTGTTCATCTTTCCTGATGATCTGTAGTACTGGTTTCAGCTCTTCTTTAAATAAGACCGCTACTCCTCCTGAACCCCAGCTACCCCGTAGAGATCTTTTGTCTGGTCGACCAGCTGTTTCCCATAAATAACCCTTCACATGTGGCATACGCTGTCCCGGTATCTGGTGTGTCTCTGAGTAGAAAACTATGTCTCTGTCCCTAAAGCTGTCTTCAAAGGCACCTACATCTAGCCTATATGATCCATTACAATTCCACGGCGCTATCCGGAGCGTCGCCCCATAGGTCTCGCACCGTCATGCGGAGCGCTTTTCCAAAACCACTACTTTCCCTCCTCTATAAAAGGCGATTTTCCCCTTTTCTCTTGTTGCCCTGATCTCTGGCATCAACTCTTGCATGTGTGCCACTTCTGCCAATGTAAGGTCATCTCCCAGGAAAATACCGGTTTTCTTAAGAGTTGGCCTCTTCTTTAGAAATTCTTTCCTTATTTCTATATTCGGGAAGCGGAGAATAAGTGCCCTATCCTTTACGTTTCCCTTCACATCGATTCCTTTCTTGCCCACTCTCCATGCACTTGTGTGAGTGGGCTCTGTGATGCCCATACGTTGTAGCAGTTCCTTCACTTCTTCATCTACATTCTCTTTGTCTTGGACTCCTGTGACCCGCACATGTAGAGCCCGATTCTTCCTTTTCTACTCTTCCTCAATGGTCATATTAATAATGGTGGAGGTAGGTGTGGTATCGGGCATCTGGGCCTTCCCTTTCTTCGCATGTTCAATCCATTTCTCTGCTTCATCAACCTTTTCTTGTGTCTTACAAAGACGTTCCGCCCATGAAGATGCCGTTTTCGATTTCTGTTCATCTCCTTCCCGTAGAGCTTTCATATGATCCTTCATGTCCTCGAGCTTCTTCAGCACCGAAGGTTGGTCGTCTCCCTTCTCCTTAGTTGTAGATTTGCAAGCCGCAAGTTCTCCTTTTAGCTCCTCGATTATTGCATCTTTTTCCCCCATTTGCATTTCCATATTTGTTCTCCATGCTTCAAAACTTGCTACTGCCTCATTGATTTTCTTTTGTGTAACGCATTCTGTTACATTTACTTCGGCCTTAATTAGGTTTCGTAATTCCGTTTTCAAGTTATGAATCTCCTCATTCTGTATCCCCCGGATCTCTCTCCTTAGTTCTCTTATCATGTCTCCATACATGGAGTTCTTGTAGCTCTCAGCGTTCGCGTACATTTCCTTCCTGATGTCATCCCTCATATAGTTTAGCTCTGATTTGAGCATCACCTGGACCTTCTCCATCATTAGCTCATCATGTATCCAGGAGGATTTCCCCACTCGTAAGGATCCTGGTGATAGTATTGTATCTCTGTTTCTCCGTTTAAATGTAGCTGTTGTTTTTTTGGGGGGTGGTGTAGCTATCTACACCCGGCCCTTCCCCTTCGGTAGGCGGATCCATCGAACCCGAGCCAAAAATGTGGGGTAGGGTATTACGGTGAGGAAGTCCTTCTACTCGTAGAAGAGATTGCAGAGAGAGTGTGTGTGCGTACGGCCCTCGCGCGGCCCTGAGAGAGAGAGAGAGAGAGAGAGAGAGAGAGAGAGAGAGAGAGAGAGAGAGAGAGAGAGAGAGAGAGAGAGAGAGATGGTGGGGGGAAGGCAGGTACAGGGCAAAGGGGACGCGTGCGCAGGGCTAGTGGGAGCAGCAGCGAGCTTGTTGCACACTCTGTAGTACCTCCAGTACATATTTAAAGGCACTGCGCCCCAAAAGCAACTGTCACAAAAGCTAGCGCTCAAAAAGCTCTGCAAGTTAAGGCCAAAAAGCAATGTGGGACTAGCTGCCACGCCTTCACCGTATGGCCTGCCATATCATCCACATTTTGCACTCCGAATCTTGATGTGAGTCGTGCCGGGATTCACGCACGCCCGCCCGCAGTCAGACTTGGGTCTCTTGATTTGGTGTGGCTCTTGTTCTGCCCTTGCTCATCTCATCTGGTCAGGAGAGTCATGCAATGCCATCAGTTTGTGACAGAGTTTTCTGGCCATTGGAGGTCCGTGAGTTAAACTTGGAAAAGTTATAGACAAGGGTTTTTCATTATAATTATTGAATGCACATGTTATAGTAGTCTATGTATAGTGAGCGCCCCAAGGTATTACAGCTTTGTGCTTGCATCGCAGGATTGGCACCATGTGGTTTGTCTTGAAAGGATATTCAAGTCATAGAATATAACCTCTTTTCTGTGCAAAAAGAAAAAAAGAGAGAGAATCTTAAGATACCTCCTGCTGGGCTTGTTGGGAAGTCCTTCAGTGCACACTGCAGGTAGCAGTGCTGTTCAGAAACTGCTGGAAGTCTTTTCTTCTCCTCCACTAGGTTACCAGGGCAATGAAGTTTTCTCCTTCTCTTTTTTCTTTTCAGTTTTGTTGGCCTTGGGCCATTCATTTCTGGTTGGATCCTGCTCTCTAGTCCGATCAGTTTTACGGCTTTGGGCCTGCTTTTGTATCTGAAGCATTGTGTATTCCCAGGGTAGCCTCATGCCTCATTCTAGAGCATCTCTAGGTGTCTTTTTGAACTCAGTGACACAGACTCTTTTTTTTTGCACAAAAAGTAGAAAGGAGAGGCTGTAGCAGATTGATTGCATTGAGAATAGACAGCCTGAGCTTGACAAGCTCTTCAATATTTGATGAATCCTGCACAAATGCCATTGTCTCAACGAAATTCTGCACAAATGTGTTTTCTATTATTGGACAATGCGCCTAGAAAAAGGATATCACTACTCTCCATGAATTTGTTATAGTAGTCTCAGGACAATTTCAAACTTTCTAACCCATGTGGCATGTGTAGGTACTTGCGTCTACGCGGAGCTCTTTGCACAATGGAGCTTAGTGTAAGTGAGGTTTGAAATATTGGGCCTTTTTGTAATTGTTGCATAGATGTTGATGACCATTAGCCAGTTCTGATGGTGTTAAATATTAGGAGAGCAAGGGTCAGTAATAACATCTTTAGGGTTTTAAGTTGTAAGACTAGCTTTAACACCATTTCGCATTGTTACTTAGTCTGCAACTGCAGTGGGAGGAGAAAGTGTCATCTATTAACCCACTAACACATTGTAGAAATCAAAAGGTAGGGTTACAAACTGATATGGCTTCCTTTAGCAATGATTCTACACATTCGCAAAGCAGTTTTGTTGGTAACAAAACAGCTACAAAAAGGAAATTGACAGCTTATTTCATTTCAAAAATTAGTTTTGTGACAGATTCTGTTGAATTCCTGCACGGATTTGCAACATATTGTCTGTTCCCATGTCGATAATGTAATCCAGGTGAGAGGATTTTTGCAAGCATCCTTTCTGCTTTTGTTTGCAAGTGGTTGTTGGTGACATAGTCATTCCTGGACTTTCATCAGGTTGAATGCCTGTGTTTGCTCTTGAGCCAAAACAGAGGAAGGCTGCACATTCTGGAATTTCAAAATTGCAGATATTCTGAGGACGGACTCCTCAAAATTTGTGGTTCTCTTAAGGCAGATGGGGAAGACCATTGTTTGTTGCAGCATCTTTTTGTCCACTCATCGAGAACCTTGTTAACAAGGCGGTCAAATTCTTCACCATTCATGTGTTTCTTGCATGCTTGCAGGTGATGATTCACCACTTGTACCTTCGCTTCTATGCACAATTTGTTTTCTTATCCTGTGTCTCAAATTCTTTTTCACAAAAAGCTTTCTGTAGTGTAACCACTAAATTCAGCACCTGTAAGAACAAACTTGTCAATTTTTGAGTGGACGTGATTTTCCCTTTTCTCAATCATACTGAGGATGCCAACTTCCTTGTTTGCATCCAGCGTCCTTTATGGTGGACAATTAGACAGATGCAGTTAAGAATTCTTAAGGATCAAGGTTATATTCTAAAGCAAAATGTGTATTTTCTGTGTCATGTGTGGTTGCTGGCATACAAGCTTGTATTGCTGTTTACTCATGTTGCAGGTTACTTTCGTAAAATAACAAAAAGTTCAGCATGTACACTTGAGATCATAACAAGCCCATGAATGATGTTATAACCGTTTTCCCTGTTTTTTGTTGGAGAAATATTGTCTCTCTATATTTAACCTTACATGCAAAACCACAAAAACAAATAGGATAGGATGTGCAAATCATCAATGAGTGGTGAACATGGAAGATACAGATAGCCAATCGTCATCCTTCCAAAGAGAGGGTGCGTGAACCAACTATTATTTCGGCCTCTTCTCTGCTTCTTTGCCCTTGAGGAGAGAGTGACTGACTAAACAGTTCGACTCTCTATTTAATGTGTATAAAGTGATCCTCCAATTTCTGAAAGAATGGGTGTATAAACTAACTATCAATTGAAGCGCTCTTTCCTCTGCTCCCTTGCCTTTGAAGAGAGGCGCCACACTCTTTCAATGCGTTCATCCTTCCTATCATAGCCAAAATCATAGTTACAGGGAATGGCCATTTTGAGGTCTCCGTTCCTTTTCCACTCCCTGTCCCATCCTCATTTTGGGTGTTAGGTGTGAGCATCCTGATACAGGGAATGGCAATTCCTGTTCCGTGTTCCCTGTTTCAATTTTGTGTTCCTGGTAACCATGGCCAGATTGCTTTGGTATGTACTAGTCTCTTATCTGAGGATCTGTACATTCAATCTCTAGCGTTTTGAAGGTTCTACAGGCGCCTCCCTAAACCAGTCATATGCATGGCCAAGTAAATCTCAAAAGTTTGGAATCTTCCCTAGCTTACGTCGGCAACTCGCATAGGAGCTAGCCAACTGCCAAAATTTCTAAACCATGATGTGCTATCCTCAACATGAGCATGATGATCTTCTGTGGAAAATAAAACCCCAGGAAACCCTTCAAAAGCCTCTGAAGTGTCTTCTTTTAAATGGTGAGGGCCCTTGTTTGTATAGGATCTGCTGCTGTTGGGAAGGTTGCAAGTCTATCCAATTTCGCTGTATACTGGAAAAAGGAAAAATTCTGTTTCAATGAATCTAGGTTGCAATTTGATGTGTGTGGAGTCAAGGAGGTGATGAGGAAAGGGATAGCATGAAAGAAAGAGAGAGTTTAATTTTGTACATTGTTGTTGCAGGGTGTAGGGAAAGAGTGCCGTTTCCCCGCCAGTCACCACGTGGTCGCAGTTATTACACTTGAGGTCCTTTTTCGGCCGTCAAGAGTCCAGGGGAGGGGAGGGGGCCAGGCCTATTTTCTGCATGCTGACATTTCAGCCACACTTCATCCCTGCCATCGCTGGTCCAGAGATTGTGCGTTCTGGTTTTTTCTTCCCTTTGCTGATGTGTCAAAGGCTCATGTACTGTGGGTTCTCTGTGCTGACTTCTCAGCTATCCAGGCCAGCAAGGTGCATGCTACATTTTTGGCATGCTGAGTTGTCAGCGATCCAGCGGTGAATGCATGATATTCCTGCTCGTAAAGGTTGGGGGTTGTGCGGCAGCCCTTCCCCACAGTACATCTACTCTACTTTCTGAGCCGGAAAATTTGCCTACAACCATCAGATGCTCAACACCTCAGCACCTCTGGAATTCTGCTCGGTGCCCTCCAATCAGAGCACACCAGATTGGTGCACACCGCACAGAAGTGATCACTGCACAGTGCACACTTGTGCTTATTGATCTCCCCCCCCTCCCCCAACCTTTACGGCTGGGAAAGGTCCTTAGTGATGTTTCCCATTAATACTGCTCCCACCAATGGCTCGCGGCCTCCCTGCCACACGCCATGCTGTCGCAGTATTACTGGGAAAGGTCACCAAGGGACCTTTCGCTACACTGTAATCTACACTGGATGGACAGTGCTGATCCCATTCCCCTTGACCCTGGACCTTGATGGGCCAGGGTGAACCAGCATCAATGATATCATTCTTGTATCACAGTTGGACTAAGAGTAGAGAGGTTTCTGGGAATGGTTTTCTTAGTGATGAAACAGATGAGTTGTCTGCAAACAGGGCAAGGACCAAGGTAGTCGAAGATACATTTCATCATGTTCTGTTGCGGTATATTGCGAGATGCACCAAATGGGATTAGGTCTACCATTTAGGAGGTCAATGATTAAGTGACTTTTGTGCAAGCCATTGGTGCAGATATTGTTGAGGCAACTTCAAATTTGTGTCTATCAAAGCCTAAGTTTCTCATTTGTGGTGCAGATATTTACGGTCTTTGGTGCTTATTGATAATCAAGTTGATCTTGTGACGGTATCAGAGTTGCTTTCGACGATCCCAATCCGCATGTCACATGTTTCTGTTTTTCATGTCAGAGAGAATGAGGTGCACGCAGCAAAACATATCATTATCTTGTTTCGCTTTTTGTATAAGCAGTTTCTAAGGTATCAAGAAATTTAACTTGATGCAGTTGATGGGCTTAACAGCACCATCGTGCTCACAATCGTTTCAAAGAAATGTTTCATTGTCGTTGAAAGCTTTGGACATGAGGTATTGCACGTTTTTCTTGTTTCAAGGTTCTCATTAAAGTTCGACCTTTTTAAGGGTTGACAAACATGCATAAGTGCTTGACTGACTG
Organism: Adiantum capillus-veneris; assembly: GCF_014529385.1. Classification (NCBI taxonomy): domain Eukaryota; kingdom Viridiplantae; phylum Streptophyta; class Polypodiopsida; order Polypodiales; family Pteridaceae; genus Adiantum; species Adiantum capillus-veneris. The sequence continues at coordinate 79,428,517 of NC_140952.1, read as the reverse complement.
TTATGAATGTGTAGGTCCAACAATATAAGCTCACAGGATATCGAGGAGTTCCTACCGTACTTCGGTTTCATGCCTCTTCTGGAGCTCTTAAACCTCAGTGATAATCCTCTTGGTGACCGGGGTCTAAAGTGAGTTGTTGTCTCATAGATGTGCTTTGGCATTGAGGATGGGGGTGCCTATTAGAGTGTGAGAGTTTGAGTCCATGCATGCGAATCTTATATTGAAACACAGGAGGCATGCATGTGTGAGGAGACATTTGAACCATTGTGTCATTTATTGCTCATGTTTTCATCATTAATTAAAGAGTCGTTGGCTCTTCCAACTTCACTTTTGCATTAGCTTTCCTGTTGTTTTCCAACAAAAATTTTCAACTTACATTCTAACCCAAACCAAATGTAAAATAAAATAAAATAACAATTAAAACAAAAATTTATTTACAATTTTTCAAAATGTAATCAGTGAGGTGTGCATGACTGCTATTCTACACACAAAGTCGGGCCATATTTTCACAACTGATAAATTCCTGTTTTTCCAAATTGTTGCTAGTTGTAATCAGTGAAGTGTGCATGACTGCTATTCTACACACGACGTCGGGCAACGTTTTTATAACTGATAAATCCCTGTTTTTCCAGAGCATTACTTCCATATTTAGGACTCCTGAAGCTGTCCGAGCTCAGTTTGTCAGCATGCAATCTCTCTATGAAGGGAGTGTGTTCTCTTTTGGATCTAATCACCACTGTAAAGCTCCCTCTGCGAAGTCTCTCTCTTTCACATAATTATTTGGGCAGGTGAAAGGCTTTTCTTTCATATAATTATTTCATGATTTATATGTGTTGAGGCTTCATGTGGTGTTAAGGTAAAGCGTTTTTTGGGTTTCTTGTAGTTTGATGGCTAATTCACTCGCCAATTTTTTACACCATGGCATGGTCGAAAGGCTGGACATAGGAGACATAGGACTGGGTATAGATGGCTGCCTGGCTCTTCAGAGTGCATTAAATGAGGCCCCTAGTCTATCCCATTTTAACTTAAGGTATTTCAACATTTTCATAATCTCTGTCTTTAAAAAATTGTAGAATAATAGTAAATTAGACTGAAAATGACCACTCTGATTTACTTTATAATTCTATTGCTTTAAATTTAATTTCTTGGTGGCAGGGAAAATCGTCTCGGATCTGCTGGGGCTGCATTATTTAGTAAGCTAGTGGCAATACCGAATTCTTTGAAGGTAATTGATCTCAGTAGCAACCTATTTGATAGGCAATGTCTACAAAGTGTGGCCTTTCAGCTGATAAGCTTGCAAGGAGGTGAGATGCATAGCCACATTGGTACATTGATTTTTGAAGGTTTGTGGGCAGCGTGCTAAAAGCCGATCTTGCTATTTGCAGGGATGTTGGAGCTTGTGGATTTGAGAAACAATCGGGCTCAAGACCTCAAGATCTTTGAGAACATTAAGAAACCACCTCAAGTTCTACTTTCTGAAGTGGGCAATTTATATGATGATGATCCTTAATTATCTGCACGTTCACTGACAAACAGAGGGAAGGGGGCAAGCTGTCCATGGATTCCCAAGCATGTCTTGAAAGCATCTGCTCTCTGGTATTAGAGCTCAACATTACACACCTTGAAATCAATTACAGATGGCAGTCGGGATTTCAAAGCTCCACCAACCTTGGAAAGACCTAAGCAGCGTGTCTTGTAAGGATCAACAACTTCGCTTATGTGTAAGTGAAGAAGAGTACCTCCCTATCTTAAAGCAAGCACACGTGGGACTACCAATAACTGAGTAGGCATTGAGGCACGGTTCAATAGGAAAGTTTATGGCCTTCCAAAGGAGTCGTCTTTTTGGATACAATGTCGAGTTGTATCCTTTTTGGATACAAGGAGTCGTCTTTTTGGATACAACGTCAAGTTGTTATGCTTCTATTGGGGCACAAGAGAGAATTCTTACTTTTTTCCATTTTTGTCTACTCTTAAGTTGTCCTGCCCAAGCACTCGTCATGTGTGTGATCGGTGGAAGGATTGGCATGTAGTTGCTGCACTCACCTTCCTCGCATTAGGATGTGTTATTTGCCATTCTAGGAGTATACATACAAAGAGTTTCTCTATGCTTCAACTTTCTTGAGGTCTTTTGATGCTGTTGATCAGAGCTGAGTCCCCCACTCATTTTTATACCCTTTTGTAGATGACTTACACAAAGATAAAGAAAACTAGTGAAATGTAAGGGGTAAACACGGAATGGGCAAACATCCACAAGTAGTCCATTCATTACGTGAAGGAATGTCTTGCTAAGAGTGGATTTGTGCTTTGCATTTGTAGAGGTAGTGAGATAATGCTCATTTTATATTTGGTTTTTAAGGAGACAAATTTCCTTTAATGTAGAGTTACTCTTGATATTGAGTGTTTTCTGTGAATCACCTTCCATGTAGGAAGTCCAGAAAGAGGCGCAACTTTTAGGAAGGAATCGTGGAACCCATACCATATTTTCTTAAGAGTTGGAGGTAGAAAATAATGTCATAGGTTCACATTAAACCTGCTAATCTGCCTCCCTCAAAGTGAGACCAGGTGCTAATACTCTTTTTTCCTTGAGAATTACAAGCATTACAAGTTCTACAAGAAAAGGTGCATGCTACTTTGACTCTTACCTGTTTCAGCAAAAGCCTTCATCTTGTTATTCTTGCCAATCTCAACAGAGACTCGGCTCTCAGGAACATAAAGTAATCTCTAGTAATGGCCATTCTAGGTGAGCATGCATAAGATCATGGGGATGACTAAAAAGTAAGCACGTCTATAAATGGTTCAATGTTGATGCACCTATTGAAGCAATATTTGAAAAGGGTCTTTCTTTTGTAGTGTTGGGTTGATCATAGAGAGAGAGAGAGAGAGAGAGAGAGAGAGAGAGAGAGAGAGAGAGAGAAGAAAAAGGAGGAGAGATTAACGTTGTAGGAAACTATCCCAACAGACCTTAAATATCTAGCTGACGAGGAGAGTTGAGCTCAAGACCTATCATGAGAGACACAGAGAGAGAGAGAGAGAGAGAGAGAGAGAGAGAGAGAGAGAGGACATTATTATCTAATTTTGTGTGTTAGAGGCCACACAAAATTAGACAATTATGTCAACGCATGTACAAATCATGATCATTCTTAATAGAGAAGACACTATCATTTTGCCATGATTGGCAAAAGTGCCTTGATATATTGACTCTCTAAATCGATGGCTAAACTTTTCATATCATTATTATTTTTCTTTACTGAGATGACTTTCAAACAAGATATTCCAACCAAACAATATCTTTCCTAAAACAAGCGATGATGGAAAATATGATCTCTCATAATCGATTACAAACTAATCTATGCTCGCTAGAGTGATTTTTTTTGTTTAACATGGAGAGTATGATCCATCACTTGCCAAAGAGGCAAGCACAAAAGAGTGAGCCATTTAGCTTTTTACGCCCTTTTTAAGAAGCATGGGGCTTGGCTTGCTTACTAGAAGCAAGGGTAACCAGAGGCTTGCTTGCTTCATAGGTTGGCAATCCGCAGCAGCATATTTTGGGTTTTAGCCGCCAATAGATGTATGATCGAGATGTGCAGCCCCCCTCCCCTGGATTGTGACGGATAAAGAGGAATGAATTAAGGGGAGAGACACAATGAAAGAAGAAGATCCATGGATTCCAATGGGAGTCTACCCACCACAACTGTACACACCAAAACACTTCTCGAGGGTTGGGAGGAGTGGTTGTTCTCTTTAAGACAAAAACGATACCTTGAGGGGATGACATGAAGGAGAAAATATGCTACCCATCTATTCTAGCAATGGATCACCTCCATAAGAAGCCCACCATCATCTAAAACCTCGTCGTGGATGTCCACCAAAAACACTGAGGGTTGCCAGGAAAAAACGTTAGGAATGTTGGTGAAAATGCTAGGGTTACCTGTTGAGAAAAATGCTAGAACTGCCTCTCGATGAGTCCCAGTGTTCGGGAAAGATTTGCCTTAGCTTAGCCTTGAGCCGGTTGAAAATTAAGATTAGCCGGTAGCAAACCAAGGTAAAGTGAAGAAAAACCGATAGAATATACAAGAAAATAATTCAAAACTCTTGCAGTTAGAAGAATCTACTAGTGTTTTTTATTTGCATCTCGGCAAGGAGGAAACCCAACCCTCTAGGAAAAAAGATTTTCCCAAACACCAGTTGGGGCTGAATGGATGCCATGAGGAGCCCTCCCCCGCCCCACCCTCCAAATGCCCATATATAGGGCCTACACAGATCTGCCCGACCTAGCCCAAAAATAGAAGAGGGCCACTAAATGCCTGGGAAAAAATAGAGGAGACTGAGATAAAATATCCAAAGCCTCTAGGAGTCTATCTAGACATGGAACAAAGCCAAAACCCAAGCTAAACAAGGCTAAACACAACCCGACATGAGAAACCTACCTCTCATTGGCCGGACACAACCACAAAGTAGCCCTCACTCCCTAACACATGTCCCTAGGAGAAACTTGGACCGACGAGAGAAATAAGTGAACTCTAATAGGTGACCATCTTTCCAGTATGATCTGAACTGATGCTTTGTCCAACTCTCACAAAATGAGAGGACATAGTACTCAAACATGATGTATGGAGACTCTAAATCAAAGAGACATGGATCACACCTAGAGAGCCTCTTCCCTCAAAGATGTTCTATTATAGTTAGCACTTCTTGACCGTGCTAGAGGAGGATCTCATCCATAGACAATTCTACTTAGACACATATCTGCCACACAGATCACGGGTGGCAATTAGTTAGCGTTGAATATCCTCACATCAGCTAGAGATAGAGGTAGGAGGAGTTGCAACCTGCTCATACTCCCCGAGCTCAGAGGTTCTGTCAATATTGCACAAAGAGGGCGATTGAGGACAAGGAGCATTTTATCTACAGATTTAGAGTATCAGAGATAGATATGAGTCTCTTTTCATAGGGTAGCCCACCCTATGACAAATCATGCCTTCTAGAGACCAACACCAGTTCAACCGTTTTCTAGTGGAGATACATTGACATAGAGAGACAAGCAACAGATGGTTGCATATCGTCATAGCTTCCAAAGTTCCTCTCCAACCCTATTGCCACTTGTCACACATACATAAAGAGGGGTCATCCTACAGCAGGCTGAGACGGTCAGTGCTAGGAGACACCCATGAGCTCTAGGATACATAGCTTTGAGACTCCAAATGTAGTAGATATGAGAGATCCACAATCGCTGCCATTAGGCATCCCAAGAGAGGTTTGTTTTGAGGTTGGCAAACACGATCATACTTGGAGCCCTTACACCACAGCCACCCATGTACCAAATCTTATACCCCGAGTATGACATAGGATGGAGCTATTCAACTTGATGCATTAAAAAATTATACTTCCCTGAGCATGTAGATGTGAACCCATACCCCCTAGTGATAGAGATCCATCCCCTCTGTTAAAGTTATGGCATCTTAAGTGAACTTCCCAATGTAATCCCATTATTTATTTTGTCTTTTAGGTAATTATTTTACTTATTTGTCAAAGTCTGGGTAGGGAAATTCACTTAGATGGATAAATATGCAACCCATTGCCCCCATTGTATTCATCATCAGTTATAGATTTCCAAGGTTAGTTAGTTCAGGAGACTCTCTCTCTCTCTCTCTCTCTCTCTCTCTCTCTCTCTCTCTCTCTCATACTCTCATTGGTATCCACGCTTTCGCATCGTTGACTTTGACATGGTATCAGAGCCCTTGGTGGAGCTAGGTGTCGCATTGAGAAGAGCATCTCGCAGTTGTTAGCATTTTATTTTTCCCTCTTTTCCCGTGGATATTCCCCTCCATCATTTCCTCCCTTCTCGATGACCCTATGATAAGCTAGCATTTTTGCTATGTTTTAACACTAGGTTTGTGTTTGAGCCACTGAAGTGGCTTGAGCCACAATAGTGGCTTGGCACCTCTTTTATAAAATTGGCTCTAAGATTGTCTATTTTTCAAGAAACCCTGATCATAGTATATCATTGAGGTCCTATGACATAGAAGAAAATTCTAGTATAACGTTTATCCCATAAAAGTGCAAAATTAAAAAATTTACTTTTCTAAAAATAGTAAGAAGCCACAAATCTGGCTTTTAAATTTAACAACATACATGTTTTTGAGGCCTAAAACAAGTCGACATTTTTTTCTAAAAATATTATATGCATAGATTCTCATTGTATACATATCCATATATTTTTCAAAAACAAAAAATGAATGTGCTTTGAAGGTTTTTAAGGAGTCTACATGGGATATCAAAACTTTTGAGTGATTTTTGTTTAATTGTACCTAAAAGATGGCTCTTAAAAAATAATAATTTCATATGAAATTATTTATCTCTATTTTTTCTCAACTCCCTACATTCCTTGAGAACAAATCCTTGAAAGGTTTTGATGAGTTTTTTTGTGGCCTATGAGAAAAATAATTTACAAAAAAGTTGCTTATAGCCACAAAAGTGGCTCATGTTCACACAGCCCTAGTGTTAAAATGCCTAGCGTTTGTAAGTGCCCTTTAGCTTCACTAGCAACGTGCTCCCCCCCCCCGGCCTGCATTTTGAAACGTCCGATTGGTGGCCACTTGGCATCAATGACGTCATTTTCTCCTTGCAACAACGTTTTAGAATGTTGTATCCAACCAAGGGTCTTGGCGTTGACATCGACCTCCTCCCCTTGTGATAGCGTTTCAAAATGCTGTCTGTCGACAACCACCACCCACCACCCACGCGACCCTTGCTTCATGCTGTGGAAGATGTGCTACTAAAAGCATTTTAAAATGTTGTTAGTGTTTAGCCAGTAGAGAGGCTTGGAGATCGAATGGGCTATGTCGAGTGCCATCAGGAGCGACTTGGAGGTGAGGCGATTGGAGCTCAAGAGAGTAACATAAAAGTTTTGAGGAGAAGCTTGGGAGAAGTAAATTGTGGAGCCCATTACTTTTGGAGCCCTAAGTGCAGAGTGTGTGGTGCAGCTTGGAGATTGTGCGACCACCTCTTGGAGTGCAAGGACTCCCAACTTCCAGATCTTGCAACTTCAATGTGGCACCCCCTTGCTCGAGTGCCAGCGACAAACTGAATGGCCATAACTACGACCATTGGAACTTGATTATGCGACCGTGGTTCTCATGGAACGGCTTATGGGACATAGTCAACGACTCAAAGCCCCGTCCTACATGGGATCCCAACAATAGGTACACCCGCCTTCAAGGTGACGAGTATCAAAAATCGTGTGTCGATTGGAATTGTAGTGTGAAGGCAATGTCGGCCATTAGGGAATCTCTTACAAAGGAAATTTGTCCAGCCATTTAGACTTTGAAGACTGCCAACAATATGTGGTTCAAGCTCGTTGGAGTGTTTGATTGGGATTCTACGATGCGAGCAATCACCCTTCTTGGACAGTCATTTGCCATCAAGTTTCCACGTGGAAGTTCCATGCAATCAATTCTTATGAAGGCTAAAGCTATTCATGATTAACTATCCGCTATGAAAAGTGCATTAACTAGTACTCAATTAGTTTCTTTGGTTCTCGCGAAGTTGCTTGAGGCATACAAAATGGTGTCTAGGACACTTCGGTTACAAATCACAAAGTAAAAGGTGGAATTCGATGATCTCAGCTCTTTTCTCATTGAGGAGGAAGCCTTGTTGATAACTCAAGGCAAAATTCAGATTCTTGACAAAGGTATGGAAGCACTTTCTGCTTTGGATTCTAGAAAGAAGACCAAGAGCCGTTGTTACAACTGTGGAAAGCGTGGTCATTTGTCTAAAGATTGCAGATCCAAAGACAAAGTCAAAGGCTCTAAAAATGACAAAGGCATGCATAATGAGGAAAGAAGTGATAGTGACTCAGGGAAGGACAACAAGGAGAATGCTAGTGAGGTGGTGAGTAAACTAGCAAGGACTCTCGCCTTCTAGTCAAATGGAGACCGTTGCCGCCACTAGCTTCATCCAGAGAGAGTCTTGTGAGTGGCAGAGACGGGCAAGAAGTGTTCCCTATAAAAAAATTGGACCCTTTTGTTTATCGATGTTTGAATGCAAGGCTTGGAGTTTAAGGCACATACATCTGGTAGGGAACCAATCAAACGCATCTAAAACACTATGGATGTGCGCACCAATGCATTGTTGTTGTTGGTCAGATTATGACAAGATGTGTTTCAAAGTTCATTATCTTGGAGTATTTTGGACATGATGTGTTTACAATTCACAAATGGGGATTTTTGGACATAGTGTGGTCTACAATTCAATTTTCTAAAAGGAAATCGATGGTCAAAATGGAATTCTTCTAAGGCACAAAGTTGGGGGTAGCAAATCCCCGAGGTGTACCCAACATGACCGGTGTTGCTGGGGCGTCCATGGTAGCTTCTTCATTGACTTGGTCTCACCATTTATGTCTACTATGAGCTATAGAGACAATGTCAAAGTTATTGTATCTCAAGTGAATTGCCCAATGTCCCATTGTTTATTTTGGCTTTTAGGTATTTATTTTACTTATTTGTCAAATTCAGGGTAGAGCAATTTACTCATATGGGTATATATGCAACCCATTGTTCCCATTGTATTCATCATCAGTTATTTATTGCTAAGGCTGGTTGGTTTAAGACTCTCTCTCTCTCTCTCTCTCTCTCTCTCTCTCTCTCTCTCTCTCTTATACTCTCCTTGGTCGCTATGGTTTTGCATCGTCGACTTTGAACCCCTCCCCCCCCCCCGGCGTGGCATTACCATATGACCACATTGTTTTACTTTATAATTTTGTCCTTTCTCAATAGAGGGAGGACCCTTGGTTTATATGAGTAGGTGACGGGGAGAGTACAATGCATAGTTACAAGGAATTACCATTTTTAGCTCCCTGTTCCCAATCTCCCATTTTAGATCCCCGTTCCGTGTTTCAAACATGAGTATCTCAAACAAAGAATGACATTTCATGCATGTCATTAGGAAAAATATGAACCCCAAAAGGGCCTTGTAAGGATCCTTAATTTTAAGAGATTAAGGCTAAAAATGTGTGTGATTTAGGAGACAATGCCACTGAATGAGGATATTCTCATAGGATTTTTTTAAAGGTTGCCATAGGCTTTTTGTAGGCTGAAATAGAGGCTAGGGAGGGAGGATAGGTATATTCTCTCTCTACCCAAAAGAGTGGTGGCCCTTATGAAAATAACTACCCTCCCCCCTTTCTTTTGCCACATCATCAAGGGCGTTCATAGCCCCAACCCAAAAAATCAAAATTTTCAAAAAAATCCAAAAAAACTTTATTTTTACTCAAAATTTCTCCCCAATCTATATGTATACCCAAAAATCAAATTTCTCTCTCAAAATCTTACTATTAGACCTGCAAAATGTCAAAATTTTCACCTTTTTTTATTTTCCTCCAAAATCACTCTCCTCTCTCTTACTCCTCTCCCTGTCTCTTCTCTCTCCTACTTTTCAGTACACACTCTTCCTCCTTCCCTCTCCTTGTTGCAGATCCACTCCATAGCTTTGTTGCAGCTCTCCTCCCCATAGCACTCTTAACTCCATAGCCCTCCTCTCCACTCCGTAGCTCTTCTGCAGATGTGCATCCTGTAGCTCTCCACTCCATATCTCTCCTCTTCACTCCATAGCTCTGTTGCAACTCTCCATCCCATAGCTCTCCACTCCATAGCTCACCTCTTCACTCCGTGGCTCTGCTGCAGCTCTCCATCCCATCGCTCTCTTCCTTGAGGCTTGGTTTATTCCCCTTGCCATGGAGCTAAGTGACATTACAAACCTCCCATCCACAACAAGATCGTCAAGTTTGAAAACGATGTCTCTACATGTTCGGCTGCCAAAGGACTTTGGACCCTCAAAGCGTCATTACTTGCAAACTGCACAACAACGCCGTGGTGCATGTCACACCAATGTAGTCCTTTGAGTGCATTATTGCATCTACCCTAATGATCCAACCATCAATGTGTATCCAACATTCAATAGCCTTGCTTCATTCATTCTTACAATATGTAGGTAGAGGGGAGCAAGATCTTCTTGGATACTGCAAGAGATTGTCAACTATTGGAGCTAATAGCACACAATTGTCTTTGCATCAATGTCAACTTCTTTCCCATATCACTAGTGGATTGCACAAAAGAATCATTCATGCAGAGGAGGAAGTGGAAACTCTTAAGCTAGAAGTGGAAGTGAATGATACTAAGATTTCAAAGCTTGAAGATAAGATCCTGCAACTTAAAAAGACCCCCTTAGGTGCAAGGGAACGTAAGAGGAGCTTCAATGCCATAAAGACTTTAGCCCCCGAAGGTGATGCTCAAAAAAGAAGAGTTACAAATACAAGGTGCAATTTGCTACGCTCCAATCTGTGCTTTAAGTTGCTTTTGTGGTAATGTTTTTGTCCATTCTTGTAGGAATTTTATCCAAAAGCTATGTGGTGGCCACAACAAGGAGGATCGCATCGATTTGTTGAGTTTGTGCCTCAAGAAATCAAATGTCGTAGCCCTTCTACGAGCACCAAATGAAGAACATTTAAACAATGCTGTCACAAAGAAGGTGATGCAAAAGTGTTCAAATCTTGTGAGCGATGTTGATGTACAGAAGTCTTGTGATGAACTGAAAATTAGTATTAAGGGCTACATTGCCTTATATGGTCTCCTTAAGGATGTTTTAAGGGAAAGAGGAATTCATGAGAATGTTTTTTCTATACCACTTAGGTCAATCTTGCTAAGAAGGTCTCGAATGAGGATGTGTACTTTTGAATAGGAGGCTATTTGCACATAGAGGAGATACTGCCTTCATCCATCTTTACCAAGCGGTCAAAAGAAGTAAGAAAACGTACCAATTCAAGTGTAGGTGTAGACAGGGTGGACAATGGATTTCCTTACGCAACGTCAAATAATATTTTTGTTAATTTGAGAAAGCTTCAAGTGGCAATGGTACATTTTTATGGTGTACCACCGAATGGTGAGGCTACAATAATGCATAGTCTTTTTTTTTCAAATTATGGGTTTTCATATGTTATTTTGGACATTTTGCAGTGATAGGATCAACATTGGTGTTTGTGCTCAAGCTAGAAGAGTGTCAGATTGTGAAGAAACAAAGACAAGAAAGGATGAGTATTACTCTCATGAACGAGGCATTATTACATACAACTATGAACGAAGATTGTGCACCATATTTCAATGTCTAGTCAGAGAAAGAGATTTGGTGGCTTGGTGCTATTGAGGCTCCCAAGGAGACCTGGTGGATGGGAGTTGTGGAAGGATCTTCGCAAGTATACAACGAACAATGATAACTATGGCTTGCAAGCACAACTAATGAGCAATGACGACAATTCCAAAATTTGGTGGCGGAGTTCACAAAGGCGGTCGTCACAACATGGGGTGAAACAAATTAAACATTACACACTATATGGTGAGTGCTTGCTATTCTGCCTTGGTCTGTTCTATACTTTGGTGTGGTATTTAGGGTTTGTTAGCACAATTAGCAACCACCACCCATGCTAGTTGAGGCTATTATCTAGAAATTTTCCTCATTGTGCAAAGGATAAAAGAGATGACATTAGATAGACTCACTCGCAGAGCCTTCAAATATATTTCAAAGTTAGGCGAGCATGAGTCTTGGCACCACCCTTCCAATATGACTTGAACTCACCCTTCATCCAACTGTCACACAATGAGAGGAACACAGTACTCAAACATGATCTATGGAAACTCTATATCAAAGAGCCATGGATCACACCTAGACTCTTCCCTCAAAGATGCTGTATTATTGTGAGCACTGTTTTACCAGGAGTTTCCCAAGAGACAACACTACATAGACACATACATGCCACATAGCTCACGAGTGGTGACTGGTCAGCTCCGAGTATCCTCACATTGGCTAGAGATAGAGGTAGGAAGAGTTGCAACTTTCTCATACTCCCCGAGCTAAGAGATTTTCCCAGCTTTGCACAAAGAGGGTGATTCAGGATGAGGATAACTTTATCCGCAAACGTAGAGCATATGAGAGTATCAGAGATAGATACGAGTCTCTTTTCATAGGATCGACAATAGATCATGACGTCTAGAGACCACTGCCAGTTCAACCATTTTCTAGTGGAGATACATCTCAGATACATAGACATAGAGAGACATGACTTGCACCGGTAGTGGCACCAGATGGTGGCAGGCTATCATAGATTACAGATTCTTCTAGAGGACCCCAACCCTACTACCACTTGTCACATAGACACAAAGAGGGGTCACTTTAGAGTAGGTTGAGATGGTCAGTGCTAGGAGACACCCTTGAGCTCTAGGAAACATAGCTTTGAGACTCCAATCACAACAAACCCAAGAGATCCAGACTCGCCGTCTCAAGGCATCCCAACAGAGGTTTGCTTTGATTCTGGAAAACCCAACTGAGATCATACCTGTGGCCCTTACACCACACCCACCCATGTACCAGATCTTATAGCCCCAATTTGACATAGGATGGAGCTAGTCAGCTTGGTACACTTCATGATTGTACTTCTCTAAGCATATAGATATGCACCCATACCCCCTAGAGATAGAGAATAGTCCCCCCCCCCCCTCCCCCCCCCCATTACCACATGACCATTTTTTGTTACATTATACAAGGACACACACATGGATATGTGATTTGTCTCATAGGCCAAAAATTGGTCTCTAATACACCTAAAAAGATCTTTCTTTCTTTGTATGCAGATATGAGAAAAGAGTTGGACAAAGAGATGCTTAGTAAGCTGTTGGAGATGTACACATCATTGAAGGCCAAAATGCAGCTTTTAGTGAGGGCATAAGTGAATGTAATGGAATGCATGATGCAAAAAAGACTAGAGGATGCACTTGCTACTTTTGAGTCCTGGAAATAAAAAATGGAAGAACACGAATGAAAAGGATGTGTTGATTGTCAAAGCTAGGGACTTGCTACGCGCTGTGTGCGAGCCACAAAGGCTCCTAGCACACAGTCATACAACAGACAAGCTCACAAGGAAGAACGGTGTGTCACTCACCTTCCTACGTAGTTGCGAATGAAGGATTCCTGCGCCGTGAAGAAGAGGGAGATGCCGCTACGCCGCGCTCAACCGCCTCGCCGCCGTCGTGCCGCCGCAACGCTCGATCGCACACACACTCTCACACACTCTCTCTCTCTCTCTCACGCACACACACAAGGAGATGGTGAAGGAGAAGGTGGAGATGGAGCAAGAGCAGCTTCTATTGCACAACGAGAGAATGACTCAATTTTAGGTTTAATTGGCTTTTATGTGAGCTCACCCCATTCACACTTGGGCGCCCATGCTTAGACAACTAACCCTAGCGTGTTCGTGTTAGAGTGCGCCTCTCATCGGCGATCACTCTACCTTTCCCTATTGGACCGACAAGCCCGGTGCCTGACTCTACTTAAATAAATAATACGGTTACAGTATCCGTCGTAGGCGATAGGGTGTTCGTGAGCCACGAGGGTTAACATTGCCCCCCTTCCTGATGTAGATTCCGTCCTCGGAAGCTATTGAGTTGAAGCTTGGTATGTCCATGTTGTAGAGCATCTAGATTTGAATCTGCAAGGCAAAGTCACTGTTTTAGCAAGCGGAATTATATTGCCATAAATCATGAGGGGAATGTAAAGTACATGTGGAAATGAGTAAATGCAAGATTTATGAAATGTTAGACTGCCATTAAGGACAAATAAATTGCACTTTGAGTAAATTAATTAATCAAGAGTTTTGAGCTTATGGGTGAGTCTATCAATTAGTTAGCTATGACTAAGGTTAAAACAACTACTCTAGTACTAGCTAAGCTAAGAAGATTATCTAAATGCAAGATTCCCTAATTATGCTTTTCAACTTTGATTAGCCAACTCGCTCTCACAACTGCAAACAAAAGCTTGAAATGTTAATTGTAAGCTCAATGGAAGTCTTTTAAATTTTTTATTTTATTTTTTTTAATACTTTTTTACTTTGGGTCACAATCATGTGACGTGTGTGCTTATTTTGTATGTCCGGGGTTTTTTGCTTCTCAAGGAAAAGCGCCCACACTGGGAACCTCTAGGGCTCTAGTACCATAGACAATACATGTGAGTGAAGTACCAATTCAAGCCAGGATTTCTCTTCCAGCGTAAGATTTTTCATTTGTGGCACTTATGTTTTTTTTTGCTTCCATTTCCTTGGTATTCGCACTAGTGTTTTTTGTTGTTTAAGTGAGCAAGCCTTTCTCTGCCTAAAACATTCCTAAGGTCTCAAATACTCGGATAATTTTATTAGCTAGGCCTAGTGGTCAAGTAAATGAGTTAACCTAAAGTCACGGTCTCCTAATCTCCAGGCTCATCCATAAGATTAAACTGGAGTTCAATCAACTTAAGCAAAGACAAATTTATACATCTATAATGGCAGATAACAATCATAACTATTGCACTCAAACAAAGCATGAAAAATCATTATTAGCAATTACACATATCCACCAACATGAATCATGGAAAGTAGTACACCTGGAGGTATGGAGTGGCTCATTTCATTGAAGCAGATGTCCTCAGCCATGTGGATGGAGATCCATATAAGTTCTACCTAACACATCCAAAAACAGGCACTATACCTCTAGGAGGCATGTCAGTGTGAAAAATTAAAACTCTTGAAAAAAAAACTCAAAACACAATCTAGACCCCTAACCTACCTATCTGTCACCCCTTTTAGAATCAAGGAAAGAGGATATTATATAAACCGGGTGGCCACCCTAAGGCTAGGCCTCTATCCTCATCATCTAGATAAATAAAATCGTTGTCCGTGAGGCCATAGTCTTCCTCGGTCTCTATTAGTTCCTCTTCATCATCCTCTTGTGCAAGCAGGCTAATCAAGAACCTCGCGATGCGTGGATACTCATCTTGTGCAAAAGAATAAGCATGTGCCACTGGAGACACATTCGCTACTGGGTAGGGATCACTAGTTAGCCATAGACGTATCAGCCATTCTAACTCCTCAAAATTTCTCTCACATGCAAGGCTCTCTATCAAATCCCATTCGCAAGAAAGTATAGGGTAGCATACGTAGAACACTTGAGGAAAAGACAAAGGGTACCTTTCATAAAAAATAGAAGTGCATGCCTCTGGTGAAGTAGCCATTTCTGACAATACATATAGATTTGGTTAGGCCTTTAAAACATAAGAGTTGTTTTTGTGTGTTGCTTGAATTGACACGGTGAATTTGGACTTATATGTAAGATCTGATAGGGTGCTCTCTCGTTGCTAGTCGCTCTTGCTCTTTACTATTTTTGTTTTTTGTGAGTATAAGGCTATATATATACATTCCCTAAGATTGGAATTGAGAGGTCAGGGAGGAAGGTTGAGAGGGGAGCGAGTGAATGATTGATGTTAGCAAACACTCCCCCCTTCCTTGGGTAGATCATACTTTTTGGAATGAGGTCGTCACCTTTTGAAACCAATTGTTCCAAGTTGTTATGGGTGAAGGCTTTAACCAATAGTTTTCGACCGCCCTATGCGTTTCATCTAGTTGCAAGGGTGGTAAGGTACTCTCCCATGATTTTATTTGAAACATTGTTGTAGGTGGTGAACTTACCCCGGGAGGTGCAAACTCTTTCATGCTTGTATGGATATGTACAGTGGTAGGTGGAGGTTGTGTCGAAGCTACTATTTGCGTATAGGAACTACATGAAGAGCAAGAAGCTTCATTTGATTTCCCTGTTCCTGAGCTAGGTGGAACAAATCGTTCTTTCTTTGGTACCCAAACTAGCTCTAGAGCGGGTGTGTAACATTCCATGATTTTTTCCTTTCCGCGATTTTCAATTTGTTTTGGAGCCACAGTATTGGGTTTACATGGGCCAGGTGACAGGTAAGAGTACACTTTACGTTTGGGCACCCAGATTTGATCATTTCCTTCATAGTATCCTTGGGCTTCCAATAGTCGTTTAGGAATCCAACGCAATGTTTCTTTACATTTCTTGGAGTGAGTGGGATGGTTCTTACGAGGTTTCCGTTTTTTTGCATCAACTATGCTCACTACAGAAGCTTTAGGGACCCACTTGTATGTTTTCTCTGTTATATT
Source organism: Adiantum capillus-veneris (assembly GCF_014529385.1). NCBI lineage: Eukaryota > Viridiplantae > Streptophyta > Polypodiopsida > Polypodiales > Pteridaceae > Adiantum > Adiantum capillus-veneris. The sequence continues at coordinate 79,412,493 of NC_140952.1, read as the reverse complement.
AGGATGGTTCTTGTGTGTCTCAAGGTTTCTTTCAACTACATCAGTTGAAGCTCTAGAGAGTTGGGCTATGGGGACGTATGGTTCAACCTCCTGGACATGCAATGTCTTGGGTTTTATTTCCTTAGGCAATATCTCAGGGACTATGGCTTGAGTGGTAGGGTTAAGAGTTGGTTTTTGCGTTGTAACACCCCCAGTCCCCCAATCAATAGTGCATTTGGTGGCTATCATCCACGTGCGTCCTAGGTTTATATTACCCTCCATAGTTCCAGTAGGCATGACCAAAAAGTCTTGAGCTACAATTCCATTGTCATAACTGACAGAAGTGTGCCAGATTCCAAAAACCGTAGTTTTTTTCTTGTTGACACCCTTGACTTGGATAATACTCTCAGATACAGGTGGCTTCCCTAACTGACACCACACCCCATAGGATAGCAGATTATATTTAGCACCCGTGTCCAATAAGGCGTTATATAGCACTTTTCCATAGGAACTATTTAACTCAATAGGGTATCGTAGAGTTGTGTCAGAATCCAACCAATCCTCTTCGATTTCCACGTGGAATGCATTTATACGTTGTTGTCGCTCCTTAGCCTCAGCTTGAGCTTGTATCTTCTTTAACTCGGTTTGTGCTTTAGCGGCATTCTTTTGATGAATGGCCCGTAGTTCTTCTTGGCTTAAAGGATCATAATATCTTTTGAATTTACTCCCACTGAGGAATCCAATGGTTTCAACTCCATCAAGAGTTTCCACACAAAGGGTACCTTGTGGGGTAATTTCACATACTCTATATGGTCCTTTACCAGCATATTTCAACTTTTTCTTCTCTTTACGTACTCCATACATAAGGACTTTATCACCAACTTTGATGTCCTTGTCCTTCACATGGCGATCAAACCACTTCTTTCTCCTATCCTTTTCCACAAGAGCATTTTGCACAGCCAACTGTCTCTCTTCGTCTAGTTTTTCTAAGATATACAAACGCTCGGTTAAGGGGTTACCATTCCATCCTTCTTGCGAAGCTACCCTAAGACTAGGAATGACAAACTCCCAAGGCATAACCGCTTCTTGGCCGTATACCATTTTGAATGGCGTACAATTAATAGCCACTTTATAAGCAGTACGATAAGCCCATAGAGCAGATGTCAACTTCAAATCCCAATCAGTGCGATGAGCTTCTACCGTCTTGGTTAAAATAGAGATTAGAGTCTTGTTGGTGCTCTTGGCTTGTCCATTAGCTTGCGGGTAATAAGGTGTAGACTTATGGTGGGATATCATAAAGGTCGTGGTAGGCTCTCTTATTACTTCATTTATAAAATGGGTACCATTATCACTAACAATTTCAAAAGGGCAACCAAATCTTGTGATAATGTTCTCAAAAAGAAACTTAGTTGTTGTCCTCGCGTCAGCTTTTTGTGAAGCCTTAGCTTCAGCCCACTTTGTTACATAGTCCGTAGCAACTAGAATATATCGAGATTGAGTGTTGCGAGCTGCGGGACTAATTGGACCTACAAAGTCTATGCATCCTTAAATAATGTTGGCCACCAATAGCCTGATTGTAGCGCCTTTCTAGCAGTCAGGTCTCCTGAAAAATGTCCTCCTGCTATGCCCATATGTGCTTCTTGCAAGATATACAAATATTCATCCTCGCGGGCACAACGCCTAAGAATATCGTCCTTGCCTAGTCTATACAGAGTTCCGGCAATCAAACAATAGGGTTCACATTCTTTTACTAGCCTTCGAGCGATATCCTTACGAAGTTCCTTGGGTGGAAAACCATTAACTAAAAAGTTAACAATGTTCTCACTCCATTCAGGCATAGTCTCAACTATGAATAGGGAAGTATCGGGTAATTCATCATCAACTCCTGTAGGGGCTTCACCATTGGGTATGCGAGACAAATGATCATCCATGACGTGGCTTTTACCGGGTCTCACTACAATCGTGAAATCAAACTCTAGAAGAATTAACAACCATCGTGTGATTCTTCCTGTGGAGCATGGCTTGTTTACCAGATACAGCAACGCTTGATGATCCACATAAAATACAAACTTGTTTGCCAGAAGGTAGTAGCGAAATTTGTTTACTGCATAAACCATTGCTAAACCTTCTTGCTCTGTAGTGGTGTAGTTCCTTTCAGCATCGTTCAATTGACGGCTTGCAAAGCTAATGGGATAGTCCAATTTATGTTCTCCTGGTTGAGTGAGAACACACCCAATAGCAAAGTTTGATGCATCAATATGCACATGGAAAATGACATCCCAGTTAGGTGTCCTTAAAATCGGAGCACTTGCTAGTGTTTTCTTCAATTGTTCATAGACCTGGTCACACTCTTCAGTCCATTTAAATTCAATGAGAAGCTTGTACAAAGGACGTGCTATCTCAGCGAAAAATAAACCGTCAATAATAACCCACGTGTCCCATGAACCTTTGAACTCCCTTGTAATTGGTTGGTGGTGGTAACTCTAGAATCACTTTAATTTTGCTCTCATCGGTTGAGATACCATTCTTAGATACTATATGCCCTAAAATAACTCCATGCTTGACCCAAAATTGGCATTTGAACGGGTTCAATGAGATACGATATAACCTACACTTTTCAAACACCTTCCGCAAACATGATAGATGTTCTTTCCAAGAAGAGTAAACACAAAGGTCGTCTAAGAAAGCTTCACAAAACTCTCTCAAATATTCTTTAAAAGTAGTGTTTATTAATCGTTGGAATGTAGCAGGGGCATTTGTTAAACCAAAAGCCATCACACGAAATGCAAACACGCCAAATTCTGTGATGAAGGCAGTTTTAGCTTGGTCCTCTAGCGCTATCGTGATTTGGTTGTAGCCTGAGTACCCATCTAGAAAGGTATAAGCTTCCTTGCCTGCAACTCTTTCGAGTACATGTTCGGAATATGGTAGGGGGTAATGGTCTCTTCTAGTAGCTGCATTAACTTTTTTGAGGTCCACGCACACCCTGAGTTTCCCATTCTTTTTTGGCACGATAACTATTGGAGACACCCATTCAGAGTGTTCAATAGGATATATGAACCCACATTTGATAAGCTTTTCTAGTTCTTCTTGAATGATCCTTGCGTACTTAGGATTCATCGGGTAGGGTCTTTGTTGTACGGGCTTCGCAGTGCTAATCATAGGGATTGTATGTTGGACCACAGAAGGTGGAACACCTTTCATATCATGGTATGTCCAAGCGAATATGTCCTTGAATTCCTTGAGAAGCTCTTTGAGGACGCCTCTTCAACTTCTGTGAGGTCTTGGGCAATAAAAACAGGTTTTGATTCTTCACCGAGGTCGGCTAATTCTATTTCTTTAACTATTGCCGGACCATCATAGATTCCATTATTCCCATCGATAGGTATTCTTTGGGCTTTTGTGTACACAACCTTTGCTTCCCCTGTGGTGTAAGATTTGAAATGTTCTGGTGCAGGATGCAAGTCTGTGGATTTTGGTCGTGCTTTGGTTTGTGCTTCCATTTCTGCTTTCTTGTGTTGTCGAGCTAACTCTTGGTTTTGATGCCTCCTTGCAGTGCGGCTCAACTTTAGCTTGTCTATGATCTCTAATTGGGCTATGTCATGGGGTCATGGTCTACACCACATAACATTTTGGAGATATTCACCCCAATCGTCTACCAATTTTCGATGAGCATCACATGCTCCTATATAACTGAGCCATTCTGCTGAGGATCCCTTCTTTTTTATCCTAACACGTACATTGGCTCGATATCGACGCCTCTTAAAGTTTTTCTTTTTCTTATTTGAGACCTGCTTTTGATTTGCATTTAGATCTGGCTCACTAAAGGAGTCCTCGTTGGTGTCCTCTTCATTCTCGGAGGAGCTATCATGGGTTGATGTGCTCGGTCCTTCCGAATGTTTTGACTCTGAACTTGCTCCACTCTTTAATTCATGAGATTCAGAATCCGTTTCACTCTGGAAGCCAGTGTCTGAGTCGTGTTGGTTAAATTCTTCTATTGAGCTATCGGTGTCACTGTCAGATTGGTCCACAATTGCCTTGCCCTTAGAAGATGCATGTATGGCACTTATCATGTTCAGAGGTGCAATTTGTGGTACCTCTTCCCCCTCTGGTGTGACCCAAGTGGTTCCTCTATTCCCCCAGGTATCTATGGTTGCAGCTAGGTGTACCCAGTCTACTTTGTTTGATTCCGTCATACCCGGTAACACATCCATGTAAGGAGAATCTTGGACAATGTCTGTATCCTTCTTACAAGTGTAACAATATTGTAGTGGGGCCGAGTGAACTGTGGTGTCAGAGCGATGATCAATAATGGTTTTACTCCCTAAGGGGTGTACCTTACCATTCACCAAATCCACTCTAAGGACAGAGTCTTGGAATTGCAAATAGACATGATTTTTAGACCAATCATGAACCATTTGTGCTTCCCTCATGAATGGTCGTCCTAAAATCATTTCATATGACATAAGGTGTTTAGAGAAATCCATTACAATGAACGTATGTCGTATCTTGTGTCCTAGAACTTTGATCCTAAGATCCTTGAGCATCCCCATAGGTTTGGCTATGGTACCATTTTCCATCTTTACCACAATGTTAGTAACACTGAGGCAGGGTTTTCCCATGGATTCCAAACAATCTTTTGTAACGATGCTAACTCCCGCACCACCATCAAAAATTCCCTTTATAGTTAATCCCTTGGTAGTGATGGGTAGGGTCGCATTAGACTCGTCGCCTTCAAAATACTGCCCTAATTCGTTAATGGGTACCTCGATCACAGACTCGTTTCCATCTAAGTCAAGTGATTGCACATGATTTTCCTCATCAATCATAATCGAGTCAGGCCTATTTGGTTGCGCAAACTGCGGTAATCCCGTTCGTAGCTCTCCGTTAAGGAATGCTCGAAGTGCAAGGAATAACTCAGGATCTCCATACAGCTTTGCTATGATCGTGGTTCGGACCTCAGAAGACATGAAGTCCACCAGTTTGGCAACATTCATTGTCATTTTGCAGGGTGTAGGTCCTTGACTAGGAACTGGTGAGGATGGAATCTCATATTCCTCAATGGGATCAGGTATTCCTTCGTTAAACATCCTCTCCAACAAGAAAGGTGTATGCTCACTTTCTGATGTCCCGTCCTCACTCCCTTCTTGGATGATACTAGATATGGCTAACGGTCTATGGTTCATGTGGGGTGGATGAACTTGCGTGGGAAACACTGTGTCATGAATTTTGACATGCATGGGTTCTGGTTCTAGTTTCCTTTGAGTCTCCTCCACTAAACCTCTTAGATGTTTCACCTGCTCAATCTCGTCTACTGGGTTTGGGTATGTCCCAATCTTCTTTTTACGATTCTTCCCTTTTTGCCCCTGCGGTTTATCTTGGGGGTCTTGGATTGGATTTGGAAACACTTGTGGTGTTTTCAGAGGCTCTTTATGGTTTTCTCTTATTCGGTTTTCATTTGGTTCCATGTTACGGTTTTCTTGGTCGGTCTTTCCCTTTGTGGTATTGGTTCTAGTCTCCATTGTCTCGATTGAATCTGAATCATCCTCGAGGTCATTCATATACACGGGGTCATCTCCTGTTCCTATGTTTTTTTTGGAACTTGGCTTTGAATTTCCCGTATTCTACGACCTCTTCCTTCGTGTCTTCTTTTTCTTTGCTTGGATAACTGACGCGGTATCTCTCTCTTCGAGGATATGGCCTGGCCCTTGAAGCATGGACCGTGTAATCGCATAAGCGGGTGCGACGGGTGGTATTGGCGATGTCACACTAGCAATTTTGACCAAATTTAGGGGTGTGATTTTAGGCGCATTTGGGTTATAGGGGCATTGGGCAATCAAGTGATCTATGCCACAACGATTACATGTGAGTATTGGCATTGCAGACGTGCTCCCTTGATTCATTTGCATCTGTGCAGCATTCTTTTGCAGCCTAATAGGGCACTCCGCTGCTCGATGTGGTCCACCACACTCGTAGCATTGAAGAGGTGGCCTCCTAGACTGGGTGTTGATATTTTGACCTCTGGATGCGAGAGCAGCAGCTTGATAAACCGGCTTGACTTGCCCCCAACAATCTTCCATGTAGTATATAGGACACTCTTCCAATGTATCAAGTCCGTAGGCAATACTAGTGTCTATTTCCTCCTGACAGCCATCTGCATAAGCATTAGATGGCTCGCAACCCACTTGGTTCATAGGGGCGACTCTTGGATGCGGGGGTTGCGGTCCTAGCACAGGAGGTGGTAGCGGTGTAGCTTGTACAACATTTTGAGATCTAGGAACCATGTGTTGCGGTAGTTGCTCAACAGGTGGAGCAGGCATCAATACAGGAGCTCGAGGCGCATCCGTCTAGGCTACAGGTGGTCTATTTGCCATCATAAGTTTGATCATTAAACAATCCTTAGCTCGGTGACCATACCTACCACATGCGTTGCAAGTTCCATTAAATTTTACTCTAAACGTAGGGCACTCACTAGTGCTATGTGGACCTAAGCAAATGGAACACCATTGTTGCTCCCTTCTTGGATACATGTGACTATTTTGAGGGGGTCGATTATCCTTAAGAGACTCTTGGATTGCCTTGGTGAGGTCTGTCAAGAATGTCTCAAATACCTTTGGCTCATTGGCAATGGGATTTGCAGTCATGGGTTCATACTCAATGGCTTGTGAGCTAGTGGATCTCGTGTCAGTAGACACCCTCATGCCTGCTATCATCAAGTTGTCCTCTAATTGGATTGCATTGGCAGTGACATCTTCCCAGGTTGTGATACCTCTAATCACTAGTCCATTATAGATTCCTTCATTCCTCAACCCTCGAATGAATCGATCAAGCAGTTGGTTATTGTTGAAGCGCTCATTTACAGGGCAGCGAGAGTTTAAGTGCTTTAGACGACTAATGAAGTCCCTTACTGACTCTCCTTCCTTACGTTCGGCCTTCTGTAGCTGAGATGCTACACCCCAAAGCACACCTTCTCGTATGTACTCCTTTAGAAACAACCTTCGAAGGGTAGGGTAGATTGTTTTCTCGTCCACCCTTAGGGTTCTATACCAATCTCCAGCCTTCCCACTTAATGTCAAGCTTAAGGCATTGCACTTATGTAGTTCGTTGCGTTCCCCTAAGGAATCACATACTTGTTCAAACACTTCAATGTGTTTTCTAGCATCTTCGTCCCCATTGAATTTTTGCGTGAGTTTGGCAATTTGTACTGCCTTACTTCTAGGCTCTCTATCAGATGCATGACGCATATTTTCCGCGATAGATCGACCTATGGTTTGAGAAAACGCTGCCAAGTCACCTATGTGAGGAGGCAGGGCCGTGGAGGTACTCTTGGAATCATATGTGGGAGAGGGATGGGTACCGGTCTTGGCATATGTGTGGATGATGCAGGATATGGAACATAACCGGACATAGGTCCACTCGGATAAGGGCTAGGCAGCGGCACTCGAGGAGCATAAACAAGTGGTACAATTGGAGGTGTGGGGGCATGTGTGGATAAGGGGCTAGAGGCACATACGGTCGAGGCCCCATATTAGGTACTACGACACTAGGTAGTGGCACTACGCTAACCGTAGATGTCATCGGTACATTCTCTATCAGGCCTATCCCTGGAGTGAGCACTGTGTTTTCCTTAATAGAGGGTTGAGCCAGGTTAGGGAAGCTAAAGTTGTCGCTCGGAGGCTCAGATTGCATAGAGATCCCAGGTGAAATGACGTAAGATGGGTCCATGGGGCTCATTAGAGGAGTCTCCATTTGTGATAGAGTAGGTTGTTGAGCCTTGCTCGTATCCAGAAATCTCATGGGGCCAGTTGAGAGTATATTTACCCCTCGGTTTTGCCTTACTGATTGAATAATGCCATGGATAACATTACAGATCATTTTCTGTTGATCTTCGATGCTCGTGGCACTAGAGGTGGATTGTACAATCTCTATCCATCCTACATGGTAGGCGTGGCCAGAGTGTAGATCCGTCAACACCTCAGTATGGAGGTCGTATGTCCAATGATCATTAATGAACAATCCTTCTAGAGTCGACGTGTTAACAGTTTCTTGTGAGGTAGAAGCAATGTTGCTCCCCGTGGTTTTACTTGTCACCAACGGTACTCTAGAGGGAACTTCTAAAGGAGGCACCTCAACAGGGCCTTCTTGGTAAGAAGTTGGCAGGATATCCACATGGACACTCTTTGGGGGTGTGGGGTCCACGTGCGATGTGAAAGGAGAGTCCACTTCCCCACCCCCTTCGTGTGTTTCATTTGCATCAGGTTCCGAGCGAGTAGCTCTACCTAATGTTTCCATGAAATGGCTAAACATACTAGTACTAGGCTGTGGAGCTTCGGGAGGTGCATGGCCTTCTCTCTCAGTGTTTTGGGCAGGGTATGCTTCCATGATCTCTGAGTCGGAGGAGGAATCACTAGTGGCTATTTTAGGGTCTTGGGTGGTGCTACCTTGTGTCCCCGCTGAGGGTCTAGAGCCTATCGTGGATGGGTAATGGGTGTCCGTATGAACAGAGGCACCCTCAATATGCTCGTGTTCTAGTACCCGCCCAGAGCGTAAGTGCATGTGCTTTTGATACCCTCAGGTGTCAAAAAGCTGCTCTAGGAGGCCTTGTGACTAGTTTTTTGCGTGTTTTTTTGTTTGTTTTTTTGCTAGATTTTTTAGAGCATGTCGTGGAATGGGCCGTGTGATAGCTCGAAACGAGCGTATCGCTAGGAGGGACGCGCTGTGCTTTACAGCCCACCGTTTGGTTCTATTTTGCTCCAAAAAATCCCGAAACAGTCCTTTCCTAGCTGGGGAACTAGGCTCCAAATAGCAAGTCTAAGGGTGCAAGTGGGAAGAGAAGGGAGGAGAGTGGAGGACTTGTCCCACATGCTCTCATTCCCTCTTGAGGGGGTAGGGTATATATATAAGAGTGAGTCTAGTATATATCAGAAGACTGAGGACTGAGGCCTGGGCCTGGGCTTCGGGCTTGGGGAAATGATCCCGATCTAACTTTTATACAAACCAACCCGTCCGTTTTTATAACTCACGTTTTTTATTTTCGAAAATCTAACCTCCCCCTCACTCACGTTTTTATTTTTCGAAATTTTAAAAAAAAAATTTTAAAAAAAATTAAATTTTTTTTTTAAAAAAAAATTTAAATTTTTTTATATTATTTGGTACGCGTTGACCTCACCTAACTATTTACTGTCCCACCTACCTACTGACCTGCTAATCAGTGGTTCACCTAATTACTAACCTGCTTAATTAACTAACTGTGCGCCTAACTGTGCACAAACCAGAAAACACAGAAAATGCAGAAATTGAAACTTGACAGAACTGTGCAGTGCAAACCAGAAAATGCAAAAACCGCAGAAACGCAAAAAATGCTAACTGTGTAAGCTGAAATCGGAGCTTAATAGAACTAACAAAACAGAGCTTAACAGAACACAGAAAACTTGAATGCAGTCAACAACATTGTGTCTTTCTCTACTGTTTTTGGATAACAACAATGATCAAACTTAAGCCGCGTCTTTCCTACATAAAAAATAACTTCAATACAATTTACAGGTCGCCATTGGAGCTTCACGCGCAACAGCTCCCCGGCAACGACGCCAAAAATGTCAAGGCTAGGGACTTGCTACGCGCCATGTGCGAGCCACAAAGGCTCCTAGCACACAGTCATACAACAGACAAGCTCACAAGGAAGAACGGTGTGTCACTCACCTTCCTGCGTAGTTGCGAATGAAGGATTCCCGCGCCGCGAAGAAGAGGGAGACGCCGCTACGCCGCGCTCAACCGCCTCGCCACCGTCGTGCCGCCGCAACGCTCGATCGCACACACACTCTCACACTCTCTCTCTCTCTCTCTCTCTCTCTCTCTCTCTCTCTCTCTCACACGCACACACACAAGGAGATGGTGAAGGAGAAGGTGGAGATGGAGCAAGAGCAGCTTCTATTGCACAATGAGAGAATGACTCAATTTTAGGTTTAATTGGCTTTTATGTGAGCTCATCCCATTCACACTTGGGCGCCCATGCTTAGCCAACTAACCCTAGCATGTTCGTGTTAGAGTGCGCCTCTCATCGGCGATCACTCTACCTTTCCCTATTGGACCGACAAGCCCGGTGCCTAACTCTACTTAAATAAATAATACGGTTACGGTGTCCGTCGTAGGCGATAGGGTGTCCGTGAGCCACGAGGGTTAACATTGATCGAAGCACTTAAGAGAGAACTTGCAGCTTGTAAAAACACCTCCTCAAGGGGGGAGAAAATCAACCCCCAATGATAAAGGAGCTCGAAAGCATTAAGGTGCAGGTGAAAACGCTACCGGAAGAGGAAGAGCAAAAGTCAAGAACAACCTCTTCATGGACGGAGAACCTAAAACACAAGAGAACTTTGGTAAAGCTGAAAAGTGGATCAAGGACGCAAATAAAGGAAAAGATAAGATGCATGAAGCCACGTTGACATCCACTATCATCAATATGACAATTGAGGAGGAGAAAAAGAGGAAGACTAGAGCCCTTCATGTGCATGTTACAGGTCTCAAAGACACTGGAAAAGTAGACAAAGAATTGCAATGTGCAAGAGCTCTGCACATGAGTATTTCTAAACCCGCACACACAGGTGCTTGGAGAGTTGGCAAGAAGGGAAGTGATGAGAAAGGAAGTCTCAAGGAAAGAGCACTCGTTATACGTTTCCCTACGCTAGAAGCTAGGAAGGAATTCTTAAAGAAGAGACCAACACTCAAGCAAATTGGGATATTTTTGGGTGATGACCTCACTCTAAAACAAGTAGCACACATGCAAGAGCTAATGCCAAGATCTATGCAGTGGGGAGAAAGTAAAATTGCTTTCTAAAGGGGAGGGAGGGTAGTGGTGTTGGAAAAGTGCACTGCATGATGGTGCGAGACCTATGGGACCAAACTTAAAATGGCAAAATGGAATTGTAATGGGTCAGTGAAGCTAGATGTAGGCACATTTGAGGATATCTTTAAGGAAAAAGACATTATGTTTTACTTGGAGACGCATCAAACTCCTGGCGGCACATTACCTAGAGTGACGGGGTACCATTGGGAGACTACTTGTGGGTAGGATGGGAGATCAACGCATAGAGGATGTGGATCATGGGGTGTGGCAGTCCTATTCAGGGAGGAGCTTCAACCCCTCATTTGTATTGTTTGGAGAGATGAGCATGCCAGATATATGTGGGTTAGAGTGAAGCGGAGATGGGGAGGCCACTCTACATTGCAATATGCTATTTTTCCCCCACCACATCTCATTATGCATTGCCCAAGGGGTAGTCACCCTACATGATATTGGATGAGGACATATGGGAGTTCTCTAGGGATAGAGATGTCATTCTTATGGAGACTTTAATGCCAGGATGGGCCAGTCTCAAACAACTTTCTACGATACCCCAAAGGAAATGTTGAGAGAATTGGATGTCAATGATATGGGATTGGCCAGGTGTGGCAGGAGGAGAAGCACACTAGATATGGGGGATTTTTGATAGATATGGAGATTGCACATGGACTAGCCATCTTGAATATTCCACATGGACTAGCCATCTTGAATGGCCTCCAGAGATGGAGATTGCACATTGACTAGCCATCTTGAATGGCCTCCAGAGATTTCCAGCATCGAGTGGGTTCACTTGTTTTCCTCATAGACATGGGGCTAGCACAATGGATCATGTTTTGGCTCAACCCAACATCATACCCTCTATCTATTCAAGAATTTATAGTCGGGCCCAAGCCTATTGGGATAGCTATAGATCATGCCCTCCTCACGTTTACCATCTCATTCCAGTTTAGCACAACCTGATTGGCACATAAGTCTACACATACTCGATACACTTTTACTTCAGAGACTGATTCTGTCTACATAGATGGTATCAATAGATGCTTATGCATAGAGAATCTAGGGAGACCCCTAGAGGAGCTCACATATATATTGACAGAGACACTCCAGGAGCATACCCCAGAATAGCTGGTGTGATAGGAGTGTAGAGAGACCAGAGCTTGACTTCAGAGGGAGGTGCTTCTAGGAGTCATTACTCAAAGGCAGTCACAAATTGCTTCTTGGCGTGTGGTGCGATGGAAGAAGAGGGTGTTTCTAGCTCGATTAGAGCAGGATTGATGCCTACTGTTTTTGAGCAATGTCTTATGCGGTGTTGTACCATTGTGAGGACTGTGATCTTGTCATAACCATCAATGAACAGTGTGTTGAAGTTACCTAGCATAGAGATATATTCTTCTCTCTCTTCACTATTTAACTCATTGGAGAGCATCCGATGTAACTTACTTGTATCCACCAAGGGTTGCGTACTTGATGTTTCCTCTTGGTTCTCCGGTGGTGTTTTAGATTGTGTCAATATTTTTGGGTCTTTGAGGATGACTCCCATCACTTTGATGCTACTGTCACTCTCTTCAATTATTGTCGTCTCTTTTCCTGAGGTGGTCGAAGAGTCACTGGTGAACTCATCTTTCGATGCCTCCAAGATCATGTTGTGTTGCTTCCCAGTCTTCATGTCATAGAATATGGACTTCCCTTTAGCATCCTTCATCTGGATCATTCCGGTACTCCAGTCTTGCTTAGCCTTCATAGCCATGAGCCATGGTCTTCCAAGAATGATAGGGTAGCCCTCCCCTTTGTGCGGCATGACAAAAATGTATACCTTCACTTCTGTGTTAAATGCCTTCACTTTGAGTACATTCACAATACCTACGCACTTCATTTTGACATTATTTTCCATTTTAGCTTGGCAAGGTACCGGCCTACTTACCTCTAGGCCTAGATGGTGCATCATTTTCTCACTCATGACACATATCTGTGCGCCACCATCTATGTAGACATTTGGCATACGTTGCCCCTTGATGTGGGCATCCATGATAGGTAGGATGTCATCAAGATTCCTCCCAGAGATAGCCCCATCTATCCTTGGTCTTGACTTTCTAGTACTTACTATCTTCGTCCATTGCCTCCTCATCCTTGGTGCAAGATGTAGTAATTGGGGTCAGGTTATCTTTGGACCTTGCATTAATACATCCTGAACTAGGTCATATGGTTTAGCATACTCACCCAGTGAAAAATCCACAATGTCGATCTTTCACTGAGGCTTAGATGCCTGCTTGCTATACTCGCCTTTTCATTTCATCTTCTCCTCCCTTTGAGAGGCTTCTTTGTGCCTTGCCCGCTTCACTCCCATGGCATCCACTTCTTCTACTTTTCCTTTGTTCTTCTCTTTGACATGATCTTCTACCTTTGCCTTCCCTTTAGCTTCTAGGCTAATGACACTCACTGCTTGCTTTCCAGTAGGTGGTGGAAGTAGCGGTGGAATGAGAGGTTGCGGTGGTGGTGGTGATTGTACTGGTGGTCAAAGGATTTGGACCGGATTGTGTCTTCCTCCTCTATTGAAGTTTTGCCTTCTCGGATGTGGGTAGTAATACAATCATGGATATCCTCCCCACAATAGTAGCAATGGTATTCTTGGTTTTGCCTTCGTTGTCCTCTCCCTTGCTTCGGATTTCTAACAGGTGCATGCCCTTGCTACTCCAGATGCACGGATAGAATTTCAAGGTGAGTAGTGATGCGACTCAATAGGTCTTGCTTCTCTTTTGATGCCTCTTGTGGTTGAGTTCTCCGAGCGGCTGTTGCAATCACTGGGGTTAGTCGAACTGAGCTTGATTCCTCTGACTTGTTGACTCTTGCTTGCATGTGCAACTTCTTGTCTTTAAGGCGGGCTACTTCCACTGCCAACTCATACGTTGCAGGGAATCTGCCCTTCACCTTCTCTTTAAGCGGTGACCCCAGGCCAGCAATGAAATGATCCTTCTTCAAGAAATTAGGCGCTTCTTCACCTTCCTCCGGCGAGGCAACCCATCGCTCCCACAAATCCACAAACTTGGATTTGTAAGTGGCATACTCTAGCAGACCTTCCTGCTTTAACTTTGTTCAGCAGCAGCTGCCATAAATTTTTTGAGGTTGTGCCTCCACCAAACCTCTTCACAAAGGCAGCATGTAGTACGTCCCATGCATTCTTGGTAGCTTGGGGCAAAGCATTGTACCAAGACTTGGCCTCTACTTCCATCAGTAGAGGAAAGATTCGTAGCCATGAGGCATCGTCATCCTTGTTGGAAACCACACAAGCAATATCAAAGTCATCCAAAAATTCGGTGGTGATGTCTGTTACCATATACATGTGGTAGTGATGTGTGTGAACACACTAGGACCGCCGGGGCATTTTTTCCCTCTTTAGGAGGTTTTTTCCCCCGAGCATTGTATATACGCCCATCACTCTAGGGCTATCGATCTTTCCAATGCACACTAAGTAATACACTCTCTATTGTGTGCCTTGAGCTTCCTTCATCTTCTCCAAGCTGTGTGTGTTTCTCTGCAACCCTAATTCCAACAATTGGTATCAGAGCAGGTCACGTCCTCCCGGGCTTAGTTGCCAGCTGCTCCAGCACACGCCTGCTCACTTTCTCCGATATCAGTGACCTTTGGCAAGCATTCGTAGGTCGACAAACATTTTGGGAAAGCTCTTAGAGCTTGGTCTGCTCAGAATTTAGATTTGGGCTCATTTCGGCCTCCGTTTCCACTACAGGCAGTACTGCACAGGCTATTTTGTCATTTTGTGCAAAATTTTTGTCAGTGTCGTTTTCTGCATAACAGGTGCCTTATAGTCTTCTACGGTTTGTGCTATATAGCACAGGTTGTTCCCGCTCCATTTCTCCTATTTTTGGGCAATTTTCACATCAGGTGCAACATTTACCATGGCTGACAACAACAACACAGATGTGTTCAAGATGTTTGCTGCTGAGGACAGGTTGGATGGGGACAACTACCCTATGTGGGCTTATATGATGCAACATGTTCTTGTGTCAAAGGGTGTCTGGAACATTGTGCAGGGCATTGATGTACGTCCTGGTTCTGAGGATGTAGGTGATGTTGAGGATGTTGCAGGTCTTGCTGCAAGGATTGCAGCCGTTAGAGTTGTTTTGCCTACGACAGAACAAGCTCGTTGGGATGTTAAGGATGCGCAGGCTCATGCATTGATTGCGTTGTCTGTGAAGCGCACCATTGTTCCTCACATCCGTTCAGCAAAATCTGCAAAACAGGCTTGGGATATTCTAGTAGGTCTTTATGCAAGCCGCAATGAGGCTAAAATTGCTTTGCTGTGTAAAGAGCTAGAGTCGAAGATTATGCATGAGGAAGATGATATGGAAACTTTCCTTGCTAGTGTCAAGGATATCAATGAGTAACTTATTTCTGCAGGTGAAGTTATTTCAGACAGTTCCCTTGTGCAGACTGTTCTTGATGCCTTACTAGATTCTTACCAGACTTTTTCTAGTACTTGGAGACTTATGACACAAGGAAATCCAGAAGTTGTCAAGTTTGATGCATTATGCACATTGCTATTGCAAGAGTCACTTTCCAAAAAAAAACAGGACTAGACAGCGTGCAGTTGAACATGCTTTTATTGCTTCTCAAAGAAAGGGTGGCAACAGCAATGCAACCACTTCTTATGGTTCTGCTGTGAGTGGAAAAAATTCTGTTCCTAATGCTTCTGTTGGCAGCAATTCGTTTGGAAATTCTGGTGATAAGGGCAAAAAGAAGGTGTGTTGCCATTATTGTAAAGCTAATGATCACTTGATCAAGTCGTGTCCTAAGTTGAAGGCCAAAGAGGCTAAGAAGAAAGAGGGTGGTTCCACTACAAATGATGGTTCCACTACAAATGCAGTCATTGTTGAGTCTTCTGTGAAAGGAGACTGTGTTGCTGATGTTGATGCAGAATGGGCTTTTAGCGTAGAGTGCACTTACAATCCTGCTGTCCATGATGCATGCTTGTCAGTTGCTGCAGATTCACATGTGTGGTATTTCGACAGTGGTGCTACAAAGCACATTACCTCACATCGTGAATTTTTTACCTCTCTTGAGTCTATCCCTCATGGGGATTCGGTCACTTGTGCCAACAACGCTTCTTATCCAGTTTAGGGAGTTGGAAAGATTGTGATCACTGTTGCTAATGGCAGCTCCTTCACACTTGTTGATGCACTTTATGTACCTGGGATCAAGAAGAATCTCTTGTCTGTATCCGCACTTGCTAGGCTTGGACTTGTAGTCAAACTTGTGGATGACAGATGTACAGTTCATGATCTCAGTTTTGGTGAAGAAATTGTTGCATCTGGGCTTTTGTGCTGTGGACTGTATAAGCTCACTTTGTATGACAAGTGTGGACAAATTTTTGCAAATGCTGTTGCAGATTCAAGGGATATTTCAGATGCAAAACTTTGGCATGCACGTTTTGGTCATCTGAATTTTGCCAGTTTGCTGCGTTTGCAGAAATCTGATATGGTTGCTTTTGTGCCGCCTCTTGAAGCACCTGTCAAACATGTTTGTGAAGGCTGTATTTTGGGTAAGATGCAGCGCTCTAAGTTTCCAAAGGATGGTTCAGTTCGAGCCACATGCAGGTTGCAGCTTGTGCATAGTGACGTTTGTGGGCCCATGCAGACTCCGTCCTTGGGCAATTACGTGTACTTCGTGACTTTCATTGATGATTACTCCAGGCATGCATGGGTATTTCCGCTTACAGCGAAGTTCGAAGTTTTTATGTGCTTCAAAACATTTCTGGCTATGGCTGAAAATGTCTCGAAATGTACTACGGGCACCCTCCGTTCCAATCGAGGGGGGGAGTATATGTCTCATGAATCTAATGCATTTCTGGCTAGTCGTGGGATAAAACACCGATGTACAGTGCCTTATACACCTTAGCAAATGGTGTTGCTGAGAGGAAAAACAGGTCACTGATGGAAATGGAACGATGTATGGTCAAAATTCAAGCTTTGCCACATTCTTTTTGGCTTGAGGCCATCATGTGTGCCACTTATGTACTTAACAGGTGTCCTACAAAAGCTTTGCAATCTATTACTCCATATGAAGCATGGCATGATAGAAAGCCTTCTATTGAGAACATGTGTGTTTTTGGCTGTTTGGCATATGCTTTGGTGCCAGAAGTGCAGCGTAGAAAATTGGATGATAAGACTGTCAAATGTATTTTTGTTGGTTATAGTGCTGAAAGCAAAGGTTACAGGTTGTATCATCCGCAAACAAAATGTATTATGGTTTCTCGGGATGTAGTGTTTGTGGAAGATTCTATTCAGCCCTTGTTGTCATGTACTAGAGATAGTAATGTAAGCTCACAGGACATTTATGACACTTTGTTGCCTCTTTTCAGTGGTGAAAATACGAATGTAAGTTCCAATGAGGCAAATGTACAACCTATGGGGGTTTCAGAAAATGTTCTAGATCAGCCCATTATTGATGCAGATGTACATGATGTACTTGATGAGGAAAGGGCTGAAAATGAGCAGGCTAAAGGTATGCCAAAATGGCTCGTGCACACTTTGCGTGACAGTAAATTGGATGCACCTTTGTCTAGTCGTACTCGTTCAGGCTCTCGCCATGCATCTTATGCATTAGATTGTTATGCTTTGGCTGTGTCTAGCTTACATGATGTTGAGCAGCCTCTGTCTTTTGATGAAGCACAAAATTCAGAAAATTGGATGGCTGCCATGCAATCAGAATATGATACACTTATAGGAAATGACACATGGACTTTATGTGATTTGCCTTCTGGCAAAAAGGCCATTGGTACAAAGTGGGTTTACAAGTTGAAACGCAAGCCGAATGGTGAGATTGATCGCCATAAGGCTCAACTTGTTGAAAAGGGTTATGCACAACAAAAAGGCATAGATTTGCTCCCACTTGTCGTATGACTACGGTGTGTTTTCTATGTGCATTGGCAGCTCATTTTGGTTGAGATGTACATCAATCAGACATTGTTACTGCTTTCTTGAATGGTGACATATTTGAGGAAGTTTATGTAACGCAGCCTTGCGGTTTTGTCATAAAAGGACAAGAGGACAAAGTGTGCAAATGTAAGAAGGCTTTGTATGGGTTGAAGCAATCTCCTCACGCTTGGTATGAGAAAGCTGACACTCATTTAATTAAACAAGGCTTTCGTAACAGTCCAACATAAAGCACATTGTATGTAAAGCGTGAGGATGATGTATTTCTCATTGTGGTTCTTTATGTTGATGATTTGCTGATCATTGGACCAAATGAGAGACATATTGCTGAATTTAAGGCTGATTTGAATGCTACTTTCAAGATGAAATATTTGGGGCTATTGTATCATTATTTGGGCATACAGTTTAAGCAGTGTGATGGTGGTATTGCCTTGTGTCAGAAAAGTTACATAGAGACATTGCTATGTAAGTTTGGACTTGAGGAATGCAAACCTATTGCCACTCCCATGGAAATAGGTTTGAAGTTGAGTCTACATGATGCTGGCGATCCTGCTGATGTCACTCTTTACCAAACTGCTGTTGGTTGCCTCATTTATGTATGCAACACGAGGCCGGATATTCAGTTTGCAGTCTCACAGGTCAGTAGATTTATGCATAGCCCAGGGTCTAAGCATTGGCAGGTTGTCAAGAGTATTTTCCGCTACCTTAGTGGCACTTTACATCTTGGCTTGTTTTATCCCAAGGGGGGATCATTGCCGCCAGACTTACATGCTTTTTCGGACTCAGATTGGGCTAGTTGTTTTGACACGCGAGTGTCCACAAGTGGTTTTTGTTTCATGCTTGGCAGTTCATGTATATCATGGTTGAGCAAGAAGCAACCTACTGTGCCACTTCGAGTTGTGAGGCTGAGTACAGGGCAGTCTTCATAGCTACAGTTGAGTGTGTATGGCTCAGACGCCTTATGGCTGATTTGTGTGTTGACAAGACACTGCCAACACTATCTACACTGACAGTCAGAGCGCATTGGCAGTTGCGAGGAATCTAGTTTTTCATGCTCGCACAAAGCACATTGAGGTGCATTACCACTATGTCAGAGAGAGGCTCTCAGCAGGAAAGATCAGCTTGGCTTATGTGCCAACACAGGACAACCTTGCAGATCTTTTCACAAAGGCATTGTCTCTTGAGAAGCTTGAAGCTTTCCGCAAAGCTTTGGGCTTACTCCCCTTTGTGGACTGATCCTGTCCTCATGGCATGGGACTTCCCTTTACTCATGTGCCAGCTCTCGGTCACCGCATCACTCCAAGGGGGATTTGCTACCATATACATGTGGTAGTGATGTGTGTGAACACACTAGGACCGCCGGGGCATTTTTTCCTTCTTTAGGAGGTTTTTTTGCCCGAGCATTGTATATACGCCCATCACTCTAGGGCTATCGATCTTTCCATTGCACACTAAGTAATACACTCTCTATTGTGTGACTTGAGCTTCCTTCGTCTTCTCCAAGCTGTGTGTGTTTCTCTGCAACCCTAATTCCAACAATGTCTTCTCCCTTTTTTCCACTGAATGTAGGAAAAGAGACACTTGCCATGGTAGTAACTCAATGACATGATAAAAATGGTTGGGTGGATAGATTAAAACATGATAAAAATGGAAACATTGAAAGAGTGGTGATAATCCAACATGGGGAGGATAATAGGGTTTGGGAGCTAAGGATCTCTCATAGCACCACAACACCAAATAGATATACAATCTTTCGTTGGTAGAAGATTTTTCTATCTACATATATATTTACATGCATGTGTTGTAGAAACCTAAACGGAAAGGTGGTTGGTCCGTTATCCATGATTCACAGAGTGTAGAGCACTTACTTACACCCTTACCATGTCGGTGTTGATAAGTCGGCACATTCACAGGAGGTCATCGCCTTTCATAGGCTCCACCTTCCCTTCGTTGCTCAGTACGTATGGTGTGATGCGACGCGTTTGACCACTCCTAGCCTTTTAGCTAGCAGCAGCTGCAAGTAAGTATTGTAGTCGGTTTGTTTCATGAACTCCACTCCATTTAGTTGTAACTTGTCTCTAGCCCACTAGGTTTCACCCGTGGTGGACAGTTTCTTCAAGATGAGCTGTATGGGGAGAGGAGGAAGACCCTCTACTCGTCCTCGAAAGCAGCGAGGACAGTAGCCAAACCACTCCTTTGTAGAATATGGAAACCTTCTTACCACTTCTGCTTTGGGGTTGTTGAAGTGGACTAGCATCACTCGCATACAACACGCAAATCGATAGGTGATCTTCCACCGCTTCGCCTCGGATGACCTTCTTTTTAGCAAACTAGGCACAATTCTGCTTCCTGATCTCAAAGCACTCATGTGGCCAGGTGATTGTTCCTTTGGGGTCATGTGATTGAGGACTGGCCTAGACTTTCCTTTCCTTTGGAACGAGAAACCCCTTTTGGCCACTTAGGAGCAGAGGCTATACCTTTGCTTGCAGATTCCTTGGGGAAGAGAGGCCTCACCAACCTTTTTCCTTCCTTGATATGGATGACCTCTTTGTAGTGGATATCGATGTAGAGAATTTCCGCTTCTTCTTTACCTTCGTTGACGGCACTCATTGATAGAGTGCGGTGGGCAACAATGAGAGTAGCCTACAGCCCCCCTTGGGTGGCTCTTGATTTCCGGTTAGAGAGAGAGATGCAAGACGAAGAACTTACTTTCTTGATGTTTACGATGGTGTATTTTGGCAGCAGCACTTCGATGAAGGCGGTCAGTGCTTCTTCAATCTCCTCCTCCTCCGTTCTACAATTGGAGAATTCTTGTAGCCATTCATACATGGTCAACGATGCGCATCGTTTCAACGTTGCAAACTAAAGGTTTTTAAGAATCCCTCCTTGGTGGGGGCACCAAATGACGGGTGCAAAGTGCAAAATGGACCCCAACGGCCTCAACGCTAGGACCATTCACACCGAGCTCGTCACGGGAAACGGACAGACGGAACCACCTAGCTTTGAGCGGCTAGGGCACACATAGCAATGATTTAAAATAGCACAAATACTGAACACCGTAGAGAGATAGAGAGAGAGAGAGAGAGAGAGAGAGAGAGAGAGAGAGAGAGAGAGAGAGAGAGAGAGAGAGAGAGAGAGAGAGAGACGTAGGTGATGAAAACCCCTCGAGATGTGAGGGAAACTTGACTCAAAGCGATATTTATAGAGACCTTAGTTTTGGCGAGATGATGGCGACTGTGGTGGTAGAGAGAGATAGAGAGATAGTGAGAGATAGAGAGCTATATTGCGTTCTCTAGAGGAAATTCCATATACACGGAGATTCTACTCTTGTGTGTGGTGACCCTTGGAGTCAGGGTGTGTGCATGGCTTCCTTCTCAAGTGCTGACTCCCAAGTGCCCCCCCTGATAGTGACCTCTAAGTGCCCTTTTATAGGTGCACGTTGCATTAGTTTAGGATAATCTTATTAGGTTAGGACCCTAATCAAGAGAGACAAAGCAAGGATGTGGGTTGACCCTTGCTTTGTCTTAGGAGAATTTTTAAAACGATATCTCCTAGGTGAGCCTTTGTGACCATCACCTAGAGAGAGGTGGCAATATACAATTGGTTTTTTATACAAGATTTTTGGCTTGAAAACATGAAAAATAATATCCTACAGATGCTACTGTGAACATGCATCGTGGACAAGATGTCGATGAATGGCAGGCCTCGCTAGTGCGTCGGTGTAGTGCGTTCGCCACTTTCGGGGTCGATCGGGGCATGCCTTTGGCGTCATTCCTTGAATCGGGGTCGCCTTCGCGTGCTTTTGGTCGTCTTCTACGTCGATGTCGAGTTCCGTTGCTTTTTCCTTCTTGTGTGTGCATATGGCATGCTGTGTTTGTTTGATTGTGTGCGTGCGAGTGTAATGCACTCGTGTATGCATGTGCATGTGCTCGTAAGTGCGTATGTGCATGTGTGGGTGTATGTAACTATGTGAGGGTCTAGGTGCTTGTGAGTGTGTGTGTGTATGTATATGGGGTTATGTGTGGGTGTGTAAGTGGGGTTGTGTGTGTGTGTGAATGGCAAGAGTGTGCGTGGGAACGAGAGAAAGAGATACATATTTTTTTTAATAGTAATTTTCACGTGCTGTCTTTGGCCGGCTACAGAGAACGAGGGAGAGAGGGCGCAAGTGAGGAGAGCGAGAGGCTGAGGGGGTGAGAGGGGCTAGGGAGTGTGTGTGTGTGTGTGTGTGTGTGGAGGTAGGTGTGTGTGTGTGTAGGTAACGAGGGAGAGAGAGAGCTTATGTGCCCTGGCTCTGCCGACCACAGAGAACGAGAGGGAGAAAGGCTGAGGGGAGAGAGAGAGGGTGTTGGGGAGTGTGTGTGTAGAGGTCGATGTGTGTATGTGTATAGGAAACAAGAGAGAGAAAGAGATATTATGCGCCATGTGGGCTGTTGCCGAAACAGGAAAGGAGGGTGAGGGAGAGTCAATGGGGGGGGGGGGGGGGAGAGAGAGAGAGAGAGAGAGAGAGAGAGAGAGAGAGAGAGAGAGAGAGAGAGAGAGACTTGTCATGGTGAGAACAAGAGAGAGAGAAAGTTGGGGGGCGGGGGGGGGGGACTGAACGAGGGAGAGAGAGACGGAGGGCGAGAGTGAGGGATAGGGTGAGGGATGGGGAGAGGGAGAGAGAGCTATTTCAACTTATGCATGGTGGGCCTTGCTTCCAGATTGATGAACGAAGAGAGAGAGAGAGAGAGAGAGAGAGAGAGAGAGAGAGAGAGAGAGAGAGAGAGAGAGAGAGAGAGAGAGAGAGAGAGAGAGAGAGAGAGAGAAATATTTCATGCGCCCTATATTGGGCTTAGTTACAGAGAGTGAGAGGGAGGGAGTGAGAGAGCGAGAGGGAGTGTGTGTAAGAGAGAGGGACGAGCTTGAATAATGGATGAGAGGGAGAGAGAATTGTCCTATGCATGGCAGCCCCTATAGGTTGACAAACGAGAGGGAGAGAGAGGGATTCCGGCTGCATGTGTTAATGAAGGAGGGAGAGGGGAAATAATGGAGGAGAGGGGGGAGGGTGGTGCCAAGGGAGGGGCGGCCCACTATGGGCGTATGCATGGGAGGGAAAAGAGTGGTAGGGTGGCAGTCTTAAAAACATTTTTTTTTCCTTCGTTGTTTATATTTAAGCCCCCCCCCCCCCAAGTGGGGTTGGTTCTCGCTGCCGACAGTTTTCGGCCCGCAGTTTCGAAAACCGGCCGTCACTACTAAAAACCTATGTTACAGAAGTAGATCAACGCTCACAACGGGAAGAGTACTTACGTCTTGTAGAGTATGCGTATAATAATACTATCCATACTTCTATGAGAAAAGCACCGTTTGAAATCATAGAGGGAAGACCTAAAAGTCCCTTGCTACTTAAAGTACATTGGAAGATCTTTGTTGCCAATGAGTATAGCCATGACCTGCAAGAATATTTTCAAAAGATTAAGGAGGCTATATCCATCTCTCAACAAAGGCAAAAAGTTGTTGCTGATATGCACAGAAGGGCCTTACCATTCAAAGAAAATGATTGGGTCTTACTTAAGTTTCCCAAGGCTCGATTGAGGCAAACGATGGGCAAAAATCCTACGGGCCATCAAAAGTATTATGCTAAACTAGCAAAAAGATACTATGGTCCTTTTCAAAATTTGAAGCCAATCAATGAGGTGGCTTATCAACTCAAGTTGCCCAACTATTGGCTCATACACAATGCTTTTCATTTGGTAGTCTGCACATCAATCTAGCTCTAGGCATTGTATCGAAGGCTTTGAGGAAATCCACAAAGCAACAATAGAACCGTCTCCCACGTGATATTCCTTCCTCAATAATGGCTCTCCATGTCAGGATATGATCAAGAGTAGAGAAACCTCTTCGAAAACCCATCTATCCTGCTGCTTGTACACCCTCTCTCTGCCTATCTACTCTATTGCTGCTCAAGGATGGATGCGTACAACCGTGCCAATGTGTATCTAATCATGATAGTGTGGTAGTTCCAAGCTCCATAGGGTCCCATGACTTGAAGATAGGTATGATAGTAGAAAAACTCCAAGTATCAGGTAGGCCCTCGTACATGGCATGGTTGAACATACTTGCTCAAAGCTCTACAAGCAGAACTCTTGCATGTATTGATAGCCGTTTTTTGGCTATTCGAAATTTTCATAGTGAGCTACCTCACCCTATCAAATCACTCAAACACTGTGGTTATCTTCACCCTTTCACTGTACATAGACGTGTGTGAGTTAGGGGACTTTCCCCATGTCTTCTTAAAAACCCTCAATTAGCTAGTTATTGTGCTAGTTGAGTCAAAAAAATACAAAAAAAGAGTATACTATGGCTTTTTTTGTGTGTAAATATTTCATTGTATATATGGCCTAAATATAGGGATTTTTAAATTTATTTTGATATTTTATTTAAATATTTATACCTAGGTGTGTATCTTATTAAACCTATGTACGCCTTCTTTCATCCTCTTGCACCATAAGTATATTTTTTGTCAATGTGTACTGATAGCCGTTTTTCTGCTCTGTAATTTCCATAGCGAGTTACCTCACCCTATCAAATCACTCAAACAGTGTGGTTACCCTCACCCTTTCACTGTATATAGGTGTGTGTGAGTTAGGGGACTTTTCCCATATCTTCTTAAAAACCCTCAATTAGCTAGTCATTGGGCTAGTTGAGCCAAAAAAAAATAAAATTATAAGTATATTATGACCCATTTGTGTGTAAATATTTCATTGTATATAGGGCCTAAATAAAAAGATTTTTCATAATTATTTTGGTATTTATTTAAATATTTCTACTTATGGTGTGTAATTTATGCTATGTACATTGTCTCACTATTACCATATTTTTCTTACCATTTTGCATACTCTTTATTCCATATAAAAATAATTTCATGCAAGCTTCTCTTATTTTTGGTGTAACTCCATCCCAACAAAAATCCAAAAAAACTAGTACTATTTATGTGTATATTTTTTCACTATTGTGATTTTTTCCTTCCTACATCTATTCTCTATTACTCTCATAAATTAGACTACCAAAAATATTCATCTTTTTATGGTAGACTTATAATGAGAGAGATTTATTTTGACCCCTTTATATTTTTTTCACCTATATTATTTATATTTGACATGTACATATTTTTTTTAGACCCCTCAATATTTGATTTTCTTAGTTATACTATTCATTTATATCATGATCTCAACAATATCTTCAATTATAGACTTACCAAATAAGGTCAAGGGTATCTGGCATGCATACATGCACTATGGGCGGCTCACTCTTGGAGGTATTCAAAAGAATCATCCAAAGAAGGACCTCACAAGGACTTTGTGCAGTGGAAAAAAACAGTCGGTTTCGTTGAATTTTTAAAGATCACATGCTCTCCGAATTTGAAAAGGTGATACAAACAAAAGTTGTAGCTCCTGGGCTGAACTTTTATCTCAAATGTTTTCATATTTTTTTGAGCTATGAGCGGTGAGCTATGATTTTATTGGTGGACCCCAGTTTGCCCATGCTATGCAGCCGCACTCCCTCTTCCAATTTATCATTTTCCTCTTTCACACACACTTCTCTACTCATCATCCCCACCTCTCTCACCACTCCTCTCTGCACCCTACTCACCTTCTTCTCAACCTTGAAGAATAAGAGAAACCATGTGATGCATGGTTTTTAGGACCCCTTCGGAAGATGCAATAAAGGCACAGTCAGTTGTTGGGGAGATGAGGATACTCTAGTCCAAGGGATCTCGAAAGAGAAGAAAATCTACTTCACAAGCACCAAAGAGTAAAAAGTGCCATGGACAGAAGATACGTGGGAACGAGCTCTTATGCATGCCTACAACCTATATCTTACAGAATAGCCCATTCTAGGTGTGAATTTCTAGTGAAATTTACACGAGGATGTTCGTGTGGACTCACAGCACAGCATACTCCGTTTTCACTTTTTTACCGACAGTAAATATTTTTTACCACAGTAAATATTTTTTACCTACAGTAAATATTTTTCACCTACATGGTAAATACAAATCACTTTTTACCTACAGTAACTTTTTTTACCCATGGTAAATATTTTTTACTGCACCATAAGTATTTGGTAGGTAACAGTTCACTGTTACTAGAAGCAGTGATTGGGCATCAACAATGCAGTTACAGGAGGAGAAAAGGGGAAAATCTTATGGTAAAGGTGAGTCAACAGGGATAAAGACTTTTGAGTTGAAAAGAGACATGCTGATTTTTTCAAAGAACGCATGTCAAAAGAAGCCATGGTTGAGGATTTTTTGAGAATTCGATATTCAGGAGGACCCAGCAGGTCCCCCCCTGACATGTGCAGAACCTCCAGTTTCAACAGCCACCTTACCTGCTCTTAAATGCTGGTCAAGGCCTTATCCCCAATGTGTCACAATCTGAAAAATCAGCATTTACCCTCCCCTCTCACATCACTCTAGAGAATATCTTGATGGTGACATATCAGGTGACCTCAATCTGTTGACCACCCTAAGCAAAAAGTAACCCCAATCAACGGATTTAAGCATGTTTATCCCTAATCCTAAACCCTCTCAAAAACCTATATAAGGAGGCCTTCTCTCACTCAAAACCAACACTTCACCCACTTCACCAAGCAACGAAGCTATGACGACATTGCTCACAACGAGGAGCTATGGATGGAGCTCTACTCTCTCTCCCTCTAGTATGCTACATTACTAGCCCTAAAACCTAAATAAGGAGTCTTCTCTCATGCTCCATGGCCACCATCCTCGCCATCATTCTCTAAGGTATTGATGTGTTGCTAGTAGGATCATACCTACTTGCTGGGTTGATTGTTTTTTACAAGGGATTATGCCATCCTTGGCTTGCTTCTCTATATCCTTGTTATGTATGATCAGATGCCGTTGTATTGTTAAGCTGATGTCTTGTGTATATATATGCTACATAAGGTCCCTAAGCTTCGTTTCTATGTGTTTTGCTATATGTTTTGATGCCATCATAATGCCAGAAGTCTCACTTGCCTATGTGCACTATGTGTGAGGTCCCTAAACCTCTTAATTTAGGGTGGTGCCCCCCTTTGTTTTGTTCTTTGCTTGTTTGCATGAGGCATGGTTTGTGGAGTGTGCACGAGTACAGAGGCCACCCGATTGCACTACTCTTTTTCCCGCTATCATTTTGGTGTCCCCACTGAGGAGGGCTACACAGACCTTCAGTCCACAAGCAATGAAGATGTGCAATCTACAACATGGACGAATGGCGTGAGGAGTTTTCATATTGGAGAACAGAAGAGGAGGAGGCTTTAGAGGCCTTAAAAGCTTTCATTGAGGTCTTGTTACCAGGTTGCAGTGTCATTGAAATTCAAGAAGTAAGTTCTTCTACATGCCTTGTTCGTGATCGCCGCCAACGAAGGAGAGTAAGAAGAAGAGCTTGATATACCTCTCCTCTCAACCTATGAGTGCTTCAAAAACCTCCAACGCACACGAGCTTGAAATATTCTACATCAACATACACGAAGTTACTGTGACACACATTAAGAGAAGAGAAAGCATCACCAGACCTCTCTTTCCTGAGGAGCCGATTAAGAGGAGGAAGATCACCTCTACACCTAAGTGGCCCAAGGCCGCAACGCGTGCTCAAGCGTAAGGTAACATTTGGCTTAATCTCATTAATAAGGGATTACATGACCACTACAGGCAAGAAAAAGGCTAGTGAGCAACCAACTTCAACCTCCAACTTGCAACCACGACTCTCACCCCTAAATCCTCCTGAAGCAAAGAGGCGAAGGCTTACCTACAAGATTGCCGCCCGTCTGCGAGTGTTCCCAGTGCACTTTGTGAATCCAGACACCACCAATCCCAAGCCAACCTCCTGTCCGCGTGAAGATCACTTTGGATATTGTCCAAAGTGCTTTGGAGACCGGGTGAAAAGCCTCCCTGCCCTACCTTTGCTACTAATTTTCAAGAAGTTATCTCAATCTAAGAAAACTATCTTAGTTGATGATGTGCTGCACATTAATGGTGTCACTTTCATTCGTCATGCTGATTATGGTAATAGCATCCAATTGTTGCTTGCTAAAAGGCTCAGCATTGTACAAAGTGTTGCCATCACGCGTTACGTCTTCACAGATGCATCAGGAAGAGTCGAAGTGATCCGAGGTGCTGACCTTCTGTGGCTGATCAGGCTCATTGGTCCCAAGGTGGTGCAACTAAGCTAGGCTCTTGTGTGTAAGTATGGATGCCAATAATGAGAATGATTATCCCCGCATGTTTCCTTTCCATTTTGTGCGTCATATCCGTGTGAATATTTGTATTGATAGAAAAATATTTTATCAGCAAAGAATAGCCCTGTTGTTTGGAGCCGAGAGACTTGGGGAAATCTTGCGCTCTCCTCATCCTGTCATTCTACCCTTACTAGACTATTACCATTCCTTTGATGTGTCGATATTCATCCTATTTTGAGCTAAGTTGTGCTAAAGCTCCAAATTGTAATTACCATACTCTATTTTAAAATAAATTGGAGCTGTTTGTGTAATTGTTTACTCTCTCACTTATGGCCTTCCCTAATTTTTATGGTAAGCCTGGGGAGGTTGCTCCAGACTTTTTGGATAATTTGGAAATGGCCTTTCTGGTATCGGGAAGGGATGACGAAGCTACTAAGTTAAGGGCCTTTCCTTTGGTCTTGAGGGAAGGTGCAAAATTATGGTATCAAACTTTGGCACCGGAAGAAAGAAGAGACTGGGAGTCCTTAAAGATGGCCTTCATCGAAGAATTTCGCCGCCATGAGCCTCCAGAGGAGATATGGAGACAGCTCTTAGAGCTACGCCAAACATCACCCAATGACTATAGAAGCTATGAAGGAAAGTTTTCCAACCTGTGGGAGAAATGGTGTGCATCACTAGGTGAAGGAGAAAGGGCGCCACAATGCCTAAAGAAGGACTGTTTCCTGGCAGGGCTTTACCCCATCCTTCGAGAAAAGGTAAAAGGTAAATTCCCAGATACCTTTGATAAAGCTATGAATTATGCAAGGGAGAAGGATAGGAAGTTAAAATTCCAAGCTCAACTACAAGGGGGAATGGAGCCTCCACCGCTAGCTCAACCTACGGCAAGGGTAGTAGCAGGGACAGGAGCAACAGACCAAGAGTCCTCTCAACAAGAATTACTTCAACAAATCACCAATCAACTAGAGAGCCTGTCCATCAATCTGGTTCAAGGTGTAAGGGCTCCCCAGCCAGGAAATGAACGAAATAGACAAGAAGGACAAAAGAAAGCACGTGAGTACATTTGCTACAACTGTGGAGAGGTAGGTCACGTCATGTATTATTGCCCCCATCCACGACGCTATCAAGGAAATGGTAATCAAAGACGGCCTCCTCGCCAGCAAGTCACTCCTCCTCGAGCTAGGCCACTAAATGGACAAAATGCACACGTGGCTCCACCAATCCAAATATTGAGACCCCCTCCTCCAGCACCACAAGCACCAGCAGAGATCCCTCCACTACCATCGGGAGGGGAGGACAGGGCTGTCTCTGTCATAAGTCTTGACAATGGTAAGGATAAAGGGAAAGAAAAAATGGAGGAAGCTGTTGCCATGCCAATAAAGAGAGTTAGGAGACAAAGAACTGATGAAATGGAAGCTTCAGAGCCAGATAAAGAGAATGAGGGTTCCTCCCAAGTGATAGGAGACAAGAAAAGGAAGAGTAGGTCAAGGAGGCACATAGGAGTAGAAGACTTTCCACTTGGGGTAGGATCCATACCTTATGACCTGGTAGCAGATGTGAGTAAGCAAGGACCAAAGATTTCATGGCAGCAACTCCTCCACCTTTCCCCAAAGATGCGTAGAACCTGGTCTGAGATGGTCAGCACCAGGAGGGCTAAGGCAAAGTCAGTTGGGTCTATTAGTGCAAGAGGCATGAAGGATATCGTGCCAGTCATTGATGCATAGATTAAGAGTCAGCGAGTCTCCAATGTGTATGTAGATGGTGGAGTCGAGATTTGTGTTATGACAGAGAAATTAATGCATAGGTTGGGTTTGGAAGTAAACGAGAAAACTTCCTTACAAGCTAAGATGGCAAATAATGTAAGGGTGGCTTGTGTGGGAAAGGTTAATGGAGTGAAGGTTTCAGCTTTTGGTGTGGCAATCTCAATTGATGCTTATGTGATCCCAACTAAGGGGGAGGGCTATCCGCTAATCCTTGGAAGACCTTGGCTTATGGCTATGAAAGCTAGGCAAGATTGGGAGACATGTTCCCTTGAGTTGCGACCAAATCATAAGGTAGGTGGCAAGCAACAAAAAATTGTGTATGACATGAAGCAGGGTAGACAACAAGACCTAGAGATGGAGACTTCTATGGATGAATGGAGCACAAGCAGCTGCTCTTCATCTGAGGATGAGTCATCTGAGGAGGATGCTAGCTCTTTGGAAGTCATGGGTATAATACTGCGAAAGCTCTCTAAACAAGGAAGAAGCCACAGGCTTAGAGGAGATGCTAGCTAAGGACCTACTAGAAGAAGAGAGAGAACCCTATTTGCAGGTACTAAAGAAGCATGCTGGCCTCTTTATAACTGATTACGAGCACATTAAAGGAGTGACGGTAACCCAACACCATATCCAATTAAAGGAAGGTGCCAAACCAGTGGTGCAAAGGCTAAGGAGATTAGGGCTAGTGCAACAAGATGCACTCTTAAAAGAAGTAAAAAGATTACTCAAGGCAGGATTTATCTACCCAGTGGAAGATTCTGAGTGGGTGTCTCCAGTTGTGGTAGCACCAAAGAAAAATGGGAAGTGGAGGGTATGTGTGGATTACAAGCCTCTAAACGCAGCCACAAAAAGGTACCATTTTCCTTTGCCTTTTCAAGATGAAATACTAAATGAAGTGGCTGGTCATGAAAGGTACACAGTGTGTGATGGGTACTCAGGCTACTTCCAAATCAGAATTGCAAATGAAGACCAAAGAAAGACTACCTTCATAACACCTTGGGGGTGTTTTGCTTATAGAGTTATGCCTTTTGGTTTAACTAATGCCCCAGCTACTTTCCAGAGGTTTATGAACTTGGTGTTTCAACCTTACTTTGGTAAGTCCATACGAGTCTTCATTGATGATTTTTGCATTTACAGCTCTAGGGAAGTACATCTGTCCAAGGTTGATGAAGGTTTCACCCGTCTGGCCCAATTGGGTGGGCAATTGAATAAAGACAAGTGCCACATAGGTGAGAGCAAGGTCACTCTACTAGGCCATGTTGTGTCTCAAGATGGTATTGAGGCTGACCCTGAAAAGGTAAAGACATTGTTAGCTTTACCTACTCCTTCAAACGTGAAGCAACTAGTCTCCTTCATTCAAAAGGTTCGCTACATGGGACGATTCATACATCTCCTTTCTCAGGCAATCTATCCTTTGCAGCAGCTCACTAAACACACTACATTGACATGGAGTGAGGAGGGTGAAAGGTGCTTTCAAGAAGTTAAAACCATTTTGAGCTCATTGCCTGTCGTCCTACAACCCACATGGGGTGAATTATTCTATGTAAATCCTAGTGTAGGTCCAGAAGCTCTAGGAGCTGTCTTGATGCAAAAAGACCCAAAGACATCTCTCATGAGACCAGTCTACTTCTCTAGTAGAGTGATGACAGCTGTTGAAAAGGGTTTCAGCGCAACTGAGAAATTGGTGCTAGCTCTTAAGTTTGCAGTGGAGAAGTTTCGGGCTTACTTACTTCCGAGACAATTTGTGGTGATCACAACTGAGGAGGTTTTTCCATATGCCCTACAACACATGGAATTGTCTCAAAGAATAGCAAAGTGGGTGGTGCAGCTTCAAGAGTTTGACTACACACTACAAGTAGAGGATTCCACCCGTGCTTGTTTGGCAGATGTCCTCACACAAAGGTGTTATGAGAAGGCCAAGAAAGAGGCACCTATTAAGGTACCGCCTATCCCGGAGCCTGAAGTTCTACTGGGAGCACACACTCTGTATTTTGATGGGGCTTACAAGAGGACCAAAGACAAGGCATCAGCAGGCATAGTAATATTAGGTCCAGAGAAGGAGAAGATCTTTGCAAAAGGGTTTCATCTAAAAGAGGTTCATTCTAACAATGAAGCAGAGTACCATGCCCTTGTTTTAGGGTTGCAATGTTGTCTTTCTCAGGGCATCACAAAGCTAAATGTTTTTGGTGACTCCATGTTGATTGTTAAGCAAATGGTTGGTGTATGGACTTGTAAAAATGACAAATTGTCTGTTAAGATGAGGGAAGCAAAGGCCTTGTTGAAGGGTTTTAAAGAAGTTTGAGTGCACTTTGTACCTAGAGATCAAAATCGAGAAGCAGATGCCTTAGCAGGTGAAGAACTACAAACTCTCATAGTAGGTGATATCCTTGTGAAATGTCCTTTATACCAGGGAAAGGAGGAGCTGCATGATTTAATTTACTTTCTTGAGCATTGTGAAGCACCCTTTGGTATGAGTAAAAGTGAACGTAGGTGGTTGGCAAAAAAGGCTACCAACTATAGCTTAGTGAATGAGGACTTGTATTGTAGAGGGAAAGATGCTGTCTTAAGGAGAGTTCCTGCATCCCAAGAGATAAAGGATATTTTGTTTAGTTGTCATGAAGGTGTGTGTGGTGGCCACTTTGCACAAGAGATTACTAGCAGAAAGATTTTACAAGCAGGGTTCACGTGGCCAAGCCTCCATCGAGATGTACAACATTGGTGCCGCACATGTGAGGTTTGCCAAAAAGTTGGACCAATGCGTCTTACCCATGAAAATCAGCATCCAATCAAAACCTATGGGCCATTTGAAAAATGGGGGATAGATGCAATAGGGCCACTACCTTGCACTCAATCAGGGAAGGAATACATCATTGTGGGGGTGGAGTACATGACCAGATGGGCAGAAGCTCGTCCCACAAAGCGCATCACAGCCAAGGACGTGAGTGATTTCATTTTTGAATGCCTTTGTTGCCGTTTGGGCACACCTTTGGAGATTCTCTCGGATAGGGGACCGGGATTTCGAGCTGATTTAGTCGGGCAATTGATGAGCAAGTTAAAAATCAAGTGCAGGCACTCTACACCATACTACCCTCAGTGCAATGGTCTTGTGGAAAAGGTAAATGGTCTTATATGTAAAATCATCACTAAGCAAGTGCATTTACATCCTAAGGCATGGGACAAACACCTAGATGCAGCACTTTGGGCCTACAGAACATCCTTTAAAACATCCTTGGGGTATACACCTTTTCACTTAGTTTACGGGCAAGAGGCACTATTGCCTATAGAAGTGGAGCTAGCGAGCCTCCGAGTTCTAAAAGCACATCAAGAGGATAGTCAAGAGAAGCAAGTGGAAGGAAGAATCATCGATTTGGAGAGGTTAGGGCTAGATCGAGAGTCAGCAGTGAAGTACTATGCAGCCCAGGCAGAGAAGAAACGAAAGAAGTTCAATCGCAACCTTGTCAAGAAAGGTATCAAGGAAGGTTCTTTAGTGCTCAGATACGACAATCACTTTGATCGCAGGAAGGATGGTAAGTTCTTGCTTAATTGGGAAGGCCCTTTTGTAGTGATACAAAGGTTCTCAAATGGTAGTTACCAACTAGGTGACCTAGATGGTAAGGTACATCAGACCCCGGTAAATGGTTGGCGATTGAAGGCCTACCAATGTCGTCTTTCACAGCCATATGCTGGTGAAATCAATGCTAAGGATGGTTCAGAGGAGAGCTCATCATATTCGAGCTCCAACTAAGGTAACAATCATGTACATAGTCGTTTCAAAAAAAAAAGAAAAAGGAAAAAAAGAGAAGAAAAAAAGAAAAAAAGAGAATGCTACCAGTGAAAGCGGATATTGACAATGGATGGGGTATGGTTGTCAAGGGTCTAGGAGACGAGTTGTTAGTCATGGATGGATACAATTATTCATCAGAAAGGACTAAACAGGGTGCATCAGCCAAGAAAGCAGTAACATGGCAAATTCAATTGGTACCAAGTGGGTAAGTATTCAAGAGAACCCTATTGTAGCACAACCTACAGCTAGAGGCATCAAATACCTCTAGCTTAAGAGGGAGGGCTACATGATGCATGGTTTTTAGGACCCCTTCGGAAGATGCAATAAAGGCACAGTCAGTTGTTGGGGAGATGAGGATACTCTAGTCCAAGGGATCTCGAAAGAGAAGAAAATCTACTTCACAAGCACCAAAGAGTAAAAATTGCCATGGACAGAAGATACGTGGGAACGAGCTCTTATGCATGCCTACAACCTATATCTTACAGAATAGCCCATTCTAGGTGTGAATTTCTAGTGAAATTTACACGAGGATGTTCGTGTGGACTCACAGCACAGCATACTCCGTTTTCACTTTTTTACTGACAGTAAATATTTTTTATCACAGTAAATATTTTTTACCTACAGTAAATATTTTTCACCTACATGGTAAATACAAATCACTTTTTACCTACAGTAACTTTTTTTACCCATGGTAAATATTTTTTACTGCACCATAAGTATTTGGTAGGTAACAGTTCACTGTTACTAGAAGCAGTGATTGGGCATCAACAATGCAGTTACAGGAGGAGAAAAGGGGAAAATCTTATGGTAAAGGTGAGTCAACAGGGATAAAGACTTTTGAGTTGAAAAGAGACATGCTGATTTTTTCAAAGAACACATGTCAAAAGAAGCCATGGTTGAGGATTTTTTGAGAATTCGATATTCAGGAGGACCCAGCAGGTCCCCCCCTGACATGTGCAGAACCTCCAGTTTCAACAACCACCTTACCTGCTCTTAAATTCTGGTCAAGGCCTTATCCCCATGTGTCACAATCTGAAAAATCAGCATTTACCCTCCCCTCTCACATCACTCTAGAGAATATCTTGATGGTGACATATCAGGTGACCTCAATCTGTTGACCACCCTAAGCAAAAAGTAACCCCAATCAACGGATTTAAGCATGTTTATCCCTAATCCTAAACCCTCTCAGAAACCTATATAAGGAGGCCTTCTCTCACTCAAAACCAACACTTCACCCACTTCACCAAGCAACGAAGCTATGACGACATTGCTCACAACGAGGAGCTATGGATGGAGCTCTACTCTCTCTCCCTCTAGTATGCTACATTACTAGCCCTAAAACCTAAATAAGGAGTCTTCTCTCATGCTCCATGGCCACCATCCTCGCCATCATTCTCTAAGGTATTGATGTGTTGCTAGTAGGATCATACCTACTTGCTGGGTTGATTGTTTTTGACAAGGGATTATGCCATCCTTGGCTTGCTTCTCTATATCCTTGTTATGTATGATCAGATGCCGTTGTATTGTTAACCTGATGTCTTGTGTATATATATGCTACATAAGGTCCCTAAGCTTCGTTTCTATGTGTTTTGCCATATGTTTTGATGCCATCATAATGCCAGAAGTCTCACTTGCCTATGTGCACTATGTGTGAGGTCCCTAAACCTCTTAATTTAGGGTGGTGCCCCCCTTTGTTTTGTTCTTTGCTTGTTTGCATGAGGCGTGGTTTGTGGAGTGTGCACGAGTACAGATGCCACCCGATTGCACTGCTCTTTTTCCCGCCATCACCATGGTGAACTCACGTCTCCTACACACACTTCCATTCCAAAATTGACCACCAAGTCTCATTTTTTCTCATCCATATTACCCATATCTATTAAAAAACCACAAAAATCAGCCTCTTCTCTTGAAAGACAACATCATGGTGACTGATTACTCATGTTCACTTACCTTGGTTCCCAAGGAAGGTCAAGAGTGGAAAAAAAACGTACCATCAAAGCTAGAGGACCGTCAACAAGCATCAAAATTGACCCTACTCAAGAAACTTGGAGCATCAACATTGTAAGAAATCCATATTTTCTTACCTATTAAAAGTTTTTTCTTCCTTATTTGTATCCTACTTGGATACTCCCATTGTAAATATCCAATTCCATTTGTAAATAAATAAAAATACTAACTCTACTAATTTACTAACACTAACCTACTATGAAAAGTCCTATCACCTCCACTTCTCTCCTCTCTCTCTTCTTCATCTATCCACACCAACTTCTTGATAATTCCAAGAAAAAAAAAAAATAAGTGCTGAAAATCTAACCCAACCATGGTTAGAGGAGTAACCCTAGCCCTCAAAATTGCTATAAAAGGAGAGTAGCTACCACAAAAGGGGGGGAGCCATAAGCAAGAGCACTATGCTATAGCTTGAGAAGCCAAGCTCAACCTCTCTAGAAGGAGCTCTTGAGTGAAAGCTCATTGTGTTATGAATGTGCATGTGTTGTAATAGGGGTGATTAGCAAGGGAACTCTATGCCATTGTAAGAGAGAGAGAGAGTGATCATTCAATTGAGGATAGGAAATCTGTCATTTCTCCTACTAGTATAAGCCCAACATTTGCTGAATCAAGGAGAGTGGATTTGGACTAAACATGGATACTTTGTCTCTCTTCCAACGTGAAGTAATGGACAACAATGATGTGTAAGTGTCTTGGTGTTTTTTTTAAAGTTCTTGATAGCTTGTCTCTGGGTGTTGTCATCAATTTAGCCATAAATGCCACATACTGTAAGAGGGCGACAGGATGGAGAGGACTCCCCTGTCCTTAAGACAGTGATTGGGATGGCTTTTCTTGTAATGTGTTGTGGTGTAATTTACTCAAGCTATGTTGAACAAATACTAATCTCACTTTGATTGGTCATGACAGATTTGTAAGAAGGTATTAATGCAACAAGCACCCCCTCCCACTTCTTTCTCTTTCTTACATATATAATTGTGTTTGCTTGATCACTATCGATACATTTCAAAGCAGCCCGAGCACTCTCTCTCTCTCTCTCTCTCTCTCTCTCTCTCTCTCTCTCTCTCTCTCTCTCTCTCTCTCTCTCTCTCTCTCTCTCTCTACGCGTCCTAGTTCGCATCCAAAAGTAGGTGGTGCCCCAAATTTGTGTAGGGTTAGGTTGCGGGTTTGTGTGTGTGTTTATTGTTTTTTCCAACCCCAACCCAATTGAGCAGCACGGGAGCCTAGAAGGGTGCTTAGAGACCACTCTTTTTGTTGCCCGCTCTGGACCGCTTCAAATTAGTGCCCCCACTGAGGAACCAACTTGTGTATGTTTTTGTGTAGGATCAATCTTTAGAATAGTTAAGTAGTTTGCATGAATCACTAGAATTTATACGATCCTTTCATTCCGATTGCAAGGCAAAAGGTACACATAATTGTTAGTACTAACTTGCAATTTCAACGCGTAATTCGTAGAATTTTAGGTTCTCTTAGGTTAGCCGAAATAAACGCTTCGGTAAATCCTTTTTTTTGCCTCTCATTAAGTACGATCTTAGTTTCGATGTATATATCTTTGTTCTATTTTAGGCATTAGGTTATGTATAGAGCATAGATAATGGCCCAATTTTTTTTTCTTTTTACTTCACACCACATATTAGGATAAATATTGCACTCAGTAGAAAGATACATTTTCAGCAGCGTATGGTGTTTATGTTTGGGGCTGAAAGAACAGGGAAAATTCTTGCATCTCCACAACCTGTCATTCTACCTCTCATCAACTACCACACTTCTTTTGATGTACATGTGTTCATTTTATTTTAAAATGAAGTGCTACCAAACAAAATAGTGTGTATGTTGGATTTTTCTTTGTCCAAGTTGGTTACAAAAACAAAAAAACGATAATTTGTTCTAACAAGGAGTGTGTGTGCAGTGAGAATTCAATCCTTAGAGATCTAGCTCTATTACCGATTGAGTTGCAGGAGCAGGTAGTAAAGCGTCTCCCTCATAACAAGAGGGTGGTGAAGCTAAGACGAAAGGTCCTGCGTGTGGATTCCATTTTCCTTTTGTTGTTGGGCACTAAGGAAGACCATACATTCATCCAAATAGTGTGTGTCCTAAGATTGGTAAATAGTGTGAAATTTGGTGTTTGGCGAGTGCATTTCACCATTGAGGAAGACTCTTCAGGAAACTTGCGGCCAGAGTTCATGCTTCATAGACTCACGTTTGGTGAATTTTTCCCTCATTTGCGTCTTTTGCAGGCGAGTGGTTCTAAATTTCTATTGTATCCCTTGTTGCAACTCGTGTTGTAATCTTTCATAATAATGGAAAGCCAACGCCAAATGTCCGGATACCCTCTTTTCTTTGGAGAGCCTGGAGAGGATGCATAATTATTTTTAGCAAATTTCAAGATGTCTTGCCGTATCAAGAGGATAGTAACTAATCAAGAGCGCGTAGAAATGTTTGAGGTGGTCCTTAGGAAAGATGCTAGCACTTGGTTTGATGCTTTGCCTGAGGAAGTTAAGGAGAATTATATAGAAGTTTTGAATCATTTCAAGAGATATTTCTTTGATCCCCAAAACACTCAAAAACTATGGCAAGACATTGTTTCTCATAAGCAAAAAGATTTAGATGACTACTACTTGTAAAAGCAAGAGTTTCTACGTCTTTGGGCTTTA
Source organism: Adiantum capillus-veneris (assembly GCF_014529385.1). Lineage (NCBI taxonomy): Eukaryota > Viridiplantae > Streptophyta > Polypodiopsida > Polypodiales > Pteridaceae > Adiantum > Adiantum capillus-veneris. The sequence goes on along the minus strand of NC_140952.1, from coordinate 79,374,319 downwards.
TGGATACGAAATGTTGCTAACCCTGGTGATGGTGCAGAATTTCTAAAGAAGGAGAGATTCATAGCTGGAATCTTTCCTGATCTTAAGGTAAAGGTGGAGGCGGATGCACCTGCCACCTATGATGCAGCTGAAATTAGAGCTTCCAAGAAGTATAGGAAACTCAAGTGCCTAAGGGGAGAGGTTCCAATAGAAGGTCTTAGACCCAAAGGTAAGTCACAAGCATCGACATCTAGGGAGCTTCGTGATGTAACAGCTGAAGTAATCGAGAAGTTAAATGAATCTTTAAGTAGCCTGTCAATTCACCTTGCACAACTTGTAGGTCCAAAAGGACAAGCAAGGAAGTCTGAAGAGCGAGATCCACGACCTAGGAGAGTCTTACAATGTTGGAATTGCGGAGAGTCTGGACATGGGATGTATAATTGTCCTTGGCCCCGTGGGGAGCCAGGGAGACCTAACTTCAATTACCCAGTGATGAATGCACGTGAAGGAACTAGTCAGCAACCACGGCTTCTACAAAGTCCAAATGGAGCAAGACCACCTCCACAAGGAGTGGAAGGAGTTCCACCTTTGCCAGACCCAAATGTGGATGTGGTAGAGGTGACAAACTCAAAAGAGGTTGACATGGAAGCAAATGGCATTAAGCGTGGCCGTGAAAAAGGAAAGGAGAAAGAAGGAGTCATGTCACAAAGTGATCATGGACGAGAAAAGAAGGCAAAGGATACCAAGGAAACCAAGAGGACTCAACGTCGTATCAACCTCCAAGACTTCCCTCTTGGATATGGTATGGCTCCATACAACTTGTTGGAAGACATGAGAGGTAAGGGTCTTGATATCTCATGGCCTCAGTTTTTTGCATTATGCCCACAAGTTAGGAGGGATTTAACAAAGGAAGTTAGTACTAGGAGAAAGGTAAAAGGATATTACACCGGTGCTAGATTGTTACATCAAAGGTAGATTGTTACATCAAAGGAAGATTGGTTAGGAAAGGTCTAGTGGATGGGGGTGCAAAAATTTTCATCATGACAGAGGGACTCATGCAAAGACTAGGCATGCACATCCATGAGACACCTGAAGTCAAAGTGAAAATGGCAAACAATAGCAAGGCTAGGTGCGTAGGCATTTGTAAAAATGTTTTTGTGGAGGCCTTTGGCATTAAGAAGGCAGTGGATTTCTATGTCATGTCTACCAAAGTAAATGGTTACCCATTTATCCTAGGAAAACATGGCTAATGAAAATGCGAGCTTTGCAGGATTGGGAGAGTGGAAAGCTAATTTGTAGGAATGACAATCATAAGAAGGTTGTCTTTGACATGAAGGAGAAACGTCAAGAGGAGCTCCATGAAGAATCATCTCAAAGTGAGACGGAGGAAGGTTGGACCGATAGCACTTCAGAAGGAGAAAGTAGCAGCAGCATTACTGAAGAGGAGTCTTCCATTGAAGTCATGGGGGCAAGGTTTAATCCAAACAACCAAGAGACCTCTTGCCCAGGTTTGGAAGAGGTAGGTTCCCAAGAGAACCAAAAAGTGGAAGATGAAAGAATGCTAGAAGGTATGTTATCTACAACACTTACAAAGGATGAAAGAGAGGAGCTCAAAGGTGTGTTAAGGAAATTTCCTAGGCTTTTTGCTAAAGACTACACCAATGTGCGTGGAGTAGATGCTGTTCAACACAAAATTGAGTTGAAGCCAGAGGCCACACCTAAGGCTCAGAAGCTACGAAGGCTAGGAGTCATCAAGGAGCAGGATTTACTCAAGTAGGTAAGAAAGCTTCTAGCAACAGGTTTCATTTATCCAGCGGAGAATTCAGAGTGGGTCTCTCCCGTTTTTGTCACTCCTAAGAAAAATGCCAAGTGGAGGGTGTGTGTGGATTACCGTCCACTCAATGAGGCAACAAAAAGAGATCACTTTCCCCTCCCATTTCAAGATGAGATACTAAATGAGGTAGCTGGTCATGAGAAGTACACTGTCTGTGATGGCTACTCAGGTTACTTTCAAATAGGTATCGCATTGGAAGATCAGTTGAAAACAACCTTCATCACTCCTTGGGGTTGTTATTCTTTTAGAGTCATGCCATTTGGACTGACAAATGCTCCTGCAACTTTCCAACGCTTCATGAACATGGTGTTTCAAGCATTCTTTGGAAAGTCCATTAGGGTTTTTATTGATGATTTTTGCATTTATAGCTCAAAATCATTGCATCTAAAAAGGGTAGAAGAAGGTTTAAAGAAGCTCTACGACATGGGAGGTCAACTCAACCCCGACAAGTGTCACATAGGTGAGGATAAAGTGATCTTGCTTGGTCACAAGGTTTCCTATAAAGGCATTGAGGTGGATCCTTCAAAGGCAAAGGCTCTTATTGAGCTCCCATCACCCAAGAATCTCAAAGAGGTCATCTCATTCATTCAAAAGGTGAAGTATATGTCACGCTTTATTCACTTAGCTTCGGAGGTACTTCATCCTTTGCAAAAGTTGACACAACAAGTAGAATTTGCATGGTCTTATGAGCTTGAAGAGTACTTTTGTAACATTAAAGTCATTTTGTCAGAGCTATCAACACTCATGCCTCCTTGTTGGGAGTACAAATTCTTTGTTAGCTCTAGTGTTGGGAGGGAAACAATTTGTAATGGAATTTGCCTATTCAATTTGACAGTAGCTGAATTTAATGAGAGTACTTTCAAGAAATGATTTTGTGAGCATAGCGGGTAGACATAATTGAAGATAGCAACATAATTATAGCAATTAGTTAACTTGGCATAGACAGTACTTTTGCAAGAGAGAGAATTTAGAGAACATGACAACAGTTGAGGACCGGATTTATGTGGAGCCGGTCCCCCCTCCAATAGGCATTTGTATTATGATTTCTCCCATAAAGAGAGACTTGTTACAATACATTCTTTGTGTTCCTTGTGACCTAGGTGAAGCAATGAAGATGGAAAGCTTCATGCATCACCATCATAGCATAACCTAAACTTGAAGAAAGCTTTAACTATACCAAGCCTCAGTCCCAAGACCTCAAACACCTTCGAAGGTGGAGACAACTAGTAGGGAATGAGGGTAGGGAAGAGGAAGAAGAAACATTTCATACGAGAAAGAGCTAGTTCCTCACTTATCATAACTCTTGTGCTAGCATACATAATAGCATAGTAATGAAGAAGAAATAGATGGCAAGCTCAAGCATTGAAGCATGGCTCTTGGATGGATTTGCACTCCATAGCCAAGAGTGTTGGTGTAGGCTCTCAACCTCTACTTGCTTGGAGAAAGAGAGGGAGCTCTTGCACTTTGCATAGTACACAATGAGAGTGTTTTTGAGTGTGTGTGGGTGAGTATACCCCCTACCCCCCTAGCTTGCTTGGGTTGACCCCCCCTTGTAGCTCATGCTTGAAGCTCATTGGACCCCTCCAGGCCTAGCCAATCACAAGCAGGAGCCATTACAAGCAACAGGGATAGCCTTGGGACAAGTGTCCCCCTTTCCCCTTTGAGAGAGAGGACTTGATAAATGAAAAATCAATTAATTAAATATCCTTTATTATCATTGGACCCCTTGGGTGGCCAACCAATAGGTTTCAGGCACACCATGAGGGCAACATGAGGAGGAACTTGACAAGTGTCCTTGCTGCCTCTTCAAGCTGGGGCTTCCCTTGTGTGTGTGTGTGTGAGTGTTCTCTCTCATCCCCCCCCTTGTAGGCTCGCCCCCCTCCTTGTAGGGATCTTTTTGACTTTGGCTCAGCAAGCCCCTTAGTCATCAAGCACGACTAAGCACTTGAAGTAGGGGGTGTTCCCACAAGCATCTCAGGCAAGCTTCTCAAGGCACCTTAATCATGCACCAAGTCAAGCACCTCAAGCATGGAGCCAGTCAAGCACCTCAAGCATCTTAATCAAGCACCTCCAGCTTGACAAGCACCTCGAGTTTGGGCCGGGTTCCCACCTCAAGCTCAACCCTAGCTTACCTAAGGTCAAAGGAATTTTACACACATTATTGGAGGTCTTCACTGAAGCTAACCCTAAGGTCTTATGCTCCATTGGTTAGCCTTGCTCTTGATAGACCATCTCCCATTTGGGCCCCTTTACTATTGGCCCCGTGTTGAGATAGATCTATAAGCACATATCTATATCTTAACACTTGTTCCCGTTTATTCTCCCACATTAAGTGATCAATTTAATATGAGAAAATCATTTGGGTTGGTTAGATATTAGATTTTATGACATTACCTCTCTCTTGAAATCATAGTCGTCCTCGACTATGAGGTAGAAGAGATAAAGCCTTAGTCATTAGTCAATCGTACTTAGCAGGTAGAGGATCCCTTTGTTACCCTACGACATCTTTCCAAGATGGATGACTAATCCATTTGGTGCTTGGGAGACATAGCTGCCGCAAGCATGTCTGCTCTTTAGTCCATTTCATTCTCCCAAAGTAGAGTGACAAATTCTACTTGGTGTTTGAGAGACGTCGTCATCACAAACATGATTCTAAGCATGCATACTAGTTAAATTTGTGTACAATTAAAAAGAGGACTAGTCTGATAAGACAAAAACATGAGTCATTTAAAAGAAATTTGTACATTTGCTTACTCTAATGTATCATTGTAAGCATTGACAAGGTTCATACTATCCTTAAGTTGTACTCCTTGCATCCATCTAGCATCTTCAAAAGGATAATTTTTGAACTTAATAAGATACCGTCGGATTATCTTACCATGTCGTAGTACCTTGTCTTCATGCCGAAGGACAGCTTCGGGTTGTAGCACCTCTTCTTGGTCTTCAACTTCGGGAGGGTCTTCAATAATTGGTTCAACTGGTGGCTCTCCTTTGTAGGGCTTAAGTAGGCTTACATGAAAGGCATTGTGTATAAGCCAATGGTTGGGCAACTTGAGTTGATAAGCCGTCTCATTGATGGGCTTCAAGATTTGGAAAGGACCATAGTATCTTTTTGCGAGTTTAGCATAATACTTTTGATGGCCCGTAGGACTTTTGCCCGTCGTTTGCCTTAATCGAGCCTTAGGAAACTTGAGTAAGACCCAATCATTTTCTTTGAACATTAAGGCTCTTCTGTGCTTATCAGAAGCAGCTTTTTGCCTTTGTTGAGAGATGGCTATAGCCTCCCTAATCTTTTGAAAAGATTCTTGTAGGTCACGGCTATACTCGTCGGCGACGAAGATCTTCCCATGTACTTTGAGTAGCAAGGGACTGTTAGGTCTTCCCTCTATGATCTCGAAAGGTGCTTTTCCCGTAGAAGTATGGACAGTATTATTGTAGGCATACTCTACTAGAGGTAAATACTTTTCCCATTGTGAGCATTGATCTACTTCGGTAACATAAGTCTTGAGTAGATCGAGTATCGTAAGATTGGCTATCTCACTTTGGCCATCCGTTTGTGGGTGATAGGCCGAAGAGAAATTCAATCTTGTTCCTAGATTTTCAAAGAGACCTTTCCAGAAATTACTGGTCATTCTAGGATCTCTATCTGACACGATGGATGTGGGTAATCCATGGTGCTTGAAAATCTGAGATATGAAGAGAGTTGCCATTTGATGTGCCTTAATAGTCTTTTTGACAGGAATAAAATTTGCTTGCTTGCTAAAACTGTCGACTATTGTCCATATTCCTGTATTCCCATGGATAGACTTGGGTAATCCAAAGATGAAATCCATGGATATACTCTCCCATGGAGAATTTGGAATAGGCAATGGCTGGAGTAATCCAGGTTGCTTACCTCTATCATACTTGGTCTTTTGGTATACTACACATTTTGAAACATACTCTTGTATGTCCACTTTCATGGTAGGCCAATAGAAATACGTCTCTACTCCTTGGAGAGTAGGCTGAATACCTCTATGCCCTGCATATGGAGGAGCATGGGATTCATACATAACCTTCTCACGAAGGGAATGGGTAACACATAGCCTATTGCCGTGGAGAAGACAACCATCCTGCAAGGTGAATGGTTCCTCTTTCTTCCCCAAAGCAAGGGCCGACATTATGTCTCTAAAGTCAGGGTCAGTAGCATACTCATCTATCATAGAGGATAGATCATTGTGAGTAGCTATAGACACCGCATTAACTTTTGGTCGTCGTGAAAGTGCATCGGCAACTTGATTGTGCTTACCAGCTATGTGAGCAATATGGAAATTAAATTGCGAAAGAAAATTTTCCCACCTCATTTGTTTATCGGAAAGCTTGGTTTGCGTCATGAAATACTTGAGACTTTGGTGGTCGGTTCGTAGGATAAACAGAGTCCCCAATAGGTAGTGCTTCCATGTGTCTAGGGCATGTAGAACAGCTAAAAGCTCTTTCTCATAAATGCCCAAGACTCGTTCATCACTATTGAGCCTTCGGCTCTCATATGCTATGGCATGCCCTTCTTGAAGCAAAACCGCTCCAAGGCAATCACCACAAGCATCACATTGGACCTCAAATAGCTTTGAGAGATCCGGAAGCACGAGGACTGGTTGGGAAGTAAGCTTCTCTTTGAGTTTTTCAAAAGAATTTTTCTCCTTAGAAGTCCATACAAACTTAACGTTCTTCTTTGTTAAGTCGTGTAGTGGTCCTGCTACTTGAGAGAATTTTGCTATGAAGCGTCTATAGTATGCATACATACCAATAAAGCTTCTTAGCTCATGTAGATTCCTTGGGTTAGGCCATGATTTTATTACCTCTAACTTTGATGGATCCATACGAATACCATCGTGAGAGATAATATGACCTAGATATTGAATCTCTTGAAGGAAGAATTCACTTTTCTTTTGGTTGAGAAAAAGTTTGTTCTCCCTCAAGGCTTGAAAAATCACTTGGAGATGTTGCTTATGTTCCTCCAAAGACTTGGAGTAGATGATGATATCATCAAAGAACACTCCAATGAATTTACGATATGGTCTAAAAATTTTCTCCATGAGACAATTGAAAGTAGTTGGTGCATTAGTCAAGCCAAAAGGCATGACTAGATATTCATAAAGACCAAATGTTGTGCGAAACGCGGTCTTTAGGATATCTTCATCCACTATCCTTATTTGATGATATCCACTCTTAAGGTCAATCCTACTGAAGTAGGTAGAGCCTTGTAGCTTATCAAACAGATCTTCTACCCGAGGCACGGGAAATCTGTTTTTGATAGTGATATGGTTTAGTGCTCGATAGTCCACACACATACGGTTTAGTGATATGGTTTAGTGCTCCATAGTCCACACACATACGGTATGTACCATCTTTCTTTTGCACTAAAAGGACTGGAGAACAAAAGGGAGAGGAACTAGGCCTCACCATCCCTTTGTCTACCAATTCCTGTACTTGCCTCATAATCTCCTCTTGTTGAGCATGTGAGACTCGATAAGGAGGTTTGTTAGGCGGTGAGCTTCCTGGAAGGAGCTCAATACGATGGTCATCATCCCCTCGTTTTGGAGGTAGGTCCATAGGGATATCATCGATGAACACATCTTGGAATCCTTTTAGAAAAGTAGACAAGTCTAACTCTTCTTGATTCCTATCATTTTCATTTGATGAAACATTATTAGCTTTTAGAGACTCTTTGACATAAATCATGTACGCAGAAACTGAGCTCTTCATTGATTTATCAAAAGAAAGAGGATTTACAAGTGGAATAGTGCGACCATGCTCACTAGCATCTATATACATGTTCTTTCCCCTATAGGTGAAGTAAATTCTCCTTTCAGGGAACTTCATGTTGGTAGCCATGCGATCAAACCATGGTGCCCCTAGGATAACATCCTGATGTTGGAGAGGAGAGATGAAGAAGTCTTCTTTGTCGACATAGCTTTGGACATGAAGCCTCAACTTCCCAATCAAGGGAGTAACGGAGGCTTGTTGTCCCTTGAAAGCTGCATCAGCTGTTACTATATCTCCCATCTCAAAAGCTTGAATGCCCAACTTGGTGGCCAACTCTATTGATATGAAGTTGAGAGTAGAGCCTGGGTCAAACAAGATGAAGGCATCATGCTCTCTTACCTTTCCCCACGTATAGGAAAGTGATGATCCTTTGCAATGAGCATCCTCTTTTGGAGCTTCGATGGTGGAAGCCCTAGGAGTCTCATTGCGAGTATTCTTCTTGGGGCAAGAACGATAGCCATGTCCTTGCTTCCCACACTTGAAACACTTATGGTCCTTGCGAAAAGCTTCAAGCTCTTCAGGAGAGAGTTTGTTTTTACCTTTGTAAACTCCCTTCTCCTTGGACCGATTGTTGTTGTTGTTATTGTTGTTGTTGGAAGTGCCTTGGGAATTATTTTGAGCATTGGATTTCCCCTTTGCATCATTTTTATCTTTGTTTTCCATGGGCTTGACATTACGTCTAGCCCCTTGATGGAAATTGATGCGTGAAGCAACCATGGTGTGGTGGATTACTTCGGTAATAGTACCGGGCCGTTGAGAGTTGATGTATTCGGCCATCTCTTCAGGTAATCCCGCACAGAATTGCTGTCTTTGCTCGGCAAAGTCTATCTTTTGAAAGATAGTAGCTTTGAGATGTAAATCCCAAAACTTGTCTACATACTTGTTGATAGACTCATGAGAGAGAAGCTTCAAGCCGCGCCATTCGGTAAGAACTTTATGTTTAGTATCACTTGGAAGAAATTGCTTCATGATGGAAACTCGTAGAGTTTTCCATGTCTTTGGGGCTTCTCCATTGCCACGAAGGCTACCCCACCATTGACGAGCTGATTTTTGGAAGTGCATAGCTACATGGCATAGCTTGGAGGACACTGTGAAGACCTCGTCCCCAAAGGCCACATCAAATTGTTGGATGAAGGCCAACACTTTGTCGGTAGCACCAAAGCTGCCATCATAGGTGAGAAAAGAGATACTCTTTCCTCCCTCCTTGAACTTCTTTAGCTTTTGTGACCTTCGCCATGCAGGAAATGATTTGCGATGTCCTCCCCTCTTGTATTCTCTAGGAGAATAGCCATAAATTTCATCGGAAGAGGAGGAAGGTGAAGAAGAAGGAGAAGAGGGTGACCTCTTCCTAGCCCTTTTCTTCCTTTGTTACCTCTCTTGCCTTTCAGAGTGATGAGGAGAAGGACTATGGGTTGCTCTTTTCCTCTTGGGAGGAATAGGCAATCGTCTAGACCGCCGTCTTCGTGGAGCCACATCTTCAGAAGAACTTAGACTGTCATTGCTTTCTTTCTCTTTGGATTCCTCCTCTCAAATGGGAGAGAGTCTTCTTTTGGGGGTCTCTACAAGAGGCCTCCTAAGCTCTCTCTCCTCTGGCAGAGGAAGGGAAATTCCATAAGCACGAAGTTGTTGAGTAACTTCGGCTTGCAAAGCAGGGTTGCCCATAGCTTGTTGCAACCTAGTGATGAGATAATTCACAAACATGGGAGCATCATCATTAGCACCTTCATGTGCAAAATCAAAGCTATCAATGTTCATTCTACTCTCTTGATTATTGTCAACCATGTTAACAAAATTTATGTTTATACTTAGTGTATGCTTTGGCAATACAAAACCTTAGTTGCCACTCCTCTTAGCCTTTGAGAATCGGCTCTTAAGTATCTACACCCACGGCTCAAAGTGGTTAATTATAGAGAGTAGAGGAGTAGGTCTAACATAGTAGAGTTGCCAAGGGCTAGCTCTTTTTGGACTTCTTATGGCTCAATAATGGTAAAGCCGTAGGCATGTCTAAAAAGACTCCATTATTAAGTCCAAAGCTCCCGAGGTGTGCACCATCCCCCACATAGTGGCCTTAACAAAACCGATATTAGATCCCAGTTCCACTTACTCTATTATAATTAACAACATCAACCATTTATAGGCTACTTAAGGACCTCTCTTCTTAAGCAAGAAAAGAGAAACCAAATGCTCTGATACCAATGTAATGGAATTTGCCTATTCAATTTGACAGTAGCTGAATTTAATGAGAGTACTTTCAAGAAATGATTTTGTGAGCATAGCGGGTAGACATAATTGAATATAGCAACATAATTATAGCAATTAGTTAACTTGGCATAGACAGTACTTTTGCAAGAGAGAGAATTTAGAGAACATGACAACAGTTGAGGACCGGATTTATGTGGAGCCGGTCCCCCCTCCAATAGGCATTTGTATTATGATTTCTCCCATAAAGAGAGACTTGTTACAATACATTCTTTGTGTTCCTTGTGACCTAGGTGAAGCAATGAAGATGGAAAGCTTCATGCATCACCATCATAGCATAACCTAAACTTGAAGAAAGCTTTAACTATACCAAGCCTCAGTCCCAAGACCTCAAACACCTTCGAAGGTGGAGAGAGCTAGCAGGGAATGAGGGTAGGGAAGAGGAAGAAGAAACATTTCATACGAGAAAGAGCTAGTTCCTCACTTATCATAACTCTTGTGCTAGCATACATAATAGCATAGTAATGAAGAAGAAATAGATGGCAAGATCAAGCATTGAAGCATGGCTCTTGGATGGATTTGCACTCCATAGCCAAGAGTGTTGGTGTAGGCTCTCAACCTCTACTTGCTTGGAGAAAGAGAGGGAGCTCTTGCACTTTGCATAGTACACAATTAGAGTGTTTTTGAGTGTGTGTGGGTGAGTATACCCCCTACCCCCCTAGCTTGCTTGGGTCGACCCCCCCTTGTATCTCATGCTTGAAGCTCATTGGACCCCTCCAGGCCTAGCCAATCACAAGCAGGAGCCATTACAAGCAACAGGGATAGCCTTGGGACAAGTGTCCCCCTTTCCCCTTTGAGAGAGAGGACTTGATAAATGAAAAATCAATTAATTAAATATCCTTTATTATCATTGGACCCCTTGGGTGGCCAACCAATAGGTTTCAAGCACACCATGAGGGCAACATGAGGAGGAACTTGACAAGTGTCCTTGCTGCCTCTTCAAGCTGGGGCTTCCCTTGTGTGTGTGTGAGTGTGCTCTCTCTCATCCCCCCCCTTGTAGGCTCGCCCCCCTCCTTGTAGGGATCTTTTTGACTTTGGATGAGCAAGCCCCTTAGTCATCAAGCAGGACTAAGCACTTGAAGTAGGGGGTGTTCCCACAAGCATCTCAGGCAAGCTTCTCAAGGCACCTTAATCATGCACCAAGTCAAGCACCTCAAGCATGGAGCCAGTCAAGCACCTCAAGCATCTTAATCAAGCACCTCAAGCTTGACAAGCACCTCGAGTTTGGGCTGGGTTCCCACCTCAAGCTCAACCCTAGCTTACCTAAGGTCAAAGGACTTTTACACACATTATTGGAGGTCTTCAATGAAGCTAACCCTAAGGTCTTATGCTCCATTGGTTAGCCTTGCTCTTGATAGACCATCTCCCATTTGGGCCCCTTTACTATTGGAACCGTGTTGAGATAGATCTATAAGCACATATCTATATCTTAACACTTGTTCCCGTTTATTCTCCCACATTAAGTGATCAATTTAATATGAGAAAATCATTTGGGTTGGTTAGATATTAGATTTTCTGACACAACTGGTGCAGTTTTATTACAACAAGATCCCCATAGTACCAGGATGCGACCCATCTACTTTACTAGTAGGGTCATGAATGCTTTGGAGAGAGGCTACACAGAGGCAGAACTCATGATGCTTTCTCTCATGTTTGCGGTGAGAAAGTTTAGATCCTACTTGCTACCAAAACCTTTTGTAATTCTCACTGCAGAAAATTTGTTTCCTTGGGTGTCATCTCAAATGAATCTTAGCACTAGGATCTCAAAGTGGATTATGGAACTGCAAGAGTTCCAATACTCTTTCAAGGTAGAAGATAGTGTGCGTGCACAATTGGCAGGGATCCTTACTTATAGGGTACATGAGAATGAGATTAAGGTGCCTGAAGTAAAGACCCTACCATTGCCACCACCTAAAAGTATTCCTAATGCTTTTACCTTGTTCTTTGATGGAGCTTTTCGATGAGCCACAGGAAAAGCAGGGGGAGGGCTAGTATTGCTCAACCCAAGTGGGGAGGTGGTCATGAAAGAGAAGGCCAATCTACCAGGTTCAACTAGCAACAATGAAGCAAAATACGATACACTACTTCATGGTTTAAAGATATGTATTGGCCAAGGTATACAACGTCTCATGGTAAAAGGGGATGCAGTTCTCATTGTGAAGCAAATTTTAGGCATTTGGGCATGCAAGAATGAAATCCTAAGGACAAAAGTTCATGCCATTCGTAGATTGTTTAATCTATTTGAAGAAGTGCAACTATATCATATTCCTAGGAAACAGAATGAAGATGCCAATTTACTTGCACAGCAAGTAGTTACATGTGTTGAGAAAGAAGTGCAGGTCATCATGGTGGCAGCAACTGTCAAGCAACCGAGATACCAAGGATTGGAGTCATTGACTCCCATTATTAGCTAAATTTTGGAGGGTGAGTTTCCACAAGACTTCACGAAGGCTCAAAAGAGGAGACTCATGAAGAAGGCAAGTGTGTATCTCTTCCTAGAAGGATCCCTCTATCAAATAGGGAAGGATCAAGTGTGCAAAAGAGTACCAACTATCAAGGAGATTCCAGCCATTCTAAAAGGTTTGCATGAAGAGGCATGTGGTGGCCATTTTGCCCAAGAGTTAACTGTGAAGAAGATTTTGCTTGCGGGGTATGTTTGGCCAAGTCTGCATGTGGATGTCCAACATTGGTGTAAAAGTTGTCACAATTGTCAGGTAAATGGGAATAGAAGATTGGTTTATGGTCCAAGGCAAATCGTGCTTGCAAATGGACCCTTTGAAAAGTGGGGCATTGATGCCTAGGACAAAAAATGGTAAACTCTACACTCTAGTGGCTGTAGACTATATGACTAGGTGGGTGGAAGCACAAAGTGTGGCAAAGGTAAATGAGAGGACAATGAGAAAATTTTTCTACACTCACATTTGTTGTAGATTTGGCACACCTTTGGAGATTGTTTCTGATAATGGTCTAGGGTTTAGAAAGGGCTTGCTCACAGAATTCTGTGAAGAACTTCACATTCTACATCATCATAGTACACCCTACTATCCCCAATCAAATGGTTTGGTAGAAAAAGCTAATGGTGTCATTGCAGGCATCATTAGAAAGATGGTGAAAAACAAGACAAAGTTGTGGGATGACTTCTTGGATGGTGCCTTGTGGGCATATCGAACCACATATAGGGAAGCCACGGAGTTCACACCATTTCACTTGGTCTATGGTCAAGAGGCTTTACAACCAATTGAGCTCAACATTCCAACGATGCGACTTCATGGAAAACCAGCACAAGATGATCAAGAAGCATGGATGGATCGACTTCTTACCTTAGCTGAGCTTAAGTGGAAAAGAGAAGCAGCATACGAGTGCTACAAGAGGAAATCCACACAGACGAAGGAAAAGCTTGACAAGAAACTGAAGGACAAAGGCATCAATGAAGGAGATCTTGTGCTAAGGTATGACAATCGACTCGATAATCGTTTTGATGCTAAGTTTGAAACTAGATGGCAGGGGCCATACATAGTCAAGAAGGCTTTCAATTCAAGTTACTATCAACTTATGGACTTGAATGGGAAAGAGCACTCCAGGAAGGTAAATGGGTATCGCTTGAAGCCTTATTTGAGTCGCCTTCTACCAAAGGATCTACCAAAGATCCGTCAAAAGGCAACTATCTCATGTAAGTATTGTTCCGTGAAGCATGAGTGTAACTCAAACCAAAATTCCAAGGGGCCAAACAATGAAGAGCTTGTCAAGGACTCTGAAGCACTCTCTTGGGAAAAGATGCTTTATGATGGTACATGAATATACCATCATCCTGGGGGAGGGCTAATGATAGCCGTTTTTTGGCTCTCTGTAATTTCCATAGCGAGTTACCTCACCCTATCAAATCACTCAAACACTGTGGTTACCCTCACCCTTTCATTGTATATAGGTGTATGTGAGTTAGGGGACTTTTTTCATATCTTCTTAAAAACCCTCAATTAGCTAGTCTCACTGGGCTAGTTGAGCCAAAAAAATAAAAAATTATAAGTATATTATGACCCATTTGTGTGTAAATATTTCATTTTATATAGGGCCTAAATAAAAAGATTTTTCATAATTATTTTGGTATTTATTTAAATATTTCTATCTATGGTGTGTAATTTATGCTATGTACATTGACTCACCATTACCATATTTTTCTTACCATTTTGCATACTCTTTATTCCATATAAAAATAATTTCATGTAAGCTTCTCTTATTTTTGGTGTAACTCCATCCCAACAAAAATCCAAAAAAACTAGTTATATTTATGTGTATATTTTTTCACTACTGTGATTTTTTCCTTCCTACATCTATTCTCTATTACTCTCATAAATTAGACCACCAAAAATATTCATCTTTTTATGGTAGACTTATAATAAGAGAGATTTATTTTGACCCCTTTATATTTTTTCCACCTATATTATTTATATTTGACATGTACATATTTTTTTTAGACCCCTCAATATTTAATTTTTTTAGTTATACTATTCACTTATATCATGATCTCAACAATATCTTCAATTATAGACCTACCAAATAAGGTCAAGGGTATGTGACATGCATGCATGCACTATGGGGGGCTCACTCTTGGAGGTATTCAAAAGAATCATCCAAAGAAGGACCTCACAAGGACTTTGTGCAATGGAAAAAAACAGCAGGTTTTTCTCAATTTTAAAGATCACATGCTCTCCGAATTTGAAAAGGTGATACAAACAAAATTTCTAGCACGTGGGCTAAACTTTTACCTCAAATTTTTTCATATTTTTTTGAGCTATGAGCTGTGAGCTATGATTTTATTGGTGGATCCCAATTTGCCCATGCTATGCAGCTACACTCCCTCTTCCACTTTATCATTTTCCTCTTTCACACACACTTCTCCACTCATCATCCCCACCTCTCTCACCACTCCTCTCTGCACCCTACTCACCTTCTTCTCAACCTTGAAGAATAAGAGAAACCATGGTGAACTCATGTCTCCTACACACACTTCCATTCCAAAATTGACCACCTAGTCTCATTTTTCCTCATCCATATTACCCATATCTATAAAAAAACCACAAAATTCAGCCTCTTCTCTTGAAAGACAGCATCATGGTGATTGATTACTCATGTTCACTTACCTTGGTTCCCAAGGAAGGTCAAGAGTGGAGAAAAAACGTACCATCAAAGCTAGTGGACCGTCAACAAGCGTCAAAATTGACCCTACTCAAGACACTTGGAGCATCAACATTGTAAGAAATCCATATTTTCTTACCTATTAAGAGTTTTTTCTTCCTTATTTGTATCCTACTTACTCCCATTGTAAATATCCAATTCCATTTGTAAATCAATAAAAATACTAACTCTACTAATTTACTAACACTAACCTACTATGAAAAGTCCTATCACCTCCACTTCTCTCCTCTCTCTCTTCTTCGTCTATCCACACCAACTTCTTGATAATTTCAAGCAAAAGAAATTTGATAAGTGCTAAAAATCTAACCCAACCATGGTTAGAGGAGTAACCCTAGTCCTCAAAATTGCTATAAAAGGAGGGTGTAGCTAGCACAAAAGGGGGGGAGCCATAAGCAAGAGCACTATGCTATAGCTTGAGAAGCCAAGCTCAACCTCTCTAGAAGGAGCTCTTGAGTGAAAGATCATTGTCTTATGCATGTGCATGTGTTGTAATAGGGGTGATTAGCAAGGGAACTCTATGCCATTGTAAGAGAGAGAGTGATCATTCAATTGAGAATAGGAAATCTGTCATTTCTCCTACTAGTGTAAGCCCAACATTTGTTGAATCAAGGAGGGTGGATTTGGACTAAGCTTGGATACTTTGTCTCTCTTCCAACGTGAAGTAATGGACAACAATGATGTGTAAGTGTCTTGGTGTTTTTTTTAAAGTTCTTGATAGCTTGTCTCTGGGTGTTGTCATCAATTTAGCCATAAATGCCACATACTGTAAGAGGGCGACAGGATGGAGAGGACTCCCCTGGCCTTAAGACAGTGATTGGGGTGGCTTTTCTTGTAATGTGTTGTGGTGTAATTTACTCAAGCTATGTTGAAAAAATACTAATCTCACTTTGATTGGTCATGACAGATTTGTAAGAAGGTATTAATGCAACAAGCACCCCCTCCCCCTTCTTTCTCTTTCTTACATATATAATTGTGTTCGCTTGATCACTATCGATACATTTCAAAGCAGCCCGAGCACTCTCTCTCTCTCTCTCTCTCTCTCTCTCTCTCTCTCTCTCTCTCTCTCTCTCTCTCTCTCTCTCTCTCTCTCTCTCTCTCTCTCTCTCTCTCTCTCTCTCTCTCTCTCTGTGCGCGTCCTAGTTCGCATCCAAAACTAGGTAGTGCCCCAAATTTGTGTAGGGTTAGGTTGCGGGTTTGTGTGTGTGTTTATTGTTTTTTCCAACCCCAACCCAATTGAGCAGCACGGGAGCCTAGAAGGGTGCTTAGATGCCACTCTTTTTGTTGCCCGCCCTGGACCGCTTCAAATTGGTGCCCCCACTGAGGAACCAACTTGTGTATGTTTTTGTGTAGGATCAATCTTTAGAATAGTCAAGTAGTTTGCATGAATCACGAGAATTTATATGATCCTTTCATTCCGATTGCAAGGCAAAAGGTACACATAATTGTTAGTACTAAGTTGCAATTTCAACGCGTAATTCGTAGAATTTTACGTTCTCTTAGGTTAGCCGAAATAAACGCTTCGATAAATCCTTTTATTTTGCCTCTCATTAGGTACGATCTTAGTTTCAATGTATATATCTTTGTTCTATTTTAGGCATTAGGTTATGTATAGAGCATGGATAATGGCCCAAAAAGTTTTCCTTTTTACTTCACACCACATATTAGAATAAATATTGCACTCAGTAGAAAGATACAATTTCAGCAGCGTATGGTGTTTATGTTTGGGGCTGAAAGAACAAGGGAAATTCTTGCATCTCCACAACCTGTCATTCTCCATTTGCAAGTCACAAATAAGGTATTACGCAAGATCCATTCCTCTCTCTCTTCCCTTTGCTCTAGCTCTCTCTAGTCCATTTTGTGTGTGTCTTGGTGTGAGGTTGCTTGTGTGCGTTTTCTGGCGCATCTTCTTGGTTGTGAAAAAATATCTCTTGCGTCCTAGCTCGCATACCATAACTAGGTGGTGCCCCTATTTTGTTTGGGTTTGGATGTGGGTTTGTTGTTGTGTTGTGCTTGTGGTTGCCCCAGCCCCAATTGAGCAGCACGGGAGAGTTGAGGGGTGTTTAGAGGTCGCCTCTCCTATTGCCCACCCCGGACCACCTCAATATAAAATGCTTTACTACTAGGACATCATGATCATATATGCTCTCTTAGTCCTCATCCTGTCAGTGGCCTTGTTTACCATCTCAACAGTAAAGAAAGTAAATGTGTGTGGGCATGGCTTTGGCGGATTCAAAAGAGGTGGTTGCCCTGAGACTGTGTAAATACATGATGCATACTGACCCAATACCTCCGTAGAAGTGATGACTGGTGGGGAAGAATTTTGATGGAAGAGTTGACATGCATCGCTTGAAGAGGCATTGCTGAAAGAGGTAAGGAATTTGCTACAAGCAGGTTTCATTTACCCCATCGAGGACTCAGAGTGGGGCTCTCCAGTGGTAGTCACACCACAAAAGAACGGTAAGTAGAGGGTTTGTGTAGACTACAAACCTCTCAATGCAACAACAAAGAGGGATCATTTTCCCCTTCCATTCCAAGATGAGATTCTCAACGAGGTAGTAGGTCATATGTGCTACACGATATGTGATGGCTACTCAGACTACTTTCAGATTAGGATTACAAAAGAAGACCAAAAAAAGACAACTTGCATAACACCATGGGGATGTTTTGCTTACAAAGTGATTCCTTTTGGCCTCACCAATGCTCCGGCCACATTCCAACGCAATATATCTTTTGGCTTCCAGCCATACTTCGGTAAGTCAATACAAGTTTTCATAGATGATGTTTGCATCTGCAGTTCTCGCTCCCTCCATTTGAGCAAGGTCATGATGGCATGGCTAGGCTGCAAACCTTGGTTGGCCAGCTTAACATAGATAAGCACTAGCAAGATTCAAGCTTTAGTATCTTTGTCATCATCACAATAGCTTGTCATCATCATCCTAGCTACACTTCCCACCATTGCACCCCCTAGACGGGACAAGTCATTTTATGTTAACCCCAGTGTAGGAAGTGATACACTTGGATCCGTACTAATGCAAAAGGATCCCCAAACCTCTTTCATGCGTCCTATCTACTTCTCTAGTCGCGTAATGACCCCATCAAAAAAAGGATTCACCACGGTAGAGCACATGGTGCTTGCATTAATGTTTGCCACTACAAAGTTCCACTCTTATCTATTTCCTAGACCCTTTGTGATAATGACAATGGAAGAGGTCTTTCCGTATGTGATGCAACACATGGTGTATCATCTACAATCTCTAAGTGGCTTGTTAGATTACAAGAGTTTGATTACACCATGCAAGTAGAGAACTCCACCAGGGCTAGTCTAGCAGGTATTCTTACTCATCGTCACTATGAGAAGAAGCTAAAGGTCAACACAAAAGGTAAAGGAGTGACACCAATGGTAGAAATTCCTAAGCTAGAAAGAGCTCATTCTCTTTTCTTTGATGGAGCATACAAAAGAACAGTGGACCAGGTTGCAGCTGGCATCATCAATTTCAATGAGCAAAAGGAAAAGGTATTCTCTATTGGGCAACTGCTACACTCCCACTCCAACAACGAAACAGAGTATGCAACCCTAATTTTTGGTTTTGGACAATGTGTTTTGCAAGGGGTTCAACACCTAAATGTGTTTGGCGATGCCATGCTTTTGATAAAGCAGATAAATGCACTTGGATGTGTAAAAATCAAGTTTTACTTGGCCAATTACGCCAAGTTAAGGATCTTTTAAGAAAGTTTGAAGCAATGTAGTTATTTCATGTCCCTTGGGCAGAAAATCAAGAGGCAGATGCTCTAGCCAATGAAAGAATACAAGAAATTCCCCTAGGAGAAATCAAACTGAAGCTGCCCCTCTTTCAAGGTAACGATGTTATGCCTGATATCATCAGTTTTTTAGATACATGAGAATGTCCTGAAGGGTATACCACGGGCCAGAAACAATGGCTTGTCAAAAAGGCAACAAGATACCGCCTTATAAACAACAACTTATAATGCAAGGGCAAAGACCAGATTCTCAGGTGAGTGCCAATCTCCAATGAAATCACGGAGGTGATCTCAAGTTGCCATGATGGTGTCTACGGCAGCCATTTTGCTCTAGAGATTACCAGTAGGAAGATTGTACAGGCAAGATTTTCTTGGCCTACTCTGAATAGGGATGTGCATCATTGGTGTAAAACATGCAGAGCTTGTCAGGTATCCAGTGATCGAACACTAACCTATGAGCCACATACTCCTATCATATCATATGGCCCATGTGAGAAGTGGGTAATAGATGCAACTGGTCCTTTACCAAGGGCCCAATCAAGTAAACTATACATTCTAGTTGGTGTAGACTACATGACCCGATGGGCGGAAGCAGCAGAACCACACGCATTACAGCCCAAGAAGTGGTGAAGTTCATATTTTAGCACATTTGTTGCCATTTTGGCACACCTCTGGAGATAATATCTGATAGAGGACCAGGTTTTAGAGGCAACTTGGTGGGAGAACTAATGAAAAATTTAGGCATCACACACCGACACTCCACCCCATACTATCCACAGTGCAATGGTCTATTATAAAAGGTAAACGGCATGATCTGTAAGATCATCACAAAGCAGGTGAATAACCACACAAGTGATTGGGATAAGCATCTCATGGCCGCTCTTTGGGCCTACCACACGACATTTGGAACATCACTAGGTTTCACCCCTTTTCATTTGGTATATGGAAAGGAGGCCATTCTACCCATCGAGGTACACATAGCCAGCTTGCAAGTCGTTACAGCACCCAATTGCCCATCTCCGCAACCACATCTTGGATCTAGAAAGGCTTCAGCTAGATAGGGAAGATGCGATCAACCACTATGCAGTGCAAGCAGATCGATGCTGACTCACATTTAATCAAGGGCTTAAGGAAAAGGGTCTGAAGAAAGGCATGTTAGTGTTAAGATATGACAATAAATTTGACACTAGGAAAGATAAGAAGTTTCAACCCAGATGGGAAGGGCCATTCACTATCAAAAAGCGATACGCCAATGGAAGCTACAAATCGATGGTCGAATTCACAAAACCAGAGTCAATGGATGGAGGCTAAAAAGGTACTTCTTAAGGTTCAATCCAGAGTTCATTCTAGATATTCCAGAGGAGGGAGAACCCTCCAACTCTGTTGCTAGGGAATCAAAAGCAGAGCTAGAAGCATGAATGCCTCTAGCCAAAAGGGGAAGGCTAATGACCGCTGGTTTTTGAAACTGCGGCCGCGAGAACCAACCCCACTCGGGAGGGAGCTTAATAATAAAAAACAAAAAAAACATTTTTAAGGTTGCCACCTCACCACTCTTTTCCCTCCCATGCATACGCCCATAGTGGGCCGCCCCTCCCTTGACACCACCCTCCCGCCTCTCCCACATTATTTCCCCTCTCCCTCCTTCATTAACACATGCAGTCGGAATCCCTCTCTCTCCCTCTCGTTCGTCAACCCACAGGGGCCGCCATGCATGGGGCAATTCTCTCACCCTCTCATCCATTATTCAAGCTAGTCCCTCCACGCCACGCATAAGCCAAAATAGCTCTCTCTCCCTCTCCCCATCCCTCACCCTATCCCTCACTCTCTCCCTCACTCTCTCTCTCCCTCGTTCAGCCCCCCCCCCTCTTTCTCCCTCTCTTGTTCTCAGCATGACAAGGCACTCTCTCTCCCTCCTGTTGACTCTCCCTTGCCCTCCTTTCCTATTTCAACAATAGCCCATAGGGCGCATAATATCTCTTCTCTCTCTCTCTCTCTCTCTCTCTCTCTCTCTCTCTCTCTCTCTCTCTCTCTCTCTCTCTCTCTCTCTCTCTCTCTCTCTCTCTCTCTCTCTCTCTCTCTCTCTCTCTCTCTCTCTCATTGCTGCCTACACACACACACACACACTCCAACCCCTCTCTCCCCAACATCCACTCTCTCTCCCCTTAGCCTTTCTCCCTCTCGTTCTCTCTGTGGTTGGCCGAGCCAGGCTGCATCAGCTCTCTCTCTCCCTCGTTACCTACACACACACACACACACACACACACACACCTACCTCTACAAACAAACAAACACACACACACACACACATTCCCCATCCCCTCTCACCCCCTCATTCTCTTGCTCTCCTCACTCACGCCCTCTCTCCCTCGTTCTCTGTAGTCGGCCAAAGCCAGCACATGAAAATTATAAAAATATTAATAAATATCTCTCTCTTTCTCTCGTTCCCACACACACTCTTGCCGTTCACACACACACACACACTTACACACCCACACACAACCCCATATACATACGCATCCACACTCACAAGCACCTAGACCCTCACACAGTTACATAAACCCACATATGCACATACGCACTTACGAGCACATGCACATACATACACGCGCGCATTACACTCGCGTGCACACAATCAAACAAGCACAGCACGCCATACGTATAGACAAGAAGGAAAAATCAACGGAACTTGACATCGACAAAGAAGACGACCAAAAGCACACGAAGGCGACCCCTGTTCAAGGAATGATGCCGAAGGCATGTCCCGGCCGACCCCGAAAGTGGCGAACGTGCTACACGGACGCACCAGCGAGGCCCGCCATTCTCCAGCATCTTGTCCACTATGCATCTCCACAATAACATCTGTAGGACATTATTTTTTGTGTTTTCAAGCCAAAAATCTTGTATAAAAAACCAATTGTATGTTGCCACCTCTCTCTAGGTGATGATCACAAAGGCCCACCTAGGAGATATCATTTTAAAAATTCTCCTAAGACAAAGCAAGGGTCAACCATTTGGGACCCAGCTCTTTGCTTTGGCTCTCCTGATTAGGGCCCTAACCTAATTAGATTATCCTAAACTAATGCAACCTGCACCTATAAAAGGGCACTGAGAGGTCACTATCAGGGGGGCACTTGGGAGTCAGCACTTGAGAAGGAAGCCATGCACACACCCTGACTCCAAGGGTCGCCACACACAAGAGTAGAATCTCCGTGTATATGGAATTTCCTCTCGAGAACGCACTATAGGCTCTCTATCTCTCTCTACCACCACAGTCGCCATCTCGCCAAAACTAAGGTCTTTGTCAATATTGATTTGAGTCAAGTTTCCCTCACATCCCAAAGGGTTTTCATCACCTACGTCTCTCTCTCTCTCTCTCTCTCTCTCTCTCTCTCTCTCTCTCTCTCTCTCTCCCTCTCTCTATGGTGTGTAGTATTTGTGCTATTTTAAATCACCATTGTCCGCATCCTAGCCACTCAACGCTAGGTGGTGCCCTGTTAGAAGCTGGACACACCCCATGTCATCTAACTACTCGGAGGACTATTATTTTTGTAATTATTCATTCATTGAGGAAAACCTGATTTTTCACCTTGTAATTATTGGGACTTACAAAAGTTTCCAGATTGTATCCCAGTTTTGATAGTTAGATTGAGTAGATGGTTGATTTTGGAACTTTAGGGTTTGAGACATTGTAAGGTATATATACCACTTTTTGACCTTAATGAAAGATCTTTTGTCATTTTTAAACAAGTTTGAAGTCTGTGAGTGAGCGTACTGTGTATGTGAGAGAGAGTGTGAGCTTCGTCTTGACGCTACGTGTGCTCCGGTGGTCGGAATCAAGTGCGGAGAAGTGCAGCGTGTTGCCCCCGACTAGAGCTACACACTGACACCAACATTGTGCACGTACGGTCTGACTTTGCGAGCTCCTTCTACGAGCTTCATCGGTTGTTTGGGTGAGCATACGTTGTCTGATTTTGCATTGCAACATATACACACGTTCACATTGAGTAGAACTACACATTAGGCACTTTAGATTTCGAAAACGAAGATCTGCAGATTTCGGCCAGACATCCTACATGTTTCTGCACCGGGTGTTATGGGTCGGGATTTTGGTTCATAGACCTTAGGGAGAGTGACCTATTGATATTAGTAGGGTCTCCTTCAAGTTCTGTGGTGTTTCGAGATTGTTTCATGGGAGTTCGGCTCTAGAAAGCGTTGTAGGAAGTTTCCTCTCTTGCACTCTTGAAGGCTGTGACTTAGACAATTGGTAGACACCTCTGTAGGAATTGGTTAGGAGTCGGTCGAGTGTAGGTTGACACCTTATGCCCTTAGCTGACATTACATGTTAGGTGAGTTCTCGCTGTGATGACGTCTGTCGTGGCATATCCGTCCAACATTGGCGCCGCTGCCGGTGACGAAAACTTTAGGTAGGTGACCGATACTAATCCTTGAGGATTGGGATTTTTGGCTTGCCAATAGTCTCGCTTTACATTTAGATAGGATGAGAGGGTGGAGGACTCTCTAGGTCTTAGAGGGAGTCTAGGAAGCGTGTGTCTGGCCTAGATCCTTCGACTTAGGTAGACGAGGTTGACTTAGGTAGTTTTAGGTAGTAGTCAAGTCCTAGAGTAGGAGTTGGAGTGGTAGAAGCGGTGAGAGGAGAGCTTGAGAGTCCGGAGAGGCCAAAAAGCAACCAAAAACACCATTATCACCATTTCACATGATAGGTAGGAGTAGAGTAAGTAAGACATCATGATTCAAGATCTAGAGCATTTCATGCATGTACACTTGCTTGGTAGAATCATTACAAGTTTGTAAAAGACGCAAAAAGACGCAAAAGTGTGTTTGAAAGCCTAATTAAAGTCCAAAAGTTACTGTGAGTGTTTCTGATAGATCTACAGAGCATCAGGAGTATTACTGTCAGAAAAAAATTTAATTTTAAGCCAAGAGACATCCTACGCGTAGGATGTCTACATGCCAATCTGGGAGGAATTTTGGGATTTTGAGTTGACCAGTGTGTTCAGGAGGTAGGGTTTACCCTAATTTCAAGTGGAAAGTGGAAATTTGGCCATATCTTCACAGGAGAAGGCCAAATAGATTGAAATTTCTAGACATCCTACCCAAATAGTGCCAAAATATTATTTTAAGACCAAAACCATAAGATGGCTGCATGAGCATGTCTTGCATGATATATTGAGTGACTGAAAGGGGTTTCACCTCATTTGGGTAAGAAAATTGGGTTCAAAGCGGACCTTAGCACTTTTGACTGAAAAAGCAAAAACAAATGAAGTTTGGGACTTTTGACATCCAAACCAAAATCTAAGCATACCACTGGGTTATTGACATCAAAGGGAAGCTGTGGGACAAATCTGGGGTCAAACAGGCCAAATAGACATCCTACACATAGGATGTCTTCTGAGTGATTTGGGACTCCAAACTGAATTCTGAATATACCAAAGTGATCAGCAACTCAAGGGGAGCCTGGGCTTTGAGTTTGAAGCCATTCTGATGAAAAAGACATCCTACGCGTAGGATGTCTAATGCAAGAAATTGAAGCCAGACTTTGACTTTGAGCATAGTAAGGTGTTATATAGCCTAAGGCAAGCCTCCTAGTCAATTTTGGTCCAATTTGGAGTTGATTAGACTGATCAATACCAGCAACAGGCCGTCGGAACAGATTTCTAACTCATTGACCAGCTAATAGGTGTCCAAATCAAAAAGTAAAAGCAGTTGTAATCTTAGCACAACAAGAGGAAACAACAATGCAAAACTCCAGGCAAAACACAGCAGGAGACATCCTACGCGTAGGATGTCTATTGGGGCATACTACAAAGAAAATTTGACCTGGCATAGACAATGAGGTCCCATTTGGCTTAAGGGTTCCAGAACTTCTTTCATAAGTGAATTTGGACCTTGTTTGCTCATTTGACGAAGCAAAGACTGAATTCAAACTTTTTTGCGTAAATTGACCAACAATTGAGGGAAGTACTGTTTCAAATTAGGAAACTTAATTCAGAACATCAGCAGTGTATAAAATACAGTAGTGGTTGAGATTAACTCTCCAGTTATACCAATCATT
The DNA here is from genome assembly GCF_014529385.1 of Adiantum capillus-veneris. NCBI lineage: Eukaryota > Viridiplantae > Streptophyta > Polypodiopsida > Polypodiales > Pteridaceae > Adiantum > Adiantum capillus-veneris. Next base: position 79,349,420 of record NC_140952.1, on the reverse strand, counting down.
ACTAAGATAACCTCTAGCAGATAAATGCTTTGATTCAATTGCCGAAATTAAAACGCTTGTGTACAGGTATATTCAGCAACAAAGCAAGAAGTTGTGCAGAAACTAACCCATTGCCAGGTGAGTGGTTGAATTTGTGATAAATTGCATTGATAAGTTTGATGAATTTAAGATCAGGAAGATACATTGTTAGAGACCAGAAGGTGGCAGGTGACCAAGGTAGCTTAGTGTCCATAGAAGAGAGTGTAACTCAGGCAAGGCTAGATCCGCTAGCACCGATTATTGAGGAAGGTAGTGATACTGACACTTCGTCAGACAAATCTTTCTTCATGATGGGTAGTCAACAGCCAGGAGGTTTCACCTATGATGGACCTATGCGGGGAGGAAGCACCTCCCAAAATCCTTTGAGTGATTCAAAGCTCATGATGATCTTCTTGGAGGGAACAAACTCGACAGGAGCCCTAGTCTATTCTGACTACCGAGGCCGCAAGTGCATTTTTATCGAAGAGAGGCCAGCTCAAAGGTTGGAGATAATTCTAACCTATAAAAATACCAATGAAAAGAAAAACACTTTGTAGCTCACTTTTCTCTCGTCTATGTACATTCTCGCTCATAATCGTCAACCTCTATTTTTTGTTGTTTTTAGACATTTTTTGGCCAAATTTGACTCTCTTTATAGTCTATACACATCCCTAGGGGCTCATGTATGATGATTTGGTCCCCAATTCTGATTAATTACGAGGGTATATTCTTTTTCCCAAAATCACACAATAAAACGCAAAAATGGTTGAAAAATTGCTCACAAACATTGCCCTCTAATATATGACATGAGTCCGCATTTGGAATGCCTCCCCCCCTCCTAGTTGGAGTCCTCCCGGACGACAGGGTATCGTCAAGGGTATGTGTTGTGCATGGGTGTGAACTCGTGCTAATGCAGGCCTTGTAATATAGCCCTATATGCATGTGCAGTCAATGCATGTAGAAAGAATTTATGCGGTGTAAAAGGAAGGTATAAGCGATTCGCTTATTGGCATTTGTCGTTGAGGTTTCCTGTGGTAGCTTGAGCTGGTTGGCAAATTTTATTTGCAAGGAGAAGTTGTAAATCTACCGCTCTTTGTTTGATTGTTTTCCACTGGTTTTGAATTGGTGTATGTGGATCCTTTGAAGTCGATATTGTCGTATATTTTGTTGCATTTTCTGGTGGAACATTATTTCTTTTCCCCTTTGATGACTTGGGTCTTATAGATCCTTGTAGTTTTTGTTGTTGATTATGCTTGTTTCATCGTGTTGTTTGCATGATGTGGCTTGACATTGACAGTTGTAGATAACTGCTCGATGGTCATCTTTGGCCTCCCTACTTGTGTTGTTGGCCCGTTCTGAATTGGTAATTTTGGCCGCCATACCAATATAGTCCGTTGCGTATTCGACCGATTGACTATGGTTCTTTGAAGTTTTGCTGGCTTTTGGTGTTTTGTCTGTTCTTTTGCCCTCTTTTTTATAGGAATTAGGTTGTCTTGCCTTATCCAAACTTTGTATTTCCTCTTTTGATGTAATTGTGCCTCGGTCAGATCTGTACGCCGTACCCAAACTTGCCTGGTTCCCTGCATGGTTGTTGATTTTTGATAAGACGTTGCTGGACTTGTAAACTCTGTTTGTTGTTGGTCATATCCTTGCGGTTGTATTGACTCCCTTGACATGTATTGGTTATATGATAAGAAGGGTTCTGAAAAGTTTTCATTTCGGAACAGTGCTTCATTAGTATCCAAATCAATGAATACCCTGTTAGCTTTCATCCATGACACTGCTAAGATACACGGCGTTGCTCATCTACTTGATGGCAGTACATGGAATTTTGTAGTGTACGGGTGTGCCTGCACTGTGATTGGTAATATAATAGACCACAACGTGGTCACCTCCTCACCCGATGCTACTTTCAACCTGTGTGTCTTTGGGATCGTCCTCATTGGTCCAAGTTTCTGAAAGAGCTCAAAGCTGATGACGCTCATTTTTGCTCCAGTGTCAAGCAATGCATAGATTTCAACTTATTTTGTGCCTGCATAAGCTTTTATGTAAGGACTACACCATGTATCTTCCAAGTCGTCAATGATGCTATCGTCCTGAGCCCTAAAGTCTGTCATGGTCTTTTCTAATTCGTCATTTTGTATATCCGTTTCTATTGTTCGGAATGTCGGAAGAGGATATTCATCAGTCATCATTGGGGTGACCATGTTTATTGTCCTCAGAAACTACTTTCGTTTAGCAATGCGTTGCTTGGCTTCTTATTGTGCCTGGTCCTGAATTCTTTGTTGTTCCTGTCTATAGGCCTTTCCATAATGCAATTGAAACAACATTTCCGGTGTTAAAGGTAGATGATATTTTTTTAAACGACATCCACTAATCCAGTTCGGAATTTCTTTTCCATCTAGAGCTGACAGTTTTATTGCTCCGCTGGACGATATTTCCTGGACTAAATAAGGCCCCATTCCCCGTTTTTTTAGCTTTTTGGCATGCTGTTTAAGTGTGTATACTAAGACATAGTCGCCCATTTTAAAGTCCTTGTTCTTGACATGTTTGTCAAAAAACTCTTTCTGTTGTCTTTTTCTTGCATATATGGTTGCTACAGCATTGAGTCGTAACTCATCTAATTTTTCAAGGTCCTCTAACCATTCTGACAGTTCATGCCCCGTCCAGTCCAATTGTGTGGCTACCCTTAGTGTGGAAATCAAAAAGTGAATAGGCAATATTGCATTTAACCCATATACCATATTAAATGGTGTAGCATTGAGTGTTGTTTTATATGCAACTCGATAAGCCCACAATGCCGAATAGAGCATCTGATCCCAATCTGTTCTTGTTTCACTAACCAGTTTTGTAAGAACTGTGCACAATATTTTGTTGGTCTCTTCCACTTGGCCATTGGCTTGTGGATGATAGGGTGCATATTTGCGATGAATTACCATAAACTCATTTAAGAGATGTTGGATAACTTCATTTACAAAGTGTGTCCCTCTATCACTCACCAGCTCGATTGGAAGGCCATAATGTGTAAACACATATTCAAATAAGAATTGTGCCGTGGTTCTAGCGTCTGCTTTTGCTTCCACCCATTTGGTCATGTAATCCGTGGCCACTATGATATATTGTGCTTTTGAACAATACGTTGGTGGAGTGATAGGACCAACAAAGTCCAATCCCCATTTAGCGAATGCTCGAGCACTCATCATTGGTCTTAAAGGCATTTTGTCTCTTTTAACTGGTACCTTAGTGCGTTGACATTCATCACACCTTTTTACGAATTCTGCTGCATCTTGAATCATGGTCGTCCACCATATACCTGCAACTATAATGATTTTTACGGTTCTCTTTGCTGAAAAATGACCTCCTGCTATGCCTGCATGAGCTTGTTCCAATAATGGAAAGTAGTCATTTTCATGAGGAACTAACCTCAGCTGGTCATCAGTTCCTCTTTTATACAATCGGTCACTAATGAGGGTATACCTATTCGCTTCGATTTGTAAAGCCTTTTGTCTGGCTTTAGACCAGTCTCCTGGCAGCTCCTTATTAGTCAAATATTCCACAATAGCATGACTCCATGCGGGTGTTACTGTCACTTGGTATAATGTGGCATAATCCATAGTAGTATTGGATGTGCAAAAGTTGCATTTCTTGATGTAATTAGCTACATCGCCTACCATTCCTGGCCAATACACTCCAAGTTTTCTTAATTGTTCATACATCATTTGATTTCCTCTATGGAATCCCCCTATTTGTGTATGGGCCTCCTCTAGATACGCTTCGTACTCCTCTGGGCCTATACACAACCTTAGAATCCCATCGTTTCCATGATGGTATATTCTTCCCGCAAGCATTGTATAATTTCGTGCTTGTCTAACGTCTTCCACCGTGTTTTTGTCATCAAGATTCATTCCATATGTCAGCAACGAAATAATTTGCTCTGACCATTTCTGTACCATCTCTATATTAAACAGGTATGCGTCTGGGAGATCATCATCTACCCCAGTAGCTTTTTTGCCATGTAGTAATCGAGAAAGGTGGTCTACTCTTTGATGAGTTTTTCCTTTCTTAACTACTACCGTAAAATCAAACTCCAGCAACACAATGAACCATCTTACAATTCGTCCCGTGTTACAAGGTTTGTTTACTAAGTACAAGAGTGCCTGATGATCCACAAAGAATGTGAATTTGTTCGCGAGTAAGTAATGCCGAAATTTCTTTACCGCATATATCATACCCAATCCTTCTCTTTCAGTGGTAGTATAATTCTTTTATGCACTGTTGAGTTGTCTAGTAGCATAACTAACTGGAAAGTCCGTACTACCCTCCCTTGGTTGTGCTAATATACAGCCTATTGCAAATGCCGAAGCATCTACATGTACATGGAAGATCTTTGACCAATCTGGTGCTTTTAGAATTGGTGCAGATACCAGTGCATCTTTTAGTTTCCGGAATGACTCCTCACATTCATTGGTCCAAATGAAGAGCGTGATTAGACTATACAAGGGTTTTGCTATTACAGCGTACATGTAGATAAAACGTCGGTAGTATCCACAATGTCCCATAAATGATTGTACCTCTCGTATAGTGTTTGGTCTTGGCAATTCTATGATCACCTTTACCTTGTCTTCATCAGTGGTAATTCCATTAGCCGATACTATGTGGCCTAAGATTTTACCTTGTCGTACCATGAATACACACTTTTCTGGGTTGAGGCAAATCCTATACGTTCTGCATTTTTCGAATACCTTTCTAAGATGATCTATATGGTCTTGTCTCAATAGAGAATAGACACACAAGTCATCCATGTAAATATCCAAGAATATTCGCAAGTATTCTTTAAAAGCATGTGTCATTAATCTCTGAAATGTGGCTGGAGCATTGGTCAAGTCAAATGGCATTACCCTAAACGCATATATACCCCATTCTGTTGCAAACACTGTTTTGTATTGATCTTCTAGTTTGACCCCCAATTGGTTATAACCAGAGAATCCGTCCATAAAGCTATAGGCTTGCTTGCCTGCTACTCGTTCCAGGACGTGTTCAGTGATAGGAAGAGGGTAGTTGTCCCTTATTATTGCTGCGTTTACCTTCTTGAGATTCACACACACTCGTAATTTCCCGTTTTTCTTGGGTATCACCACTATCGGGGACACCCAGTCCGTGTGCTCTATCTCATAAATAAATTCAGCCTCCATAAGTTTGTCTATCTCTTCTTTTATCCTTTTGGCGAATGTCTCATTATACGTGTATGGACGTTGTTTGCTTGGCTTTGCATCAGACTTCAGAGGGATTGAATGTTCACAAATGTTAGGATCCACCCCCTTCGAATCTTTGTACGACCATGCAAATACATCTCAAAATTCCTTAAGTGTTTTGATCAGTAAGTCCTCTTCTTCCTGACCTAGATCTGTGGCAATGTAAGCAGGTCGAGGACTTTCTCCTAGCTCTGCTAAGTCTATTTTCTTGGCATTCTCTGGCCCATCGTAGGACTCATTTGATTTAGGCTCCCTCATTGGTTACTGAACCACCAATCTTCTTTCCTGAATGGTGTACTTACAATAGTGAGGAGGTACATCTATCTTTTTACTCCCATCACTAGCATTCGTTCCATCGCTACTTTCCATTTCAGTTATCCATACATTTTTAATTTTTTGTTTCAACTCATTGTATCTCGTTTTCCGTTCAATTCTCGTCATAATTGGACCACCAAAGACATTCAGTTTTTCTGTTGCAACTCTTTTTTTTGCTTTGCTGGTTTTCTTAGGTTTCAACAGTCTGGACTTAAATCCCGAGTCTTCAACAACCTTAAGAAATCTTCCTGACACTTTATCCTTAGCACAATCAACAGCATGAATGTTCATAAGGAAATGTGTCTTACCCCTAAACTCCAGCATGGGTCTCAGCCTGGTTGGTAGACTAATATGGTGTCGTTTACGCTTGTATCTTTTTTGGCGTCTCTCACTTTGGTTTGGGAAATTGTAGAAGATGTCATTGTCTTGATCTTGATTGTCATCTCCCTCCGTATTTTCCGACTTCTCGTCATCCGCATTATCCTTGTTTTCACTTTGATCAGAAGAATCATAAAATTCTTCTCCCTCCTGCTTGATTTCTTTAGTGGGGATGTCCACATAGCCCACTATCTTAATCTCAAGTTTCGTTTCTGTTTTATTGATCCTCATATTCTCAGTATCTCCATCGTTCTCGTCCTCCTCCACAATTTTGCTCGACATGTAGTATGGTATGATATTGTAGCCATTCTCATCACAAAATTTGGTGGGAGTGACTTCATTGACGCATACATCCAATTAGCCAAAATTTGAGACCATTCTAGGGGTTCGAGCTTCTCTTCAGGAAAAGGTTCTCGTATATATGCATCGTCTTTCAAGACCCTCTCTAGTGTCCTTTTATTGTGGTCAAATTCACTACATTGAGATGCCCCACACATCCATATCTCCTTTTTCTTACAGAGCCACGCTGGGACTTCTGATCCACTAACGATGGCTGAGTCAAATTCTTCCACAGGGATTCTCGTGACATCATGGTAGCTATGATTTTTCATGTTTACTCATGTAGTAGTTTCAGCATGTCTTAGATACAAATAATCATACCCCCAATCCTGCACCATTTTGAGTTGCCTCATGAACGGCCTACCAAGGATAATTTCATAGTTGTTCTTCTTGCCGAAATCTACTATGGCAAAGGTATGTTCGTACTCTATGCCACAGGAAGATACCACAATTGCCTCAAGCAATCCTATAGGCCTTTCTATGTGCCCATCCGCTAGTTGCAATTTCATTGTAGTTGTTCGTATTGCTGGTTTTCCCCATTTTTCCCATAGCATTTTGGTCGCAATGGCAATGCCAGCTCCGCTATCAAGTATTGCCTTAGTCTCTATGCCGTTATACTCAACTGGTAGGGTTGTGTTGCCGTCTTCACCCTCACAATACTCTCCTACCTTGTTGAGTGGCACTGGTCTAGTGTTGACTTTCTTCGGTTCTGTGTCATTAAGCTCGGTTTCGAAGAACTTAAGAGGCATCCTTATACCAAATTTTTCAAGACATTTGCCCACTTCCGTCCACATGCTTGGCCTAATTTTTAACAATTCTGCCAATGTGATTGTACACTTAATCGGAGTGGTCAACAATTCTGTCAGGATTTTAGTGTCCAATTGATTTGACCCGCCTATTCTTTGAGAAGGTACTCTTCGAATTTCTGACCTTGCCTCATAGTCCCCCATATATGATGGCAAAGTTTTGAGTGATGCTAGTCTGTTATCTTCGGATGCAATTGAATCATTATCCCCTTGAAATGATTTAACGTCTAAATCCCATGGAGGCTTATTCAAGTTCAACTCCGAGAAAGGCGCCGACTCGATTGTTTTTGTCTCATATTTTTCTTGAGCATTTCTCACTGTTTCCCATAGCTCTTCAAGCCAATTTTCTTCCACAATAGGGGTATATGGTGGAAAATCTTTCATTGATTCATCAGTGCTATTAGGCACGTCTCTTGCATCCTCTACATCCGGAAAGGATTTAACGTTTTCTATCTTGTCAGGTATCCTTTGTTCGGTTTTGTGAGGTGTTTCATTGTTTGGTGGTTTGATTACTCTATCTCCCACTTCCATAGGTGGAGGCTCCAGTAAATCTTGTGCAGTTTCAATCAGCTGTTTGCACATCTCTAGTCTCTGTTTTTCTATCTCTGGATATGGATATGTCATCCACCTTTTCTCTAGAGTCTGTCTGTTCTTCAATCTTGCTTCATATGCTTGCAAGATTGCATCTAAGGGTTCATTGATCTTATCTACCAATACCGACCCTCCTGAGCTTGCACTTCTTGGTCCCTCCGTTGATTTTAGAGAGTCGGACTCTCTTTGCTGTTTAAGTTGCTCTCAAGTTATCGTTAGCTCAGCTTCTACATCTTTTTGTTTTCGCTCATGTCTAGCTTTCATTTTCGCTCTTCGTTCTTTCCAAGGATTATCACGACTGACGCTAGACTTGTCAGTCTTGATTTCTTCTTGATTTTCATCGTTACTCTTGGGCTAATTGTCATTTTTCCTTGGGCTCTCGTCAAGACCTTAACAGGAATCGGAGTTTTGTTTTCTGACCCTCCACTGGAAGGCAGCGCTCCCAGCATATTCAAGGTAGTTTTTGCTCTTTGCTCGGGTTTTTAGGGCAATCAGGGATCAAGTGAGTAATTCCACACTCGGTGAAATATGCGTTGACCCTAATGATTTCGTCATGAGGGCAGTCCCTCAGCCAATGGTCTCCACCACACTTGTATCATGGTCCTTTAGGCTGTTGAGGTGCTCCTGGAGCTCCTCTTTGTTGGTGTGCAATTCTTTGCCCACTCATGCCTCCGTTGGCTATGAACAACAGTGTTCTTTCATCCAAGCTATATCTTCCTTCCCCCGCTGCCTGTGCAGCAGTTAGTGGTCCTGTATTTCCTATTATGCTCCATGGTTCTGGTGTAGAGGGTTCTTCTGGTGGATAAATTGGGCTCGTCGTAGTATGCATGCATAGGTACCAAAGCATTCTCATCCGACTCAGTTACCGTGGGTGTGTATCTTATGCTGACTGGTCGTAATCCTGGTAGGGGTGGTTGTTGTCCCAACACTGGTTGTGGTCTTTCTACACCTACAGGTCCTGGTAGGTTGCCTATCTAATATCTAGGCATCGGTGGGACTTGAGGGGATGTCGCCTGAGCTTGCGGAGCATATGGTCGTTCTCTCACATATCCCTTGTTATAATAACACTCCTCCGTCCCATGGTTTGTCCATTTTTGTTCAATCACACACCATTTTGGTTGTTTAGCTTGTGGTTTGGAATACAAGTTAATCTTTTTAAGCACTTCCTCTACAAGCTGCTCTTGGGTTATCGCTACTTCTCCTTTTGGTGTTGTCTTAGCAGACTTGCTTCCGCTTTATTGCAAGGAAGAATCATAGTCAAGATCCTTGAACTCACCCTCTTTGTATACCGCACAATTGTCCACAAGGTATAGAGCCTCCTTGGTTAAATCATTCAACGTCGTGCTCCTTTTCATATGTAAGTCCTTCTGGAGATATGCATTCCTTAGTCCTTGGATAAATATAAGCATAAGTCTGGACTGAGTTGGCAGTTCTTCCACGGGGCAGAACTTAACATATCTTTTTAATCGGAGGGCTGCCTTGCGCACAGACTCTCTATCTTTTTGTTTGAATTTATGGATTTGTGAGACTGTATTATGAGCTATTCCCCTTTGTGAGAATTCTTCGATAAACTCGTCAAACACTTCCTCCATAGACTCAAAGTCTCTTCGCTCCATTGAGTCAAACCATGTAGCAGCATCATCCTCTAAGGTTACACCAAATCCTACAAATTGGGTACGAAAGTCTAACACCTCTTCAGCTCTAATTACACGCACAAAGGCTGCTACATGATCTCTCGGATCCCTGCTTCCCGTATATTTCTTGTTTACCCATTTTTGCACTTGAGAAGGTCTAATTCTACGATGGTCTACAAATCTCATCATGCGATCTTCCCATCCTAGTCAATATACCTCCTCTAGTCTTTTGTAGTGGCCAGGTTCCTCTCCCAATGGTGCTCCTAAGCCATAATTTCTAACAGTTCTGAGGAGAAATGGTTCATCTCTCCGAACTCGTTCTAGGGGTGGTCTTCCAGGCTTAGTTGACCCCTGAGTCTTTGTCTTTCTCTCTCCTTGATACTGTGCATAGGGTGGTGGTTCTTGTAAATCCCTTAGCCCTCATGCGGTTTGATAACCCTCTCGGGTTCGGTCTTGTTCTAAAGTAGCACTCTGTCGAAGCCATGCCTGCAATGATGGCTGAGTAGCTGGTTGGTCCTGGTAGTTGGACGTCGGTTGTAGGGAAGAATGTGAGTTAGCATCATACTCTTCTGAAAATGGATTTGTCGACTTGCTAGGGGTGTAGTTGGCTCTTGGTACTTCGTTGGGGCCATAGGTTGATGCTCCCAGAACTGTTGCCATTTCAACCTCCTCTGGGAGAATACGTTTGTATTCTCGCCCGTACCTGTCAACAAAAACAATATCCTTCCCCATAGCAGTTTCATAAGAGAATAAGTAAAGAACATTTTCTTTGCTTAATTCATTTGGGTAGGGTTCCTTGCATCGAAAGTAAGAGATTATTCCCTCGCTTTCATGCTTATAAATCCCCGCATTCTCATTATAGATTGGGACCCTGGTTGTTTTCTTATCATACATAAAGAACGCTCCAGGTCGATCAATGTTAGGAGGCGGTTCTTGGGTTTCTGAAACCATTTTTCCTTTTGCCAAGTTATCTCCATATCTGTTGTAATCCTCAGGGTTACTAACTAGCAGATAGTGGTTCCCCTTTTCGTCTCGGAATCTGTCTCCATCATCATAGACTCAAATTATCTCTAGTCTCTGAGCCGGTCTCTCTTCAATACAAATACACTTGCATCCTCGATAGTCAGAATAAACTAAGGCTCCCCTCAAGTTAGTTCCTTCCAAGAAGATTATAGTGAACTTGGTTTCATTTAAAGGATGTAGGGAGGTGCTCCCCCCTGGCATTGGTCCTTCACCGTTGAACCCTCCTAGTTGTTGACTCCCTATCATGAAGAAGGACTTTTCCGACGAAGTGTCAGTATCACTACCCTCTTCAATGATCGGTGCTAATGGGTCTAGTCTCGTCTGAGTTACACTCTCTTCGGTGGACGTGGTGCTTACTTGACTTTTGACACTTTTAGCTCCCAACTTAACAAAGGCTCCTGACCTTAAATACATAAGAATGAAAGTTGGGTTGCAAACTTAAATCTTACCTGGACTCCTTCTTGTGTGGCTTTGTGATGATCTTCTTCTGGGATCTACACAAGTATGGTTAGTCTGTTCACAAGGGTTTTCCTTGAATCACCAAAAAATCTTTCAAGTATGTACAACAACCACTTAGTCAGCCTTCTGGTGGTCCAATTTCAAATATGAAATGATGGTTGGGATCTATATGGAGAGTATGTCCTAGCAGTATAGTCACAAATTGCAAAATATGTCTGAATCACTACTTTCTTAGTCTATCGCGATAGACTGACAATTTGCTCAACACAAGTCAATTCAAAATTGTGACTTCACCCTTGAGTTCCAGTTACCCTCTATAGCCTATCCCTCAAGTTTTATAAAGTTTGGACACTTGGGTTGGGTTTTGGTCCCATTTTAGTATTTTAGTCAGAGCTTGATTCTCTATGTGAACCTCAAATTGACCTTCAGTGATCTAAATGCCTTGAATTTTGGTGTGTATGCTATATAGGCTCTGATAAAGCTCTCCCTCTGGAAAATTTGAAAGAAAAGGTCCCCAACAGCAGATGCCCTGGTCTATCGCGATAGACTTGGCATTTTCTCCATTGTTAGCATTTTTCTCAAGTTTTCTCCATAGCTGGTTCAGCCTCCCCTTCTGTAGTGCATTGACAAATTTTGGAACTGTTTGGACATTTGGTCAAAGCCTTCTTGCCCTTGTCTCTGAATTCAAACTCTAAAACACTAGTTTTGAAGTTTTGTGATCAAGATGGTGTTCAGTTTCACTCAATTTTTTTTTTTTGTTAGTCAATCACCAACTTCATCAGTCTATCATGATAGACTAGGCAGAGAGCAATGGGGATTTCATTTTTGTCTGTTTTTGGATAGTTGTGTTCCCTGTGCCCATATAAGTCTATCCCCCAAGTTTTATGAAGTTTGGACTTATTTTGACCTTAGACTCAAGCACTTCACAAATTTCACTTTTCTCTGGCAATTCACAACTCAATTGCACTTGAAGTGATGCAAATTTGATGACACTTCATCTTAAACTTGTGAACATCAATCGTACCTCATGACACAGTCAGTTTACCCTAGGCTAATGGTTATATCTCTTCTTGGCCTTGTTAGGGTCACTTAGTGTTTTATTATGAGAATCATCTGTTTCTTTTTGTTGGTTTTGGTAGCAATTTTTATGTTTTCTCGAGTGTTGGATCATAAATTTCAATGTCTACTCTTTTCACCCCCTTCAAGGGTATATGGTGTGGGTTTTTCTTTCAAGGCAAGCAAACAACCTTATTGTTTCTTCTTTTTGTTTGTTTTTGCGTTTTTACGGCATTTTTCTACTCTATTTCTACACAAGTATAACAAGCACTCAAAACCAAAAACCATTACTCCACATTGTCCCACTTAACTAAATATAACTAGTCATAGACCCTCGGCAAGACACATGCTTCCTGACTATCCACTAGACCTCGGGATACTTTATCCTGGATCTTGTTCTAAAAGTTTAAGCTCTCTCTAGTCGAAACTAAAGTAAGCTAACCATCACACGAGTGACGTAGATCTCCCTACTTAAGGTCTTGTGTCCCCGGCAGCGGCGCCAATGTTTTAGGGCATAACTACTCCCCTGTTCATGCTCGCAAGCACAACACAGACAACATACTTATCATCCGATGACACGACTAACCCGTAGGTGCACGTAGGCAATCTCGTTAGCTTGTCAGGCTAGGACCAATCTACACATACGCACTTTCATGATGCATCAATCACTAACCCTGGTAGAATGCAACCCACTCTATCCCTAAACGCTCACAACACCGTTTACACTTCCAATGAACTTGGAATCGCATCAAACTTACTAGGCACCATCCTCTCCATAGGATATACTTACCTACAAGTCTAATCTCACCAGATTTGAACCCGAGTTATCTCCATTACAGTCGCAATAGACTCACATGTCATAATCCAAAAGTGGGTGAAACCTAAGTCTATGAATATCTATGTGTAGCTAATCTCTTTCTCTTTCCATAGAGCACTTGATTGTTGAAAACAGACACTGTTTGTGTTACTTACAAGCAAAACAAGCTCGATGAAGGATCGATCGCGAACAGCTCAAAAATATGAATGTGTGGCGTGGGCGTGTAGCTCTCGAAGAGACTACCGCGATGATGTGGTCACGTCGTGAATCCGGTGAGGGAGAAACGTGTAGCAAAGAGGATAAGACATACTCACTCTCTCTCTCTCTCTCTCAGACTCGTACGACACAAGATTAATAATCAAAAAATGTTATCCTCCAAATGGTTCTAAGGTAACCTTTATACTTGAGTCACCTTAGCTCAAAAATGTACATGGGTTCTCTTCCTCATAATTACAAAGTGGGAACAAATATGGGTCCTGACTGATTAATTAATCTTTACATAACCCAGACAAGTGGATCAAAATGATAAGACGTCTTTGACATAAAAATGGGAATTTGATATGCTTTACAAGATGGGCTCATTACAACAGTTGAAGAAATGGGGCTCCAACATCAACTATGCGGCATACATACATGACAGCTTAGTAAAAATGGGCAACAAAAAGCCAACCTACATAGTGCCAGGAGAAGTGATCACCAAGGTGGTATATGGGGCACTACACACTAAAGGAAGGTGGCTTGACCCCCCATCTAAGAATGATTGGCTGAGAGAAAAAGAAGACAAGGAAGATGAGCTGCAAAGGGCACCAAGGGTGGCTACGAGATTGAAGAGACGGCTGGGGCCAGTTGAAGAGGAGCGACCCAAGCAGAAGAAAGGAAAGAAGGAGTTTGCTCAAGTGCCGGTCAAAGAAACCAGGACTCAGAAAGCGGCAAGACTCGAGAGGCTAATGGAGAGTTTCCGAGCGGAGAGAGCCCTCAAGGGTGATTTAAACGAACTCTGGAATCCATCTCTCGAGTCCATGTCCAGATCACCCAGAAGAGTGAAAAGGGACCATTTTAAAGATTATATCAAGAATTTCGAGATTCTTGATGCTGCAGCGGAAAACATTCCCCATGTCCCTTTCACAGAGGAGGAAGTAGAGCAGATAAGGCAGAAACTTCTAGATGAACAGGAAAGCCAAGAAAGAGAAAGAAAAACAAAAGCAGACATGGACTTAAAGGCCAAAGTTGTAGCTTTACCAGACAGCCCTAAGCCCAGCCCACAGCCATCTCCACCGCCCTCACCACCTCCTAGCAGCCCTCCACCAGAAGATAAGGAGGCTGAGGACAAACAAGATGAAAGGCAAGCTGAGAAGCAAGAGCAAATGCAGGAACTTGAGCCAAAGGAAGAGGCCAAGCCTGAGTCTGAGCAAAAAGGATTAAATGAGGCCTACTACGCATTTTTGGACCTGCTAGCTGCAGACTGTACAAAGGAAGAAGCCGCCACAGTCGCATTCGACTTGGCGAGGATAGGGCATAAAGAACAGATGCAAGGCATCCAGCTAGTGGAGCTAAAAGAAATTGCTACCGACATGGTAGACCTGCACATGCCCTCCAATGATTGGGACGTGGTGATGACAAAGCTAGCTAGATTGCGAGCACAATCCATGGCTTCAGAGAAATAAATGACAACTCTCAAATCCACTGAAGAATAGATCAAAAAGGAAGTAGATTCTCTGCAAACACAAAGCCAAAGCCAAAAAGAGAGAGAAGATGACCTGCAGGCCAGCTTGGCAACGGCTCTACAGAACTGCCAAGCAATGGAAGAATCAAATGAGGCAGCAGCAAAAAGAATACAAGCAGCTGAAGAAGAGTGTCTGCAGCTCAATAAGTCATTGCGAGATGCCGAAAGACAAAGGGATAATCTGACACTACAGCTGGCCGAAGAATCAAAAGAAGTAGAGGCCATGAGAAATGCCAAAGAAAAAGCAAAGCTAGAACAAGAAGCAAGCCTGGATGAGCTCCTTAAGCTCAAGGGCCAACTAAAAGTCAAAGATCAAACCATCCAAAGGCTGCGAGCATCACCTGCTAGAGTCAGAGCTACGAGCTTGACTCAAATCATTTCCGAGAGTCGACTATATGAAGAGCAAATGCATGAACTTTAGAAGGAGCTGACTCTCGAAAAAAAAAACAGAGGTTAATGATGGCTGAAGGTTCTATCGTAATGCAAACAAGAATGGAGGAGGGCCAAAAAGCCTTGCAAGAAGAAGTGGAAAGCATAAAGAAAAAGCTCGAGGAGGCGGAAAGAGTAAACGTTGAAATTAATGACCTCCTCGTGAATATGGGTGGAGAAGCTGAAGCGGAAAATCAAACACTCCTCAAGAAAATTGAGGAGTTGAAAGGCCAGCAAGGAGGAGAGGCAGAAAGCTCAGGGCCAGCCGCCAATGAGGGCATCGACCTCGAAAATGTGGTAGATCCTATGGACACACACATGCAAGAGGAAAGCATAGCAGGATCCTCTCAAGAGCCACAAGATCTAACACAAGAATAGGAGGAGAAATTGCGTAAGGCAATAGAGGAAGAGCTAAGAGAAAGCACGAAGGAAGCCTTGGAATGGGAGCAGAGGGTCTTCAAATCTATGGCAATTCAGAAGATCGACGCCAGCACTCTCAGGCGCGAGTGGCTTCAACCCTCTCTCCCATATCCATTGCTGAAATATGAGGCAGCAACAATAAACAAGCAGATCAGAGAAGAGCCAACGAAACCTCTCTACAATGCAGACACCTCGAAGCCAGAAGGAGTTAAGCTTATAGTGGATTCTCAGCCAAAGTGGAGGAAGGTTTGGCTTACCAAGCACCCACAATACCTAATGCACTTGGTAGAGGCACCTAAACATATCAGAGACAACCTCAGCTTCTGTCCTCTACCAAGGGTTAGGACGTGGAAGGCACAAGAAATTTTGCAAAGAAGCCAACCCACTTGGCTAAATTACCCAAAGCTGTCGGGCGTGAAGGCAGGTGAGAGAATAAGTGTCCAATACATGGTGAAAACCCTAACGGGCGCCTACGGGCGCCATAAAGTTGTTCATTGGCTCACCTGACCTTACATGCATTATGATGAGGAAGATTTGCAAAACCATCTTAGCAGTGTTCGAGACCTTCAAGCCAGGCCAGGTGACCGACAGCATATTCTTCTTCCAAGATACATACAGATGTGCTTATGATCTGTCAGGTCAGCTTTCCAAGGAGGTGATACATGCGTTGTATCAAAGAATCATGTTTCTACCATCCTATCACCTCCAGGCTTTTGAAGAAGCATTCTATACGGGGTTCTTCACCAGGAATACAGATATCTTTGGCCCAAAAATGCTCAACCTACATGCCAGGTACAAATCACTTCTAAAGATGCGGGAAACGATCAGATGAAGCAACAAATCAAGGCCATGTTGGGGATGACATGAGCAAGGAGGGGGGGAGTGTTAGAAGCTGGACACACCCCACGTCATCTAACTACTCGGAGGACTATTATTTTTGTAATTATTCATTCATTGAGGAAAACCTAATTTTTCACCTTGTAATTATTGGGACTTACAGAAGTTTCCAGATTGTATGCCAGTTTTGATATCTAGATTGAGTAGATGGTTGATTTTGGAACTTTAGGGTTTGAGACATTGTAAGGTATATATACCACTTTTTGACCTTAATGAAAGATCTTTTGTCATTTTTAAACAAGTTTGAAGTCTGTGAGTGAGCGTACTGTGTATGTGAGAGAGAGTGTGAGCTTCGTCTTGACGCTACGTGTGCTCCGGTGGTCGGAATCGAGTGCGGAGAAGTACAGCGTGTTTCCCCCGACTAGAGCTACGCGTCGACACCAGCATTGCGCGCGTACTGTCCGGCTTTGCGAGCTCCTTCTACGAGCTTCATCAGTTGTTTGGGTGAGCATACGTTGTCCGATTTTGCATTGTAGCATATCCACGCGTTCACATTGAGTAGAACTACACATTAGGCACTTTAGATTTCAGAAACAAAGACTTGCAGATTTTGGCCAGACATCCTACGTGTTTCTGCACCGGGTGTTATGGGTTGGGATTTTGGTTCATAGACCTTAGGGAGAGTGACCTATTGGTATTAGTAGGGTCTCCTTCAAGTTCTATGGTGTTTTGAGATTGTTTGATGGGAGTTCGGCTCTAGAAAGCGTTGTAGGAAGTTTCCTCTCTTGCACTCTTGAAGGCTGTGACTTAGACAATTGGTAGAGACCTCTGTAGGAATTGGTTAGGAGTCGGTCGAGTGTAGGTTGACACCTTATGCTTGCTTCCATGCGCCTGCGAGTCGAGCTTCGTCCTTACCTGACATTACATGTTAGGTGAGTTCTCGCTGTGCTGACGTCCGTCGCGGAGTATCCGTCCAACATGCCCCCTGTCCATTTCCCGTGACGACCTCGGCGTGCACGGTCCTGGAGTTGAGGCTGCCGAGGTCCATTTTGCGCTTTGCACCCGTCAGTAGATCAAGAATCGTAAGATTGGCTATCTTACTTTGGCCATCCGTTTGTGGGTGATAGGCCCGTAGAGAAATTCAATCTTGTACCTAGATTTTCAAAGAGACCTTTCCAAAAATTACTGGTCATTCTAGGATCTCTATCTAACACAATGGATATTGGCAATCCATGGTGTTTGAAAATCTGGGATATGAAGAGAGTTTCCATTTAGTGTTCTTTAATAGTCTTCTTGACATGAATAAAGTGTGCTTGCTTGCTAAACCTGTCAACTCTTGTCCATATTCTCATATTTCCATGGATAGACTTGGGTAATCCAAAGATAAAATCCATGGATATACTCTCTCATGGTGAATTAGGGATCGGCAATGGCTGGAGTAATCCAGGTTGCTTCCCTTGATCATACTTGGTCTTTTGGCATACCACACATTTTGAAACATACTTGTATGTCCACTTTCATGGTAGGTCAATAAAAGTACATCTCTACTCCTCAAAGAGTAGTTTGAATGCCTCTATGCCCTGCATAGGGAGGAGCATGGGATTCATACATGACTTTTTCATAAAGGGAGGTAACACATAGCCTATTGCCATGGAGAAGATAACCATCATGCAAGGTGAATGGTTCCTATTTCTTCCCCAAAGCAAGGGCTGACATTATGCCTTTAAAGTCAAGGTCAATAGCATACTCATCTATCATAGAAGATAGATCATTGTGAGTTGGTATAGACACAACATTAACTTTTTAGTCGTCGTGAAAGTGCATTGGCCAGTTGATTTTGCTTACCAGCAATGTGAGCAATATGAAAATTGAATTGCGAAAGAAAATTTTTTCCCACCTCATTTGTTTGTCGGAAATCTTTGTTTGCATCATGAAGTACTTGAGACTTTGACGTAAAATGAATGGAGTCCGCAATAGTAATGTTTCCATGTGTCTATGGCATGTAGAACAACTAAAAGCTCTTTCTCAATAAATTCCTAAGACCCATTCATCCGTATTGAGCCTTTGGCTCTCATATGCTATGGAATGTCCTTCTTGAAGCAAGACTGCTCCAAGGAAATCACCACAAGCATCACATTGGACCTCAAATGGCTTTGAGAGATTCGAAAGCAAGGACTGGTTGAGAGGTAAGCTTCTCTTTGAACTTGTCAAAAGCATTTTGCTCCTTAGTAGTTCATCAATACTGAACGTTCTTCTTTGTTAAGTTATGTAATGGTCCTCCTATTTGAGAGAATTTTGCTATGAAGCATCTATAGTATGCACACAAACCAATAAAGCTTCTTAGCTCATGTAGATTCCTTGGATTATGCCATGCTTTTATTACCTCCAACTTTGATGGATCCATACGGATACCACCTTGAGAGATAATATGACCTAAGTATTGAATCTCTTGAAGGAAAAATTTGCTTTTCTTTTGATTGAGAAAAAGCTTGCTCTCCCTAAATGCTTGAAAAATCACTTGGAGATGTTTCTTGTGTTCCTCCAAAGACTTGGAGTAGATGATGATATCATCAAAGAACACTCCAGTGAATTTATGGTAGGGTCTAAAAATTCTCTCCATTAATCAATTGAATGTGGTTGGTGCATTAGTCAAGCCAAAAATGCATGACTAGATATTCATAAAGGCCAAACATTGTATGAAACGTGGTCTTTAGAATATCTTCATTCACTATCCTTATTTGATGGTAGCCACTTTTAAAGTCAATCCTACTGAAGTAGGTAGTGCCTTGTAGCTTATTAAACAGAACTTCTACCTGAGGTACGGGAAATCTATTTTGATAGTGATATGGTTTAGTGCGCGATAGTTCACAAACATGCAGTATGTACCATCTTTTTTTTGCACTAAAAGGATTGGAGAACAAAAGGGATGGGAGCTAGGCCTCACCATCCCTTTGTCTACCAATTCTTGTACTTGCCTCATGATCTCCTCTTGTTGAGCTTGGTAAACTCAATAAGGAGGCTTGTTACGCGGTGAGCTTCCTGATAGGAGCTCAACTCGATGGTCATCATCCCCTTGTTTTGGAAGTAGTCCATAGGGACATCATTGATGAACACATCTTGGAATCCTTTTAGAAAGTTATACAAGTCAAACTCTTCTTGATTCCTACCATTTACATTTGATGAAATATTAGGACCTTTTGGGGACTCTTTGACACAAATCATGTACGCAGAAACTAGCTCTTCATTGATTTATCAAGAGCTACAAGAGGATTTACAAGTGGTATAGTACGACTAGACTCATTAGTATCTATATACATATTCTTTCCCCTGTAGGTGAAGTAAATTCTCCTTTCAGGGAACTTCATGTTGGCAGCCATAGGTTGAACCATGGTGCCCCTAGGATAGCATCCTTAGGTTGGAGAGGAGAGATAAAGAAGTCTTCTTTATCGACATAGATTTGAACATGAAGCCTCAACTTCCCAATCAAGGGAGTAACGGAGGCTTTTTGTCCCTTGAAAGCGGCATTGGCAGTTATAGTATCTCCCATCTCAAAAGCTTGAATGCCCAACTTGGTGGCCCACTCCATTGATATGAAGTTGTGAGTAGAGCCAGGATCAAACAAGATGAAGGCATCATGATCCCTTACCTTTCCCAAGCATAGAAGAGAGGCGAACCTTTACAATGAGCATCCTCTTTTGGAGCTTTGATGGTGGAAGCTCTAGGAGTCTCATTGCGAGCATTTCTCTTGGGGCAAGAACAATAACCATGTCCTTGTTCCCCACACTTAAAACACTTATGGTCCTTTTGAAAAGCTTCAAGCTCTTCAGAAGAGAGTTTGTTTTTACCTCTCCCTTCTCCTTGGACCGATTGTTGTTGTCGTTGGAATGGCCTTGGGAAAAATTTTGAGCATTGGTTTTCCCATTGACATGACTTTTGTCTTTATTTTCCATGGGCTTGACATTACGTCTAGCCCCTTGTTGGAAATTGATGCGTGAAGCAACCATGGTGTGGTGGATTAATGGTGATAGAACCAAGCCGTTGGGAGTTGACATACTCGGTCATTTCTTCGGGTAATCCTGCACAAAATTGTTTCTTTTGCTCCGCAAAGTCTATCTTTTAGAAGACAGTAGCCTTGAGATGTAAGTCCCAAAACTTGTCTGCGTATTTGTGGATAGACTCATGAGAGACAAGCTTCAAATCGCGCCATTTAGTGAGCACTTTGTCCTTTGCATAGCTTGCAAGGAATTGCTACATGATGGAAACTCGTAGAGGTTTCCATGTCTTTGGGGCTTTACTGTTGCCACAAAGGCTAGCCCACCATTGACGAGCTAATTTTTGAAAGTGCATAGCTACATGGAGTAGCTTGGAGGACTCTGTGAAGTCCTCGTCTCCAAAGGCCACATCAAATTGTTGGATGAAGGCCAACACTTTGTTGGTAGCACCAAAGGTGCCATCATAGGTGAGAAAAGACATACTCTTTCCTCCCTCTTTGAAATTCTTGAGCTTTTCGGACCTTCACCATGTAGGGTAAGATTTGCGATGTCCTCCCCTCTTGTATTCTCTGAGAGAATAGCCATAGCTTTGTCAGAAGAGAAGGAAGGTGAAGAAGAAGAAGAAGAGGGTGACCTCTTTCTTGCCCCTTTCTTCGTTTGTTTCCTCTCTTCCCTTTCGGAATGACGAGGAGAAGGACTATGGGTTAACCGCTTCCTCTTGGGAGGAGTTAACGATCGTTTAGTCCTCCGTCTTCGTCGAGCCACATCTTCGGAGGAACTTAGGGATTCATTACTTTTGTGTTCTTTGGATTCATACTCTCCTATGGAAGAGATTCTTCTTTTGGGGGTCTCATCAAGAGGCCTCCTAAGCTCTCTCTCCTCTGGGAGAGGAAGGGTAATCCCATAAGCACGAAGTTGTTGATTAACTTTGGCTTGCAAAGCAGGGTTGCCCATAGCTTGTTGCAACCTAGTAACAAGATAATTAACAAACATGGGGGCATCATCATTAGCACCTTCATGTGCAAAATCAAAGTTACCAATGTTCATTCTACTCTCTTGGTTATTGTCAGCCATGTTAGCAAAATTTGTGTGTTTACTTAGTGTATCCTTTGGCAAGTCAAAACCTTAGTTTCTACTCATCTTAGCCTGTGAAAATAGGCACTTAATTATCTACACCCACTGCTCAAAGTGGTTAATTATAGAGAGTAGTGGAGTGGGTCTAACATAGCAGAGTTGTCGAGGGACAGCTCCTTTTGGACTCCTTATGGCTCAATAATGGTAAAGACATAGGCAAGTCTAAAGAGACTCCATTTTTAAGACCAAAGCTCTTGAGGTGTGAACCATATCCCACATAGTGGGCACAAAAAAATTGATAATAGATCCCAATCCCACTTACCCTTATATAATTAACAAAATCAACCATTAATAGTCTACTCAAGGACCTCTCTTCTTAAACAAGAAAAGAGAAACCAAATGCTCTGATACCAATGTAGTGAAAATGACCTAAGAACTTTAAGACTAGCGGAATTAGGGAATGCGATAAAGCACTTTTGCAAGATTACTTTGTGAGCATAGCGGGTAAACTTAATTGATAATAGCAACATAAACATGGTACCTAGTTAACTTGGCATGTACTTTTGCAAGAGAGAGAGAGAGAGAGAGAGAGAGAGAGAGAGTTTAGAGAACATGACAATAATTGAGGACCGGATTTATACGTAGCCAGTCCCCCCTCCAATAGGCATTTGTATTATAGTTTCTCCCATCAAGAGAGAATTGGTACAATACAATCTTTGTGTTCCTTGTGACCTAGGTGATGCAATGAAGATGGAAAGCTTCATGCATCACCAGCATAACATAAACTTTGTAGAAATCATGAACTATCCCAAGCCTCAGTCCCAAGGCCTCAAACACCTTCAAAGGTGGAGAGAGCTAGTGGGGAATGAGGATAGGGAAGAGGAAGAAGAAACATTCCATAGGAGAAAGAAATAGTTCCTCACTTATCATCACTCTTCTTGCTAGCATACATAATAGCATAATATAATGAAGGTGGAGAAGATGGCAAGCTTAAGCATTGAAGCATGGATCTTGGTTGGATTTGCATTCCATAGCCAAGAGTGTTGGACTAGGCACTCAACTTCTCAACAAGCTTGGAGAAGGAGGTGGAGTTCCTCTACTTTCAACAAGTGAGAATGCTTGAAAACATGAGTGTGTGAGAGGTGTATACCCCCCCAACACACCCCTTGGTTTCTTGGGGTGAGTTCTACCTTTTTCTCATGCCTCAAGCTCATTGGACCCCTCTCCCCCTATCCAATCATATGCACCATGCATTTCAAGTACATGAGTAGTCTTTGGACAAGTGTCCTCCTTACCCCTTAAAGAGAGAGAGAGAGAGAGAGAGAGAGAGAGAGAGAGAGAGCTTGAAAATATCTAGATATTTTTTGAATGGAATTAGAATCTCATTGGACTCCTCTTTAGCCCATCCAATAGCATTCAAGCACACGATGTGGCTAAGCATAGGGAGAGTCTAACGTGTGTCCCATGTGCCCCTTGAGAAAAGGGGGTGCCCTTTGGGTGAGTGGGAGGTTAAGTCAGAGATTCCCCTAACTTTGGGGATTTCCCCCTCCTTTGTAGGGTCTCTTTTTTACTCAATCACCTTACCCCCCATGCATGGGAAGTTTCTCAAGCACCTTCCTCATCAAGCATCACAAGCACATCAAGCACCTTACTCATCAAGCATGACAAGCACCTCAAGAACCTTAGTCATCAAGCACGAAAAGCACCTCAAGAACCTTAGTCATCAAGCACAACAAGCACCTCAAGCTTAGGTTGGGTTCCCACCTCAAGCTCAGTCCTAGCTTGACTTAGGTCAAAGGACTTTTAACACTAACTATTGGAGGTTTTTAATGAGGCTAACCCTAGTGTCTTTTAAGCTCCATTAGCTAGCCTTGCTCTTTGACATACCATCTCTCTTTTGGATCCCTTTACCATTAAGCACATGTCTAAATTCTAACCCTTGTTCCCGTTTATTATCCCATATTAAGTGATCAGTTTAATATGAGAAAATCATTTGGGTTGGTTAGGTATTAGATTTTATAACAGGTGAGTCCATTGCAGCCAAGCATGCTCTTTCCTTGTCCTTTCAAAAGCATGAGTAGGGACAAGGCTAGCAGAGCACTTAGTAGGCCAGGTACATTGCATTTTTTATTTTTTCTTTGCACTTCTAGGTTTTCCAAGAAAAAAATATAGGATGAAAAGGTTTCAAGAACTTTAAATATTGTGCTTGGGCTAGCAAAGAAACAAAGTCAACTTCACTATAATATGGCTTGACCCTTGCCTTTTTGTCGTGCATGGTATGTGTGTCTAAAAAAGCATTAAAAAACTCTGAGCCTAGACACCTGACCAAGGTTCATTAGTGAAATTTCATTATGTTTCATTAGTGATTTGTCATTATGTGAAGCAAGGCTTCAATTTTATGCATATGACATAGTAACTTTCAAAATTTGAGATATGCTATCAGCATACATACTTGGGGGACATTCAAAATGTATATGAATGGTCTTTTAACATACAAACTTGGAGGACATTAGAAGTGTATATGAATGGTATTTCATTGGGTGTGAGCATCACCCAAGCCAAGGGTCTTACGCGGTACATAGGACCGCTCTTAGTAATATCAAAATCCATGGCTATGAGCCGAATTCAAGTAAGGACTGTAAAATCAGATTGAAATTCACCCTAAAGCGAGCATTTGCATTTGGATTTTGAGATGGTTGGCACCAACCAGGCAACAAGATTGGAAAAATTTAAGTTTTTATTATTTTTTATGTGCCATTTTTAACATTTAATTTGGAAAGCATCATAATTTTCACAGCAAGGTGCTTTGCGAGGTTTCTACCCCACTCCATAATAGGGAGTGGGGATTCTACCTCATGTGAATGCCCTCGTCATTGATTTAGGATCTACTACACAATAGCCACCAGGGTTAGAACACAGGCATTATAATGATACAAGTTCACATCACAAGGTTCAACTGTGTTGTATCAATGCTAGTTCTAAATAGTGCAAGGTACTTAAAGGTATTGGCTACAACCATTGAGTCCGACCGTGTAGCCAAGGGCTTATTGATATATTTCTTTGGAGTTTCATTCAAGTTGTGCAAGTAAGGTGGACTTCATTCCACCCAAGCTACTCTTAAGGATTTCACTGTAATGCAAGATACTCTATCAAGGACATCGTTGCCACCTAATGGTCACTTATTAGCTTGATAATTGACAAGAAGGGTTTAAATTAAGATGGTATCTGCATGCACTAGAGTCACATGATTATTTCAAAATAAGTAAGTTCTTCTTTGTTTTGAATGATTTTTATTGATGATTCTTGTGTCGAAGATGTTGTAGGAGTTGCTGCAACTTTAAACTTCTATTCAATAGCATTTAAGGATGATATATTTGCTTTTGTTGCATATGACAGCATCAGTAGGCACTATATATCTTATTTTTTATATGCACAAGGTGCACGCAAGCATGGCTTGGCTATCAAACAACCAATTTATGTGATTACATGACCCTTCTAAGATGATTTACTTCTATAGAAAGCAATCATGGCCTTGCTATCAAACAACTAGTTCATGTGATTACATGAATCTTTTAAGAAAGCCTCAAGGCAGGCAATCTCTTGTTCCCACTATAGCTTTGTGGACTTGCACCCACACATTTGTGAATGAGTTATGTTGGTCAAATAACTCTCTTAAATCTATGCAAGGCATCTCTTAAACAAAAAACCAAAGAACAATATAATTACTTTCTTTTGGGTTTTGAGAATATTTCTCTCAAGGGAGAGATATGATTGTTTAATGATCTAGTTGTGAATAAGATTTCAGCTTGTGAAGACCTCCTACTTAGTCTATAGCACCAATTGTTTCTATAGAAGCACCATTTATTTGGGTATGAGACGCAACTTGTGATTAACAAATCACTCAACAAGTGTTGATGGTCACTTGTCCTCATACTTTTGCTTTCAAGGAGATGAGTTCTCAATTTTCAATGGGTAATAGATAAGATCACTATACCAATGTGCTTACAATAATTTTTGGTAGCAAGGTAACCTATGATGGTACCCATCTATCTAGTGGTTTTAGTACTTTTAGAATCTGACCAAGGGTTTTAAGTTTCCAAGACAAGTCAAAAGGGGGTTTTTAATTGTGCAACCGTGTTGCACAACTTGTTTTGATGCAAGTGACATGGTCATGCCTAGCTACATGGTAGGAGTTATGAGAAGGATTAAAGGTTCGCATATTGGGTACCTCCTCCAACAAATTTTCCTTATCCTTCTTACTTTTTGTTATGATGGAATCAAGGGTAGACTTCGGATATTATCTACTCTTTTAGTGGTCACCTCTCTTAAGAGATCATAGGTCTACAAGGTAGGGATCTTTTTGGCACATGTTGTCATTCACAAGGCATGGTCTAAGAACTCATGGAGTTTGGTTTAGGTAGTGTGGAGCAAGGTTTATGAGGGTCTCTCTCACTCATGTCACTGAGTGTTTCTAGTTACCTCCACAAAGAGGTACTTTTTGTACTTGATAGATGTCACATATGCTAAAATTATGTGTCACAGAAGAGTTGATATGTGCTAGTCAAATCCATTTATTAGACTGTTTCAAGCATGCGATATAAAGAACAATTTCAGTGTGGCTAGAAATTTCCAGATATCTAGTAAGACTTGTCAATCTAACAAGGACTGTAAACAACATTCACAGATGGTTGTTTTAGTTTTTTTAGGTTGCAAATTTTCATACCTATTATGAACATAGCAAAGGCTATGTCATGTCAATGAAAATGTTTTATCACTTGTACCTATTGTAATCTATGTTCACATATGATTTATATATTTTAATAGGGCCACCCAACACTTTTTTGTATAGCTTATTATAAATTTCTAAGATTCAAGATGGGAAGTGTTTAGGTCATTCTAAGCAAGTAGAGTGTGCATGAGAGAAATTATAGAGCTCAACAGTCTGCACAACACACAGCACAAAGTGGAGCAAAGTGTAGGTGAGAGCTCAACAGTCTGCACAACACACAACACAAAGTGGAGCAAAGTGTAGGTGAGAGCTTAGCAGGAGAGTGTGTGAGCTTTTTTTCAACATAAACACTCACACTCTTGTACATACCAAGCCCCAACTCCCTCCTACGTGCACGTGCATAGACACTTTTACAACCCTAGATTTGCACATGGATTTGTACCCAAAGAGATTATTTATGTACGCATCATACAGAGCTAGAGAGAGAGAGAGAGAGAGAGAGAGAGAGAGAGAGAGAGAGAGAGAGAGAGAGTTCTTTATAGCCATCCCTAGCCAAAACACGAAGAGAGAAAGGGAGAGCTTCATGCACATCCCTCTAGGCACATATAGCCGCAAAGGGATGATTTGAGATGCCATTGTTACATTCATCTTGGATCCCTCTAATGTTATGAAAAGCTTTGAAGGCATTGAGACAATTTTGAAGCTTAGCTTCATGGTGTTGGATATTGCTTTGATGCCAGTCTCTATCAACGGCTTGATTTATGTATGCATTATGAGATCAAATGCTTACTATGTAGTCTCATAGCAGACGACTTATGCTTAACTCAAGGTTGAAGCATTAGAAGGCACTTGAGTGAACCTTTTTCTACTTTAGAGCTAGCTATACATCTTAGGTTGTTGTGTCTCAAGGGAAGATCTGCTTTTTTGGACTTGGGTTGGACTGGTTGTGTGATGACACACAAGTGTCCACTAGTGGTTCTTGTTTCATGCTTAATAGGTCATGCATGTCTTGGTTGAGCAAGAATCAAACTTTTCACTTGCCACTTCTAGTTGTAATGATGAGTACAGGGTGGCTTTCATATGTAGTATTGAGTTGGGGAGACAGCCTTCCAAGCCTTGAAGAAAAGTTTATGGCAGGTGGTTGAAGTGGATAATGCATACATGGTGTCAGTCCCGTTGGTGCTAATTAAAAAGCAACCGACGGTGGTGGCCAGTTCGTCTCTGGTATTTGGCTTTAAGGGTAGAGTACCCTCACAGATAGAGCTCATCAAATGGATTTCTAGTCCGACAGTTTTCAACCATGGTGGAATAATTGATTATGTCCAGTATTTGACCAAAGTGCTCTTCAATGTTAGGTTCAACGACCCCATTGATTGACAGGATCCTAGCCAAAAGCCCATTGTACCTCAATCGCTCCCCAGTTTGTGTCTTGCCATGGAACTCGGCTTTTGAATCCGCAAAGGCCTTCAAGGATTTGTGCCCCGTATGGGTTGATTTTGTCAACTTGCCAATTTGGTTGTCTTTGGGTATTCCTATGTTCGTACCAGCGCATAGGAAGTTGGGAACAGCAACAAATAAAGTGTGCATTTGCTGGGATATACGTAAACCTCCTCCAGAAAGCATATGGTGATCAATGTAGGTGCAGGTTTGAATGTGATCACTCTTTAATTTGATACTTTTTTCCGAGCATGTTTTAAGTTCAATGGGTGGGGCCACTTTGCTAGAGATTGCCATCTGAATATTTCTAAGGAAGTCAAAGAGGATAAAGCTGAACATGCACAAGAAACCGAATCTACATTATCCAGCATGTACGTTGAAGCTGCAAAGCAAGGAGAAGGTGGGAGAAGCAAGGACTCCCCCATTGGCAAGGGGTTGTGGATTTCATGTTGCTTTTCCACAGGAACCGTTTGATAGGCTTCAAGAATTCTTTCCAATTGGGTTTGCTCAATTTTAGCAGCAGCAATACAAATGAAATGTATGGTATCATGAAAGAATTAATCACCATGACTCTACTATGGAAGGGGAGGAGCACAAACTTCCATCTTCTCATTTTACTATTTATTTTGGTCAAAAGCTAGTTAAAACTCTGTTTATTTGTGCCCGCCCCAAGTGGAGATCCTAATTGTCTAAACACAATGCCCTTGCCTATAACTTCTCCTGACCATTTTGTGGGGTCAAAGGAGTTGGTTTCTGAGAGAGGTATCAATCTTGATTTCTATATATTGCACATTGAGCCAGAGGCAGAGGCAAAAAGTTGAACAATCTTGAGGGCTCTTCTTAGCGTTTTTGACTTAGCTTTAAGAAAGAGAAAAGAGTCATCTGCAACTAGCTTTGCAAGCAGTTGTTTTCCTTCAGGAAGTGAAAGACCTTAAATTTCCCCTTTTGCCACATTGTCCTCAAGTGAAGTCACCAGAGAGGGTGAGAGCTAGTAGAAAAAATCAGTGGGACAAGGGGGCAGCCTTTCTTGATCAAACGCTCAACCTCAAACCCTCCTACTTTCTTATTGTTGAAGAAAATATCAGAGTAACTTCCTTCCCCCATCTTGCAAACTATTGCACACATTTTGGGTCCAATGCCCAAAGCCTTCATGAATGCCTTAATGTAAGACCATGAGATTCTGTCGTAAGCCTTATCTAATTCAAGATGCAGGAGGATACATTCTTGCTTGGTGAATGAATCATATTTAATGCAAGCCATGGCCACCAAGATGTTGTCATAAATTGATCTTCCTTTTATGAATTCATGTTGGTGGGGGGTGATGAGTTTGTTCAAGGTTTGAGCCAGTCTTAGCACAATCACCTTAGCAATGATCTTGTACGTAACCGTCATCATGGAGATATGCCACAAGTGCTTAATCAAAGATCAACATATCAACTTGGGAGTAGGTTTGATTAACCCCCTTTTCAGGTTGGCATCTAATTGCCCCTCCAGCAAAGCCCTATTAGCTAGCTGCACTATCGAGATTTTAAGATCCTCCTAGAACTCTTTAAAGAATTTGGCAATTAGTCCATCCCACCCAAGGGACTTTCCTTTCCCATCGCATGCAAGGCAGTCCAACATTCATCAATAGAGATTGGCCTCTTTAATACTTTTGATTTAGTAGGTGGTACATCACATTTGATCGTACCAAGAAGGAGGGATATGGACTCCTCGACCCCCATGAGTGCAGACTTCCGGCTGACCAATAATTTGGTTGAGATGGTTGAGCATGAGCTTGGCCATATCATTCTGGTCTCTTAATACATTCCCCCTCTCATCAGTGATTGTTATAATAGAGGCCCTTCTTATTTTAACTTTGAGAGATCTGAAGAAATGAGCCTGGTTAGCGGGTTTGGGTTTGAGGGCAAGCTCTCTGGTCAGTAGTCGGGCCTTATGATCACCTTAGATTGCAAATCAACAAGACATGATTTGGCCTCCAGCCATATTTTGTGCTCTTCCTCAAGAGTCATTCCTTCTTGCTTTCTTTTGGCTAGTTCCTCTACTTCCTCCTTCAGCTCCCTGTTTGCATCCTCTCGATTTTCACTTTGGGCTCTCCTTGTTTTATTGCTGATTGGATTCTAAGCACCAAAGAGGGCCAGGCTCAAGGGTCAGTAGCTCCCACATCCTATCTTAGCTTGTAAAGGGCCATCTTAGCTAAAGACCTGAAGAGGAGTTCCTTAAAGAGATGCTCCCTGAGACTAACTTCTTCTTATGCCCCTCCAAGGAACTATCGTCACTCATTATTGTCCCTAGCTATATGGAACTTCAAGGGAAATTGATCCACATGCTCTTGGAGGTATTGACACATAGCATCACAGATGAGGGGAGCCAATCTACCTCATGGGAGACGTAGCACCTGTCCAAATGGGATGTCGTGTTGGTATAGTGTAGGCTTGTGTATGTCAAGCCAAGAGAGCTACTCCACGGACCTGCATTCCCTAAATTGAGCAACGCCTATTTCTTGTAGAGTGCTTTCCATTTGGATTTTTTAGAGCCAACCTTTTCCTTGCGAGCTTCAACCATGTTGAAGTCTCCCATGATGCACTAGTCACCTTCAAGAGTTCGTTCCTTGAGATCCACCCATAGTTTGGCTCTCCCCTTAGGATCATAGGGAGCATGGATGTTGATTATGGTGAAGGACTGGCCTGCCCACTTGACCCTTACCCCAAGGACTCTACCTGAGATGTAGTTAAACACAACCTATGGCTCCAACTCCCTGTCCAAAATGGAGATCAACCCACTAAACCCCAGAGCACCATTGCCATAGGACACCTACTTATTCCCTATATTCTGCTTCCTGCATCAAGATGGTGCTCCAACAATTCATAGCTGCTTTTTAGATCTCCTCTCAAAAGAGAGTGCTTTTCTTTGTAGACTTTATGCATTTCACATTCCAGAACTGAATATGTAAGTCGTCCATTATGGGGAGAGTGGAACAAACTCCTCCACATATGAAGAACCATACCTCGCCACCTCCCCTTCACTGTCCACCTCCACCACATTTAACTGAGAAGCGAATAGCTCCGAGGTAAGAAATTCCTTTGGATTCCTATCTTGAAGCACCTCAATGACGTTATCTACATTCATTGGGGATTATTGATTATTTGGAGGGTTCTCCTTGCGGTGGAAGTTGCTTCGCACCAATGTTTTTACTCGCTTGTACTTGATCAAAAAGGCTTGCCAGTCCTCATCCATCAACATGGGGGCCATGGGCAAGAAAATTTCTTGACGCAGCTTCATGGGAGGTTTGATCACACAGGGAATGTAGCGAAGTGCAAACTTGGCGAGGCTTGGTTGTTGATATGGACCAAAAACAAGAATGGGCTATCATGGCATGACATATGATAAACAACGCAAAACTTGCCTCAAAAGGGGGCATATGGAAGAAGGCCACTGTGTTGGTCAAGATTTTGGCACCTTTCTAGACATCCTTGTAGCTTGTTGGCTACACAGGGGATCTAGCACAAAAGTGTAACAAAGCAATTTTAACCCTAGAATGGGGGGAGAATTTCCTATACTTCATGGATTCCTCTCGCAATTGGTTCCCCTAGATCTTCAAATTTGGAAAGGGTTCCTTGGACCCCTTTTGGAGGAAACTTGCATGGCTGGTAAGCAACAAAGGGATTTCTAAACTTTCTCATCTTTGGGATAATATAACATAATTTAGGAATATACGAAAGGCTTTTGATCAGTATCAATAGACTCTTCATTAGGGCCAAAAACGGCTAAAAAAGGGTTGTTTGTTAATCTAAAGATTAGGAAATAGTTCAATAGTCAATTGAAACGTATACAAAAGTATGGCACTCTTGTCTCCCCTACCTTGGGTCTTTATGGTCCTATTTTGGTGAAAAATGACTAAATGACCCATTCTTTTGGATAAAATTGCTATATTTGGGTGTTTTCGGCGGCTAATATTAAAGTTTGGGTCCAAAGTACTGGCCTTTTGTTCCATTTTTATTTCACAAAATCAAGCTAGAAGATACAAAATCTCCCTTTTCAAACTCTGAACACAACGCCATTTATGACAAATCATCTAGTTTTTTCAAACGTCTACTTTTTTCACCTTCCCTCCATTTTGTGAGGGTTTTTCTCTTTTCATTGCATTTTCAAGTCCCACGCTCTTCCTCTCCAATCTCTGAGCTTCCATGGCATCCACCACTACACGTCGTCCTTCTCATAGTATAATTTCTTGTGATTTTCATAACATCAAAGAAATAGTCTTTTAAACCTCATGTCTTTTTCTATGAATGACTGGGTAACAATGCTTCCTTCATGAAAAGGTGCCCACAGAGTGAAAAGAACCAAGACAGATGAAGTGAAAAACCATTGGAAAGGTTGTGTTCTTTCCTTCAAAGTGACCAACAGTGGTTATGGCCAAAGACATGGTGCTAAACTTGGATGAGTATTCCATTCTCCATTCTCACTATAAGGAACACAAAACTTATATATTTGATACAACCAATCTTTATCTCATTTTTCTCTCATTTTATTTATTTTTTCTTTAATTTCAATTATCTTTCCATCAACAGCTATGGAGTATTAGCCTATTGAGAGCTTAAATGGTGCATTCACAGCTAGTCACAAAGGGATTGTAGGCGTTACGGGTACTAACAAGCCATCCTCTCTTTACAAAATAGTTGGTATGTTTGTGTATTTTGCAGATACGGGGTTTCATCAAGAGAAGGTACACCTTCATTCCCAACTTCATCGAAAGCCCTTCCTTAACTAGGGCTCCTAAACTATAGAGTTGTCACTGGCCGATATTAGAGCTTATAGAATTGAAGGCCAATACATCATCAATTCCCATAGCCTTTATATTCAAAGTTGTATTGTCCATATTTATTCTCTGAATTCCAGGCACAGTTGTTGGTCATAGCACTTTCTTGGTCCCAATTTGTCTACTTACCTTGCTCATTGATTTGTAAAAGCTTGAGAAATGGATGTGATGACAAGTGAATCAAACCCTAGCTTGGGATTATAGACATTCTGCTTAAAAAAACCTGGATCTACTACAGAATAAACTCCACCATTGGTTAAAGATGCCTCTGCAATTGTAATTGGCTTGGCCACCCAAGACGGTAATTTTCAACAAAGCACAAACAGAACTGAAAGAACTTAAAACACTTAACGGAAAGCAACAAGAGAGGTCGACACGAAGCGATGAAGTTCCTCTTCCAAATGCACTAACCCCAAAGTCTAGCACCCCTTTTCGATACTTCTTCCTATCATTGATAATCACACAGTACAATTGTCGGAGGAGCTTGATTGCATCCTTATAAAGAGCCGAGTGAAAGGCATGAGGTCCACGTGCCCCAAAAGCTTGTCACAGCCAAAAACAACAACCCTCCAAAAGCTTCACCACAAATTGACCCAACGTTTACATCAGGACTTGACACTCATCAGCAAAAAACTTACCGCGTTTTAAGAAAATTTGCACTTCGGTAGTACGGCCAACCATGCCACATCATCACTGTTATTTTATGTTTTCTCTATTGGGTCTGTCCTAAGCCATGTAACGTTATCACTTTTGTGACAGCAATGTCGGTTGCAACCACCGCTTTCTTTTCCTTGTTCCTAGGGGCTGGGTCAAAAATTCTTGTCTGCACTCCACTAAGAAGGGCACTAAAACATTAGGACCAAACCCCTTCCTTCTCTCATCCAAGGTCTGGTACATTGTATCAATTTCATCATGTCCTATTAAAAAGTTTAGAAGGATATCACCTTCTAGAAAATATGACCTTTTGGCTCCGTGAAACGTATCCGTATGATAGTAATAAGTGCAACATCTAGATAACATCATTGATAAGTCGGAGAGAGATTGGATTTTGTTGTGATAGAGAAGTAGTAATTATTTTATGAATGCATATTTACGAAGTTATTTGAATTTCTCTATGAATTTATATTATGAAATTGTTTGAGTTTCTAATATTACTGCTTGAAGTTTATGTACTCGGTTATGTTGACTTTGAAGTTTCTTCTAAGGCCACTCTGGTTGCCAAGAGACAACATTTCTAATGCCCGAGCTCCCCAAAATCTATAGCCCTTTTGGCGGAGTGCATCACAAGAAGTTTGGACAAATTCTCACAATAATTCCCACATGTGACTTACCTCAACATATGAGCTTCTGTGAGGGAGGCACCGCATACCTAGCTAGGTATGCGGTGCCTCTCGAGTAGAAGCTCATGATGTTATTCATTGTATAAAAAACACGGGAAAAGACTCCGGTTTCCTACATGAGAAAATTTCTAAATATTCTTGTGCATGTAGCACCCACAAGCTGCTCGGTGACTCTACATTGCATCATCAAGGCTCCATTGTTTTGCATATCACTAGCTCAATAACTATGGGTAGGTGCAGCTTGGCAGGTGTCTTGTGGACTCGAGAAGAGGATGGCATTGAAAGCACCTGCACGTGATCTAGTATACTCCCTTGTCAGAGGTCAGAAAGCAGCTTCGCTGTATGTAAGCACTCAAGAATCTCAGGCATTCGCTTTGAGGCTTTCGAAAAATGTCTTCTGGCCCCTCGGCAAGGTCGATGATGAGCTCTGCTAGCCTTTGTCAGAACATCCAATGTTGGATTCTAGACCTTCAGGACAAGGGACAAGTGCTCTAAAGCTTTCAAACCCATCAACATCATCCTTCTGCGGGCCAAAAAGCATCCATGAGCTGCTTGTCATCAACAATAATATTAAAAGAAACCATGACGTCAATATTAAAAGTACTCGTGGGCAATGGCCTACATCATGCCAAGCGGCCACGTCTGGAAATCAAATCTTTCTTATCTACTCGAGTGTCGGGAATCATGTAAATGGTGTTATCTTAATCTAAAAAAGGCAAATAACCCGTTTGATGATGTTAATTTATAAGGCTTTATACGTGTACATACTTATATATATATATATATATATATATATATATATATATATATATATATATATATATATATATATAAAAGTATGTATAGATATAAATGTGTATATATATATATGTACATATGTGTGTATATATATACCTCTATGTGTGTGTGTGTGTTTTGTGGAGTATTGAACTATATACTTATTCACAACTTGAACCATATGATTCAAAAAGAAAACTGACAAAGGTAAATAAAAATGAGTACATACATTTTTTCCATTAAACATATGTACATTTGAAATAAGACTTTGATGTTTAAATTACATCTAAGAAGAAAAAAAGTTTAAGTAGCAGCAGTAGAAGTTTCCTGCTTACTCTTGTCAAACAACAATTGAATCCAAAGATAAAAGAAGCCGAAATCCTTACTTGCAACCATCATGCAAACAAAAAAATCATTAGCATTTTTATTTAGTCATGGAATGCAAGTATAAGACGAACACGGCAATTGTCATCCATGTCCCTCTTATCTATACATTAAATATTTTTTCAATAACGACAAGTAGCGTTGTCAGTATGCTAATGACAGCAAAGATTACATATTTTACACTTGTTAGTATGTTACAAATCAATTTTTCAAATCATAGAATTGAGCTAGGTAGAGTCATGAATAATTTTTCAAAGCTCATTATTGAGCTAAAGCAGAGCATGAGTAGCCTCTACCTAAGAGGTAGTACAAAACATCTTGTAAGCATGGTTTTTTTCCTTTTCTGTTGAGTTAGAGACCAAAAATAGGTATTAGGCACTTATGGATTTAGAAAAATTACGACATTGAAAAAGTTTATTTGAAAGCCTATGGTTATGTACCCTGGGTATGTGCCATCTTTGGAAACATTAACTTATGTATTAGAAATAATCCTTAAAACACCTTATGCAAACAAAATGCAATAGTGAGCAATATGATTAATCTATGGTTATTCCCTAAGCAGTAAGCATTTAGACATAATTATAACCTTCTACAATTGTAAGTGTATGAAATGGTTAATAACCATGTGTTTTCCCAATAATTTGTGACACCCAATTAGGCATAGATGCTTGGTTTTATTGTCACTGTTTCTTGATGAAGAAAAAACCATAGAATTATGTAATGTAGAGGAC
The DNA here is from genome assembly GCF_014529385.1 of Adiantum capillus-veneris. NCBI lineage: Eukaryota > Viridiplantae > Streptophyta > Polypodiopsida > Polypodiales > Pteridaceae > Adiantum > Adiantum capillus-veneris. The sequence continues at coordinate 79,314,040 of NC_140952.1, read as the reverse complement.
GTATTCCACCTAAGAGGAGGAAGATGAGCCCACGGTATCAATATTTGTTTTATTTTCTTTCATGAGGGTGGCCACATTGACAAACTAGTCGAAAGAAGACCCTGAGCTCGTGTAATCCTCCAATGATTGCAAGGCTTCTAGATCACATGAGGGTTACACTTTATATGGGCAATGATCTCGGTCAACAGGGTGTGTCTTGGTGCTTATAATTGCTAAGGTTTGTAAATTGAAGCTAATATAGACTTGCCGAACTGGCAACGCTCACGATCAAAGAGAAAGAGAACGAGGTCCTTCAACTCATGATTCGATTGCTCCAAACGGAGGGGATGGGAATGCAAGGGCTTACTGAGAACAGGTGCTCGACATTTTGTGAAGCCACTGTATCGTATGATGTGCACGAAGCGCTTAAATAGGGTTCATTGTGTGTTTGTGTATGTGTACGAGACAGAAAGAATAAAATAGAGAAAAAGAGAAAGACTGCGCCAAATTCTGTTTCAGCTGGGTCATGAACTTTTCTATTATGTCAGGCTCACCTAGCTGTAGCACCCTCTTGACAAGGTTGCCCATGTGTGTGTGTGTGTGTGTGTGTGTGTGTGTGTGTGTGTGTGTGTGTGTGTGTGTGTGTGTGTGTGTGTGTGTGTGTGTGTGTGTGTGTGTGTGTGTGTAAAACACATCCATACTCAGTGAATCCATATAATGGCGTGGAATTGCCTCATCACGAGTTGTACGCATGCCGCAGGCGGTCTGGCAAAGCTGAGCGCATTCCTTGGCTTCATTTGAACAGTTATGGAGCGGTGTTGCATGGCGAAAAAATGGTTCTTTTTCCACCGTTTAATAACAAAATCTAATAAGTGTTGTTCACACTTGAACATCTCTAAATAGAGAAGGTATAAGAAACTATATTCAAAAAAAAAAAATTCATGGTGTACGATTGTCGAAACATTATTGCACTCATAGCAAATACCTCTAAACTGCACGGCAGATCAAAAATTACAAAACAACATTATTCCACTAACTCCTTGGCGAGTGGTGTTGACAGCAGTTTTGTGGATGGTTATATCCTCAGCTTAAGATGTAGAGAAGCCAAAAACTGTCATGACAATACGCAATTGTAGTTCAACAAAAAATTACAAATAAAAAGAGATTGAATCTCATTTGGTATCCCTCCGTAGAGGGTATTGTTCCCAAACCTTAGCTTCACTCTATCGATCGTATTGACGACAATGGCCAGTGTACGCACCAAGCTAGTTTAGCACCCCAGTGAAAGGTGGAGAATAATGGAAGTCTCCTGGTTTTTAGTAAAAAATCTAGGTTTTTATCAAAATTTAATATTTATATTAATATCAAATTGCAAGCCTGCCAAATAAGATTAGTTGAGGAGGTGCATCCCATACGCTGTATTTTTTTATAAAGTTCCATGTGCAAAGGATATTTCGAGGCTGTTTGTAACTTTTTGTGATTAATGCAATTCCAGCTCAGTTGAGCACTTTCAAAAAAAAAATCCTTCGATAGTCCAAAAGGACTAACTAAAACACTTAGCAAGCGATAAATTGACTTGCCAAAAGTAAAAGAGGTGAGGGAAAAGGATACTCAAAGGGTGGAAGGGAGGAGGGAAAGGGGGTGAAATTTTGCAAAGAGGTTTACACCAAACGTGTTTCGCAATTAGCTCTTCAGTGGTGTAAACCATACATGAGGTGTAGGAGGGTTTAAATATGTATCCAACAAAGGGTGGAGGGGTTCCCAAGGTAGTAAGCACAGAGTTTAAAGAGGAGGAGGCCTCTTTAATAAGGAAGAATTATCTCTTTAATGGGGTAGGAAAAGGAGGGAAAAGGGGAGGCTTAAAGAGTGCATTTTAAGGGGGTACAAAGAGATGGGGACTTTGACCAAAATTTATGGAGGAAAGGGGGGGGGGGGGGGGGGGGGGGGGGGGGGGGATTTGTAATGGTTGTACCCTTGGAATAGGGCAAGGGACCAAAGCTATGGTAGGGGAGAAGCAGGAAGGGGAAAGGGAGATTAAGGAACCGTTTTGGGGGGGGGGGGGGGGGGGGGGGGGTTGCTCGTGTTTTTAATTAAAGATGGGGAGGCAAGGAGATGGGGGAGAAGGGCTTTTAATTGAGAGAAGTTTGCCTAAGTTAGATGCATTCAACCAACAAATGACTGGTTTGGAAATAGGGGGTATCTCGGAGTTGCTTTCCAAAAGCTTAGAGAGAGGTTGGTTAATGGATCGGGCTAAGTTGAGTTTGCGGGTAAAGGGTGAAAAGGGGATTTTGACAATGGAAGAAGGCGGGGTATTCTTGTGGTTACCCTTTAAAAGGAGAGAGGGCCTAGATGCATAGGTTACATAGAGAAAACATGCCTTCAAGAAAGGTGAAGGGTAGCCTTTAGCCCTAAGCCGAGAGAAGAAAAGGTTGTGAATAGAGATAAAACCCTCAAGCAAGTTTTCCCTAATGATATACCTCTTGAGCTTCAATAAAATAAATGCAATTTTTTGGTGGGTAGGGTGTCAAGATTGCCATGGGATGTAGTTATAGGAGTTAAGAGGTTTTTGGTGGCAATGTGTGTCAAGAATACCCTTAGAGCAGAAAGAGGGCCCTTTGAAGAAGTGTATGTCCAAAATAAAAGCTTCAAAGTGTATGTCCAAAATAAAAGCTTCCTGTGAGGAGATGAAGGGAGTGATCTTTATCTTCTCTTGGAGAGCGTGCCCATACTCAAGGAGGAGCTTTTTTAGGCTAGAGGGGCGGCCATCCCAAACTACAAAAGCGTCGTCTATGAACCTTTTAAAGTAAAGGAGAGAAGGGTAAGAGACAAGGTTCCCACCTTCTTCTAAGGAGCAAAGAAAAAGACATGCATACACCACCGCAAAATCCGACCCCATAGCGGTGCCTTTAACCTGATGCCAAAACTTACCTTTGAAAGAGATGTAATGATGGTTGAGAATGAGAGAGGCAAGGGATAGGATGAATTTGACTTTAGGATAGGGAAAGAGACCTTGGATGGAGTTTCTAAGAGCGTAGAGCCCTTCACGGATAGGGATGCTAGGGTAAAGCAACTCGACGTCAAAGGTAAAGAGAGTAACATGGGGGGAGAAAGTGATGGAGGCTAAGTCTAAGATAAGAGAATGGGTGTTTTTTTTTAGCTAGGAGTATGGGGAAGAATTGTACATGTAGACATTTCAAGGCATTTTCTAAGATATACACCTTGTATGAACAAATGGGGTGGCCTACCAGGACATGTTTATGAATTTTGGGTAAAAGGATTAAGGGACAAGTTTTGGGAAAAGATTGAGAGGAGGAGAGGATGAAAGATCTTTCTTTGGAAGGGAGGAGATGAAAGTGTGTAACAATGGAAAGAAGAGTGGATTGGAAAAACGGTCATAGAGGTGAAGAGATAGGAGAGTAGGTGAGAGGGTCCAAGAGGTGGCATAGAGCTTCATTATTGTACGAAGATTGGAAGAGGATGATGGAGCCAAGGTTCTTATCGGTCGGTTTAATTACAATCTCACGATCATTCTTGAGAGAGGAAATGCCGTCTAACAAGAAGGGTTTAGCAAAAAAAAGGCGGAGAAAGATTAAGGAGGGGTTTTAGATGGAAGAAAGTACAACCAAAAGCAAGCCTACTAAGGGTGGTGGAGTGAGAAGGAGGGTTCCAAGAGGGATTGGGGAGAGAAAATGAAGGAGAGAGAGGGAGTGAATTATTGAAAAAGAGCTTGACTTGTAGGCTCCTCTCGAGATTGGCCGAATATGCCCCGAAGATAGAAGAAGAAGGCGGAGGAGGGGAGGGGGGAATGTAGGTGAGTCCAAGGCCCTAAATTTTACGCTCCAAGGAGGAGAGAGAGCGATTGGCCAAGTTGTGAAAAGAGAGGTTGGTATTCTTATGCTCAAGAGTAAAAATTGTTTGCTTACCCAAGGCTAAGACTTTGTAGAGATGCGGGTTGGTGAGGGGGAGCCAATATTTTGACCTTTTTCTATTTTTGTGGTAAGAGAGGGAAAGAAAAAATGAGTTACATGGAGGAGAGTCCAAAGGTTAGGAAAGAGAGGGGTTTGGGAGAAGAGCAAGTGGACCCAAGAGGAAGGGTACTCAAAACCTATTTGTTCCTCCTCCATTGCAAGTTTTTTGACAATCTAGGATTTTTTGGGAGGCTATGCTTTGGATGGGGATGTTGAGGGTGAGGAAAAGGGGTGGAAGTAGTACAAGGGCTTAAAGGGTAACTAGGTGTTTTCAAAAGGGGAGGAACAAAGGTGAGGTTGGGAGAAGGGGGAGGAAGAAGGTGGCTCTTGGGGGAAGAAGTATGGGGAGGTTTACAAGGGGTGAAGGAGGAAAAGAGGATCCCCGGGGACGAGGATTTGGACCTTTTGAAGGGTTGATGCATGACCTCCTCATGAGAGGCTCTCACCAAAGGGAGGGGTTTTTTATTGTGGATTACCCAATGGGAGGATTTTTGGTAAGGTGGCCTCTTTGGGGGAGGTGAGAGAAGGTTCTTCATTTGAACGGTGACCTCATGATGCACTAATTCTCCCACCGTTTCCTCTTTGGGTAGAGACTACGCTTCTTCCAAAATGGTTTCTTGTGCCCTCTTCCTTGCACTATGTGCCGCCGAGTTCAAGGAAGAGGCCAAATGGGTTTGGAGGATCGCATTTTGAAGTAGAGCATCAAATTCATGAAGTGAGGAAAGCTTCCAAGAGAGGAGTTGATTGGCCCCAGCCGAAGGTTGAACTCTTGGAAAGGAGACGGTAGCAAGCTTCTTGGTGAGGTCTAAGAGCCTTTCTTCTACAAGGTCGCGGTATGAATTTAAGCTTTTTTGAAGGTTGTTGATAAGCACACTTTGGGCATGGATGTAAGCTTGGGTGCAATCCAATTGAAATTGGATATTAAGGGTTTCATTTTGGCACTCACGAGTGCTTGTGCTTGAGAGTCCTCTATGGAGAGGCGGGGAGACTTCATGCAAAGACTAAGTAGGGCCTTTTGGTGGGCGAGAAGATTTTGCAAATGAGTGAGATGTGAAGTGGCTTTGTGAAGCTTATGGTTAAGGGTTTTAATCTCTACTAATGAGAGTGATACAATTTTGTCAAATTCCAAAGGTTTGTTGATGGCAGGAAGAATGGGTGGAGTTTCAATATGTGGATTAGTGGCTAGGGATGGGGTAACAGCCAAGGAAGAGGAGCTTGCGGAGAGAGAGCCAAAAGTGGTCGAGAAAGTGAAAAAGGGAGGGGGGGGGGGGGGCTTGAGAGGATGCCGCCTTAGTTTGATTTGGAAAAGGCACCATTATGTGATACAAAAAACACACTAGCGGTGCCAAAGGCTTTGGTAGAGGGGAGGGAGAGTTGATCAAGATCCTCAAGGGGTAGATTGGCTATGAGGCCCCGTAGCTCCTCCGAGCCAAAAAGAGATTTCTTAGATGAGGCTAGGGTAGAGAAGGCGGGTAAACCGGGGGAGTGTTGAAACCATGAGGGCGGGTTGACGAGGGCCGCCGCCGAGGTGAATCCCAGGAGAGAAACGGCAAGGTTGGGAGGGCCAAAGGATGAACGGGAGTTAGTGTAATAAAGGGTCGTTGAAGGGTCTGTCATGCTGAAGGCTTGAAGAAAAAGGGGGCTCAACAGGCTGCCGGCGGGTGAAGGGAAAGGGTGGTTGGGGCTGCATTGCTCGCTAGCAATGGCTTAGATGGGTTATTGGGAGATTCTGTTGCCCCCACGATCTCCATTGCCGTAGGTTGGAAGTTGTTGGCCGCAGACGAGAAAATAGGAATGGTTGCCATGTGAAAATAATGCTTCGGAAGGGTAGTACGTGGAGGGAGAAAAGGAGCCGCCACACGATAATACCTAGAGGAGCTCTAAGCTGAGGGATTTCGAAGATCGTTGCTACTGTAACACCGCCTTTTTTGTTAGGACGAAACCCCCTATTACCGGACTGGTGGGGGGGAGAGAGATATCGTCTGCGTGGGGCCGCGACTGTCGTTAGAGAGAGGCAGGTGTTGTTGCTTGGAGAAGCCCGCTTGGAGAGTCTGTAATTGCTAGGAGAGTTGAGGTGGTAGTCATTGTCGGACCCGTGGAGGGCAGACCCGCCTTCAGCCCGCAGTGGTTGCCTAGCTGAGCTAGAAAGCCGCCCTCCCTCCAGATGACAAGCACTAAGTAGTGCCGGCGTTTGTTAAGTTGTTGCCGCTAAGCAAAGTACCCAAGCCAAGGGGTGGCGGAGCGCCAAGCTTCAGGTAGCAGGAGAGGCTTCGGCTAGTGAGTACAAAGGGCTAGGGGGTACGGGCGTGAGAGGTTTGGAGGAGGTAATGATTGCAGGGGTTGGGGGGTGTCCCAAAGGGAGTTGCATCCCATGGTGTAACAGCGATCTTGGGAAGAAAGCGAGATAGGCAGAGACACTGCAGCTTCCGTCGGGGATTGCGGGTGAGAGGACGCAGGCAGAAGCGCGCGAACCACGTCAACCGCAGTAGTCCACGCGCAAGTGTTTGGTTGGTGAAGAAAGTCGAGCGAGCTGCACGTGCAATAGAGAATGTTTGCAGAGGTTCGGGGATGCAGAGAAAACAGTGTAGGCTAACCACATCAGACCGCAGTAGTCTGCACGCAGGTGTCTTGTTGGTGAGGAAAGCCGAGCAAGCTGCATGCGCAATAGAGAATGTTCGCAGAGGTTTGGGGATGCAGAGAAAACGATGCGTGAGGGGAAGAGGTGCAGTGGGCCACAAAACGAGAGCGAAAGCGGGAGCAGTTGAGTTAGTACAGAGGTCGACACGGTACCACCGTAGCTACGGACAGTTAATAAACATGAACATTTAAATTCTTAGGTAGATTAAGAGCATATACCCACGGTGACTGGCGAGGTGGGTTGAGAATGAAGGGTGTGTCTTCGTGGGAAGGGAAGTTGAGGAAGGTAAAGAGGGGAACGAAAAAATAGTTGCGATGTACATCAGAGAGTGTGTGCCACTCTTGAAAAACACTTCGATAGTCCAGAAGGACTAACTAAAACACTTAGCGAGCGATAAATTGACTTGCCAAAAGTAAAAGAGGTGAGGGAAAAGGATACTCCAAGGGTGGAAGGGAGGAGGGAAAGGGGGTGAAATTTTGCAAAGAGGTTTACACCAAACGCATTTCGCAATTAGCTCTTCAGTGGTGTAAACCATACAAGAGGTGTAGGAGGGTTTAAATAGGTATCCAACAAAGAGCGGAGGGGTTCCCAAGGTAGTAAGTACAGAGTTTAAAGAGGAGGAGGCCTCTTTAATAGGGAAGAATTAGGGTTCCCAAGGTAGTACATAGTTTAAAGAGGAGGAGGCCTCTTTAATAGGGAAGAATTATCTCTCTAATGGGGTAGAAAAAGGAGGGAAAAGGGGAGGCTTAAAGAGTGCATTTTAAGGGGGTACAAAGAGATGCGGACTTTGACCAAAATTTATGGAGGAAAAGGAGAGGGGGGGGGGGGGAGAAGGGTGTGGTTGTGTTTTTAAGAAAAGATAGGGAGGCAAGGAGATGGGGGAGAAGGGATTTTAATTGAAACAAGGTTGCCAAGACTAGGTACATTCAACCAACAAATGACTGGTTTGGAAATAGGAGGGAGCTTGGAGTTGCTTTCCAAAAGCTTCGAGAGAGGTTGGTTAATGGATCGGGCTAAGCTGAGTTTGCGGGTAAAGGGCGAAAAGGGGATTTTGACAATGGAAGGCGGGGCATTCTTGTGGTTACCCTTTAAAAGGATAGAGGGCCTGGATGCATAGGTTACATAGAGAAAACGTGCCTTCAAGAAAGGTGAAGGGTAGACTTTAGCCCTAAGCCAGGAGAAGAAAAGGTTGCGCAGATAAGTTTATTACTGATGCAAATGTACATAAAAGCCTCAAGCGAGCTTTCCCTAATGATATACCTCTTGAACTCCGATAAAATAAAGGAAATTTTTTGGTGGGTAGGGTGCCAAGATTGCCACGGGATGTAGTTGTAGGAGTTAAGAGGTTTTTGGTAGCAATGTGTATCAAAAATCCCCTTAGAGCAGAAAGAGGGTCCTTTGAAGAAGTGTATGTCCAAAATAAAAGCTTCCTGTGAGGAAATGAAGGGAGTGATCTAATTGCGAAACGCGTTTGGTGTAAACCTCTTTGCAAAATTCCCCCCCTTTCCCTCCTCCCTTCCACCCTTTGAGTATCCTGTTCCCTCACCTCTTTTACTTTTGGCAATTCAATTTATCGCTCGCTAAGTGTTTTAATTAGTCCTTTTGGACTATCAAAATGCATATATATGTGTGTGTGTGTGTGTGTGTGTGTGTGTGTATTGAATTATATACTTATTCACAACTTGAACCATATCATTCAAAAAGAAAACTGACAAAGGTAAATAAAAATAATTACATACTTTTTTTTCATTAAATATAATGTACATTTGAAATAAAACTTGATGTTTAAATTACATCAGAAAATAAGTTTAAGTAGCAGCAGTAGAAGTTTCCTGCTTAGTCTTGTCAAACAACAATTGAATCCAAAGATAAAAGAAGTCAAAATCCTTACTTGCAACCATCATGCAAACAAAAATATCATTAGCATTTTTATTTAGTCATGGAATGCAGGTATAAAACGAACCCGGCAGTTGTCATCCATATCCCTCTTAATCTATAGATGTTTATGATTAATCTATAGTTATTTCCTAAGCAATAAGCATTTAGACATAATTATAACCTTCTACAATTGTAAGTGTATCAAATGGTTAATAACCATGTGTTTTCCCAATAATTTGTGACACCCAATTAGACATAGATGCTTGGTTTAATTGTCACTGTTTCTTAATGAAGAAAAAACCATAGAATTATGTAATGTAAAGGCAGTATTCCACGTGAGAGGAGGAAGATGAGCCCACGGTATCAATCTTCGTTTTATTTTCTGCCATGAGGGTGGCCGTATTGACAAACTAGTGGAAAGAAGACCCCGAACTCGTGTAATCCTCCAATGATTGCAAGGCTTCTAGACCTTGTGAGGGTTACACTTTGTATGGACAATGATCTCGGTCAACAGGGTGTGGCTTGGTGCTTATAATTGCTAAGGTTTGTAAATTGAAGGTAATATAAACTTGCCGAATTGGCAGCGCTCACGATCAAAGAGAATCAGAACGAGGTCGTTCAACTCGTTATTCGATTGCTCCAAACGCAGGGGATGGGAATGCAAGGGATTACTGAGGACAAGTGCTTGACATTTTGTGAAGCCACTGTATCGTAGGATGTGCACGAAGCGCTTAAATAGGGTTCACTGTGTGTTTGTGTATGTGTACGAGACAGAAAGAAGAACATGGAGAAAAAGAGAGAGACTGCGCCAAATTCGTTTCAACTGGGTCATGAACTTTTCTGTTATGTCAGGCTCGCCTAGCTGTAGCGCCCTCTTGACGAGGTTGCGCATGTGTGTGTGTGTGTGTGTGTGTGTGTGTGTGTGTGTGTGTGTGTGTGTGTGTGAAACACATCCATACTCAGTGAATCCATATAATGGCGTGGAATTGCCGCATCACGAGTTATACGCATGCCACAGGCGGTCTGGCAAAGCTGAGCGCATTCCTTGGCTTCATTTGAACAGTTTTGGAGCGGTGTTGCATGTCAAAAAAATGGTTTTTTTTCCACCGTTTAATAACAAATCTAATAAGTGTGGTTCACACTTGAACATCTCTAAATAGAGAAGGTATAAGAAACTATATTCAAAAAAAAAAAAAATGGTGTACGATTATCGAAACATTATTGCACTGGTAGCAAATACCTCTGAACTGCACGGGAGATCAAAAATCACAAAAAAAAACATTATTCCACAAACTCCTTGGCAAGTGGTGTTTGACAGCAATTTTGTGGATCTCCTCAGCTTAAGACGCAGAGAAGCCAAAAACTGTCATGACAACTCGCAACTATAGTTCAACAAAAAATTGCAAATAAAAAGTGAGATTGAATCTCATTTGGTATCCCTCCGTAGAGGGTATTCTTCCCAAACCTTAGCTTCACTCTATCATTCGTATTGACGACAATGGCCAATGTATGCACCAAGCTAGTTTAGCACCCAATGAAAGGTGGAGAATAATGGAAGTCTCCTGGTTTTTAGTAAAAAATCTATGTTTTTATCAAAATTTAATATTAATATTAAATTTCCAATTGCAAGCCTGCCAAATAAGATTAGTTGAGGAGGTGCATCCCATACGCTGTATTTTTTTATGAAGTTCCATGTGCAAAGGATATTTCGAGGCTGTTTGTAACTTTTTGTGATTAATGCAATTCCAGCTCAGTTGAGCACTTTCCAAAAAAAAATCACCTTTTCAAACTTGAAGCCATCCACAGTTCAGGAAATTGCCTAAGGTTGGGAGATAGAAATTGAATTTGGTAAGGGGATTTGAAGTTGGCAAGGCCAATTGAGTCCCATAGCTTTCTCTTTCTGCATTGGCTCACAATCCAAGGCTCGAGACGGCTTCAAGCCCCTCAAGTGTTAAGTCGAAGCTTCTAAGAGCCAAGGACCTCCAAGTCCACAAAATTGAAGTGGGCTATCTACACAAAAAAAAACCTTTTTACTTGATCAAATGGTTTTTTGTGAGCAATGACAGTAGCCATTTTTTTTAAAAAACCAGGGGTTTCCACAAGTGGAAGGAAGGAAGGAGAAACTGCCTACTCCAGATTCTCAGATTTTATCCTAGGAAGCCTTAAGCAGAGCAGATGCTGCAAAAAAAAGGAAAATTTTTACAATGATGACAGTCTGTGTGCGCACGCGCGCACATGTGAAGTAACCTATTTTAACTACTGAGCTCAACGTCTAAAACCCTATGAGACAGTAGGAGTTATATATATGTGTGTGTGTGGAGAGAGAGAGAGAGAGAGAGAGAGAGAGAGAGAGAGAGAGAGAGAGAGAGAGAGAGAGAGTGTGGAGAGAGAGAGAGAGAGAGAGAGAGAGAGAGAGCATGTGCTGCACAAATACGTAAAGACGAAAAAAGTGACAATAATCGGTAATTAATGGTTTATGCAATAAGAATGAGAAAAAAACCTGTATTATGAACAAATTCAAAATTATGGTTGTTTATGGCGTGCGATAATCTATGCAACAAGCCTCCAAAGAAATGAGCTGAAACAGAATAAAGGACATTTTTTATGATATGCATTGCATGCATGAAGGTGGAGGGGACGCTTGTGAACGACATTTTTCCTCTTCCTAAGCAAATACTGAAATTTGTTCTTGAGACTCGCCGATAAAATATCAATTGGTTTTTCAAAGAACTTATGAAATTGAGAATTTATCTGAACACTCAATTTACAGCAAATCTGCATGTAGCCACGAATTCCTAAACGATTTACAACCTAGATGGTATACCGCCACTGACTGGTAGAACTTCGCCAGTAATATACGCCGCATCATCTGAAACTAAGAAGGCTACAGCTGCAGCCATATCATCAGCCTTACCAAATCTATCTAGCAAAGTGTGCGATTTCACTTCCTCTTTCTGCAAACAACCAACCAATGGCCACATCAGAAACCTGCATCATGTTACCTGCGATGCAGATCCTCAAACAAAACGAAAGAGCTTTACCGTCGCTTCATGTTGAAATATGAAATCCGAGAGGTGTGTGTGCACAAAGCCAGGAGCGACACAATTGACTCGGACATTGGGTGCAAGCTCTGCGGCGAGCGCCTGCATGCATCCAACAACAATGGTCACAACAAATTTATGGCAAAGTCAGAATCTCCATATAGAACCCACATATATATCTGAGTGCAAACCTTGGTTAGACCAAATAAGGCAGTCTTTGTGACACCATACATTGCAAGATGTCCTTGAGGATTGTAGCCAGCTACAGAAGAGATAAGAATTACCGAACCGCCTTCTGCTAAGTGTGGAGCTGCCTCCTACAAATGCCAAGAATTAAAGAAAGATCTTCTAGATGCCAACATCAGCCTATGAGACAGAACGATGTACATGTGTAGGTCCTCTAGATATCCAGTAAAAAGGAACAAAAGTGCTGAAAATAAACATGTATACATATACATATGCAAAAATATACACATGTACACATGTAATGTGTATATATGTGCATAATTAATTATCTCAAGAAGTGCTATTTGAAGGCCTGCCTGTATGAGAAGAACGCCCGCCTTTACATTGATATCCCATAACTTGTCCAATGCTCCCTCTGACATGGTGAGAATAGGATCTGTTGAAGGACTCACTGCTGCATTTGACACAAAGATATCCAATCGCCCAAATTTCTGCAATACAAATGATAAATGTCCGATCATGATCCCATACAATGCTCAAACTTATGATAAATAATAAGAAAAAAAAATTCCCATACAAAGCTCAACCTTAAAATAAGTATTAAAGACAATTTTTAGACAAATTATATAATCTTCAGTGGAACCTTAAGCCAAGCACTCTGCCATGTAAGGCGGAACAGACATACCCACTGGAGAAGAGTGACCCGGGTCTGTTTACTTCAAAAGCAGACATTTACTATACATAGTGAAGCTTATGAATGGCTCAGACAAAAGAGAGACTAAAGTCATTTGAATGTTGCCGGACCAAGAACTCATCAGGTCTGAGAAATGAAAAAAAATGGCAACCCCAAATTAGCTTCAAAAGGCAAAAACTTTAAAAGTGCAAAATAGACTTCACACATAAAGGCACAAAGTGGGGAACGCAGAAAACACAAACCACCAAACATGGAGAACACAGCAAAACAAGGAAGAAAAAGGGTCCAGCTGCCAGCCTGTCAGCCAGGTTCGCATGAAGAAGGCAACGAACAAGTCAGAAGAATGAAAGTCCCCAACTCTAGTTGAACACCCCCTTGTCACGACAATTGTCATGTGCACATCTAACCCTATGTGCATGTGGACAAGCTGTAACTCCTATTTCTACGGTTAAGGACAACGTAGGAAGTATTCCGGCAGTTGCATACCCTTTGATTGCACATGAACACAACCAGTGTCTGCTAGGTGGAGGCATTGGGGAGTGACAACACCCTTAGTACCAAGCCTAGGAGATAACTGCATACGAAACACCTCTTATTAATAGGTTTCCAACTTATTAAAAATTGACATTATAGGGCATCATTTTATAAAGTCGTGGGGGCTCAATCTAACACTACTCAACCCAGGCTTTATTAGCTATATAGGAGACCCTAGGGGTCTCCTCTCTAGACAGAGAAACATACTTGCAATACAAGTACCAGCAGCACAAGCACCCACCAATGTTTTTCCTATCCATCTCAAACTTCGCATTTTCAGCATCCTCTTGCAGATCAGCCTAGCGTTTCTACAACAGATCAGCCCATCGCCAAGTTTAGCAGCAAAATGTGTCACAAACTGATGACATGGCATAGCCTAAAGAACAGGAAGGGGCCTAAACCCTAGCGAAAGAACCAGAAGAAGGCTTAACAACTTACAGAACGTATCCAGTGGCCCAGCGGGGTTAGGCATTAAAACCCTAACCTTCCCAACTTATGGAACCCGGCCGAGGGGCCTAAACCCTTAGAAAGTAAAAGCCTTGCCTCATTTTTGCATAAAAAGGAGTTGATGTGGCAGGATGTACGGACGTCCACATTTTGCGGCGCTATTTGCAGAGGAGATGCTGATGTGGCACCGCTTACGGACAGCCCTAAGGCGCTTGCTTTTGGGGCACGAGATGCTTTTAGACTTATGTTTTTCATGTAACTGCTTTTGGGCAGGCCAGGGACCTTTAAAAGTGTGCCAAGGCCTCTTCTCAGGGCAGATTAGCTCGGGAGCTTGCCAGAGAGAGGACCCTCGTACATTGTACTTGTTGAAGCTTAATAATAAAGAAATTACCGAGAAGGAGCGCCAGTCTTTGAGGCCAATGCTTTTAGGCGCAGAACTTCGTTGTGCCGTGTCGTCTCTCTCTCTCTTTTCTCAGTTCTATTCAATTGTTTTAATTACTCACGTGTGTTGCTTCAAATCTTTGGCTTGGAGTGTACAAGTCTATTACAGAATCAGCCTAACGTTCTCAGTTTTTAGCCCTTAAACTCGCAAATCCAACCTTTGTGTTATTGATGGTTCCTTTTAGATACTAGACAAAGATGGAGACATGATGAGAAGGTGTGTGTGTGTGTGTGTGTGTGTGTGTGTGTGTGAGTGAAAGAGAGAGAGAGAGAGAGAGAGAGAGAGAGAGAGAGAGAGACGACACACCCCAATGAGTCCCAACCAACCCTCTCAAGAGCACCCCACTCCGTTGTCGGAGCAGTACTTGCTTTCGATTGCACAAATGGGGTTACAAATGGCTGAATACCTGATGCTCATGCAATGCGCATGGGAAAATGCCAGTGCTGAGAGAGAGATCCAGAAACGCTACCTAGGGATGTCAGCAATGGCTGCCCCTGGGATGGTACCAGCCTAAAGACTCTATCTGCCTGTCCTTATATAACAACCTAATGTCTCGAGCTCCCGTCACTTTTTAATAACCATCCAATTTATTGTCCCTCTTAATGAAGGCTTATTAATGTGCAAACTAAATGTATGCAATGTGCGTGCATCTGGTGATCGATCTCCCAGATCCGATTGGCACGAGACCTCACAAGCCTGGGGTGCCTATGCCTAACTACATGATGGCAGAGCTGGATGCACACAAATGTGTGACACCACCCATCAACCACCTTGTAAAACCTTTAATGCACAGAGGGTTCCAAAACTGGAAAAGACTACATGATGGACTTTTCCGGACATGCAGGTCCTGCAACAAACAGGCTCCCAAACTTGTCGCCTAACTACATGATGACAGAGTCGGGTGCCCACAAATGTGTAACACCACCCATCAACCACCTTGTAAAACCTTTAATGCACTGAGGGTTCCAAAACTGGAAAAGACTACATGATAGACTTGTCTGGACATGTACGTCCTGCGAACGGGCTCCCAAACTTGTCGGAACTAAATCCCTTGGACTCTATGGACAAACCTTGGCTCCAAAGACATAGTAGTAGCCGGAAGAGATCTCTACACAGAGAAGCTTCTCTTCCAATTCTACACACAGAAGAGGTGCGCTCTCCTGTTCCTTCTCATAAATCAACCCCGTCTACAACATTTATGGGCTGAAAACAGAGAGAAACAGCAACTTGTCGTGAGCCTACTTGATCTTGGCGACGTCTTGTACACTTGGGACAGCCATGGGGGTCACCGATAGCATCACCTTCATGGCTGAAAACCTGTAGCAGTCTGCTCTGTCCACTAGTGTTGCTTTGCTGGGTCCCACAGAGAGAGAGAGGTGCACATCAAGTCACAGTAGCAGATAGCCTCATCCTCGTCATCCACACCGTCGACATTGACATAGCCATTAGACTTGCATCAGTTAGCTTCCACTTACACTTGTACCAGATTGTGCAATCAATAGTAGACCACTCTCGCCATCGAGAATGGGGCCTTCGGAGAAGGGTTTTACAACGTCTCTGGTGTCATATTCTCTCTCTCTCTCTCTCTCTCTCTCTCTCTCTCTCTCTCTCTCTCTCTCTCTCTGCGTGGTGCGTGGTGCGGCCCTCTGCTCTGTGTGGTGACGAAGTGAAGGCGGCCCTCTGCTCTGCACCTACAGTCCCGCCTCAGCAGGCTTCAGTCAGCTCCACAGCGCGCAGGCTTCAGCGAGCAGGGGGTCGTCCTCTTTCTCTCGTGAGAAAGCTTCAGCCTCAGCACCACAACGCGAGCAGGCTTCAGCCTTAGCAACTCAGCACGCAGGTGGACCTGTGGCGGGCCTAGGGGATTCACGCGAGAGGTGGAGCAAGCAGGAGCTCGCGCGAAGGGCAGGCAGCAGAAGAAGACCTACGCGTAGCATGTCCTAGCAACCCTACGCGTAGCAAGTCCCAGCATACGCGTGCCCTTCACCTACGCGTAGGAAGTCCCAGCCTTAGAGAAAAATTTTAAGCCTTAAGGTAAAAAGCCTCAAGATAAAATATTTTAAGTTTGTCCTATTCTCCCTAGTACCCTACCCCACATTTGGGGCTCGGGTTCGATGGATCCGCCTACCATCCCAAAAAAAACAACAGCTACATTTAAGCGGAGAAAGAGAGATACTGTACTATCACCAGGATCATTACGAGTGGGGAAAACATCCAAGATACATGATGAACTAATGATGGAGAAGGTCCAGATGATGCTCAAATCAGAGCTAAACTACATGAGAGATGACATCAGGAAGGAAATGCACGCGAGCGCTGAGAGCTACAGGAACTCCATGTATGGAGACATGATGAGAGAACTAAGGAGAGAGATCCAGGGGATACAGAATGAGGAGATTCAAATCTTGAAAACGGAATTACGAAACCTAATCGAGGCCGAAGTAAATGTAACAGAATGCGTTATGCAAAAGAAACTCGATGAGGCAGTAGCAAGTTTTGAAGCATGGAGAACAAATATGGAAAAGCACATGGGGGAAAAAGATGCAATAATTGAGGAGCTAAAAGGAGAACTTGCGGCTTGCAAATCTGCAACTAAGGAGAAGGGAGACGACCAACCTTCGGTGCTGAAGGAGCTCGAGGACATGAAAGATCAAATGAAAGCTCTACGGGAAGGAGATGAACAGAAATCAAAAACGGCATCTTCATGGGCGGAACGTCTTTTTAAGACACAAGAGAAGGTTGATGAAGCACAGAAATGGATTGAGGATGCGAAGAAAGGGAAGGCCCAGATGCTCGAGACCACACCTACTTCTACCATTATTAATATGACCATTGAGGAAGAGCAGAAAAGGAAGAATCGGGCTCTGCATGTGCGGGTCACAGGAGTCAAAGACAAAGAGAATGTAGATGAAGAAGTGAAGGAACTGCTACAACACATGGGTATCACAGAGCCTACTCACACAAGTACATGGAGAGTTCGATGAGAAGGGAAACGTAAAGGATCGAGCACTTATTCTCCGCTTCCCGAATATAGAGAGTGGGGCCTTGGGAGGAGGGTTTTACGTCTCTGGTGTCGTATTCTCTTCTCTCTCTATCTCTCAGTCTCAACACCTTCACTCACAGTGTCCATTCACTTTGTTTGTGTCCATTGCACTCTCTCACTAAAGGAACGGAAGGCTCTCTCTTCCCTAAGTAAAAGGAACCTTGAGCACAGTTCGGAGCACTCATCTTGAGCAAAGTTCAACATTCTTTCCGCTGCACCTTACATCAAATGTCACGTGACACATCCAACCCTACGTGTCCGTGGACAAGCTACAGCACGACAAGGGTTCAATCAGTCCACTTGGTCTAGATTAGAAGATCTGGCACTTTTGTGAGTCTATTCGTAGACCGTGCATGCCCACTCACTTAGTGTAGATGCATATCCTCTGGTTGCACACAGCATGATCATAAGCATTCCCATCAAAATCCATTAGAATCCTTTAGGAGAATTTTCCAGTGCATTTAGCCTATTTTACCTATTTTTGACATTTTTCACTTATTATTTTTAAGTGACTTTTGTTGGAAAGTAGGTAGGGCAAATTGAGTAAGTTTGTATATAAGCAAACCTATACTAGCACTAATTGGCAAAAGAGGCAGCAAGAGCTCCATTGCTCAACAGGCAACTTCTCAAGCAAGAACCCCTTGGGGGCATTTTTCCCTCCAAGCAGAGATCTCCCATGCTAGCGTTTTTCCTTCACATCAGCCCTAGCATTTCCATCAAGCCTCATCACCATACAATCCCTGCTCTGGCGTTTTTGCATCAGCAACCCATCGCCACACACTTCAGTACCTAGTGTTTTTCATCCCAGGAAGAAGCGCCACTATTTCAGCCCTTGGCGATATTTTAGCAGGTCCATTTCAGCATTTGTCCTCAGCCCATTAAGCCCCACAGTAGCAACAATCTTTCAGCCATAAAGACCAGTTTTCCACAGCGTTTTCAGCCATAGCAGAATTCAGCCAGCCGCGTTTTTGGATAGCAGATAAAGTAGATTTCAGCCATAGAGTCGGTCACATGCATTCAATTTGTACCAGTTTGTGCAATCATAAGTACACCAATCTCGCCGACGAGAGTGGGGCCTTCGGAGAAAGGTTTTACAACGTCTCTGGTGTCGTATCTCTCTTCTCTCTCTATCTCTCAGTCTCATACACTTGTACGCACAGTGTCCATTCACTTTGTTTGTGATAATAGCACTCTCTCATTAAGAACGGAAGGCTCTCCCTTCCATAAGAACAAAAGGAGCCTTGAGCACAGTTCGGAGCACTCATCCTGAGCAAAGCGCAAACATTCATTCCGCTGCACCTAACATCAAAGCCACTGAAGGTATCAAACTTTACTGCTGCACCACCTTCTTTGTATGGCTTTGGCTTTTCCAATACTCCCAAATTGTCATAGGGAAGCATCTGCAACATGGGCACTGTAATAGGGATCATCTACGCCCCTTGGCCATTCACATTTTACGTCATTGGTGCCATATGTGACTGCTGGTCGGAAAACTCAGCCATGCCAAAATTGACATGTGGAACCCCAAACCGGCCCAAATTGCACTGAAACCATTTCTGCATGCCAATGTATAATACATGGGGTTTGGCATCATGCCTTGCATACCCCCAAACACTATTCCCGGCATATTTTGTTGGTTTCCAGACGCATAACCAGCCATGCTCTGAAACATTGATCCACCCCCAAAATACCCAGATGTACCGTAGATGGTGGAAAAACATGTTGCATAGCCTGGAAACTGGTTCCTTGTCCACTTAATGCAACATGCGGACTCTGAAAGGTGGCGGGCTGAACTGGTAAAGCCTATGGATTAGGCGTCCTAACCACCTATTCGTGGACAAAAGGAACTTGTCTTGGAGCCCCACGTGACTCCGCAACATGAGAGTGCTTCCCGCTCTACTAGGACGCACAAGGGACCTGGGCTTGAGCCTCAACGGGCTCTATTGCATGAGACGGTTGCTTTGTCTGCTATGGCACTGGTGGCGCTTGCAGATATTCCATAAACCTAGCAGTTAATGGCCGTGATTCATGCGTTGTCTAGTTGGAAGTACTATTTGTTAGATGTTGATTTTGTTGTCTAGATAGATCATCAGACCTTGCGATACTTCTTGACACGGTCAAAGTTATCTGCAAAGCATAAGCGATGGGCAAACATTCTTTCTATGTTCCACTTTCAAAACTTGCATGTGGAAGGCAAGAAGAATGTTGTGGACTGATATGTTATCTAGAAAGCCACAAATTTCAGCTGTGTCAATTCCTTATCATCATGAGCTTGATGATATGAAGGAACAATATGCTATTGATGAAGATTTTGCAAGGATCTTTGAACAGTTGCAAGATGGGCAACGCCATGAGCACTACCTCCTCAAGGATGGTTTTATGATGATGCATGGCAGATTATGTGTCACTAAGCCATTGCGACATAAGGTTATGGTAGAAAGCTATGTCCCACTGTATGCAAGGCATCGTGGTATAGATGTGACAGTGAAAGCGGTCGAGACATTCTTTAGATGTGGATGCCTTTGTGCGAGCATGAATGATTTACCAAAAGGTCAAGTTTGATAGGCAAAAGGCACCAGGATTATTACAACCACTGCCTATTCCAGATAAGACATGGGAAAGCATTGCTATGGATTTTATCTTCGATCTTCCAAGAACGCTAACAGGGAATGATGGTATATGGAACATTATTTGCAGGATCAGCAAGCAGGCCTATTTTGTTCCTGTAAGGAAGAAGATAAAATCTGACAAGATGGCACGGTTGTTTATGTACAATGTTTTCAAGTACCATCGTACGCCACAATCTATTGTCACTGATCGTGATCCTCGTATGACGAGCCTATTTTGGAAAGGCTTGTTTGAAAACATGGGCACCACGCTCAAGTTTTCATCCTCATTTCATCCACAAACTGATGGACAATCACAAGAGGCTAATCCTACTGTCTTAGATGTGCTGAAATGTTATGTGTCAGATAATAAGGGCAAGTGGGAGTACAACAATACGGTGCATTCGTCAATAGGCAAGGTAGATTGTTGAGGGTGGCAAAAAGGTTCCTCCCTTCTTGCAAACAAAGGACAAAATCTTTGAAGCAAATCCATATGTAGAGACCATGGATGAAATGTATAAGAAGATCAAGCTTGCCTTGGAGAAGACTCGAGCAACGCAGAAAAGAGTTGCTGATCGTCACCGTCGTGAATTGTTATTTTCACCTAGTGATTGGGTACTCTTACAGTTTGAAAAGGCAAGGTTAAAGAAGATGAAGGACAAGGAAAGATTGTTTTCGAAGCTCTACATGCGTTACTATGGGCCTTTTTAAGTACATGAGAAGATCAGCGATGTTGCTTATAGGCTAAAATTGCTTGATGCTTGGAAGATTCATAATGCGTTTCACGTGAGTCTTCTAAGACTTTTTATGGATGATGTGCCAGAAGATATGTCAGATGAAGATCAGTCAAAAGTCGAGAAACTTGATGAGATCTTGGTACCTGAGCAGGTTTTGGCACATAAGGAAAGAAAAGTTAAGGGAAAAATTGCTTGACGTTATTTGGATGCAAAGTGGATGGAAGAGTGTGAACTGCTAGAGTCACCGAATGTATTGCAGCTTTACCTTGAGGCCTTTGGGTTACAGCCTACGTATGCCCCAACTCAACATGCTCAAAGGAGGGGTAATGATGGAGATAGCACATCAAATGTACATACGGATTCAGTGCAATAGAAGTGAACACTGCTCTATACACGCCAAAGATATTATGCTCACTTCTATCGTAGATGAAATGACAAAAGTATGAAGGTCTCATTAAGTCAATTGTATCTATCTTTCGGGACCTTTCCTGCGGATACATGTGATAATAAAAGGGTGCTAATCACACTAAATTATCTATGGCATGTATATTTGGCATGCAATCAAGGACGTTTGCGACTTCAAGAGGGGGGTATGTCACAAGGCTGTGGAAACCACTAACCTTAGTTGTTGGTTTCTTTCCCTTGATTTTTATTTAATTTTTGGGACCCTCTTTTTGAAGTCACAAATGGCCGGACATTGTGTGGCCACTGTGAAACGACCGACGGTCGAGACTTTCACCCGCAGTCGAGAAGGGCAGGTCGCCACGAGATGGTCGGGCCAATTGACACTGGAATCCAAGCAATAAAAGGGTGTCTAGGCTCTGTTTAAAGTCATTTAGGCCCCTCGCTACAAGCCTACAGGGTGTCGTCTGCTTGGGAGCGCTCTGAATACCAAGCCGTGGTTTGTGTGAAGTGTTGATTCCATTCATAGGTTTATTCGTGAAGTTCCTGTGTGTCGCAAAGTTCAAGTAAAGAATCAGGTGAAAGCTAAAGTCTACCACCCTACCGGCCGGTTTCAACGATGCACATCCATTCTGCATACCACTTTAGCATATAACATGGCTGCAAAAATTTCGGTAACATTTCAATAGCACAACCGTATCCAAAAAAAAAAAGGGCAAGCACAACAGGCAATGAGCAGAGTTCAACGCGTCTAATTCGCTTCTCCTCCTTAAGCACACTTCTCAATATCGAACTCGCTCAACTTTAATAGGCTGACATGTTAAGCATCCTGTAACATAGCTTAATACATCGCGCTTTAATCCTGGCCAAAAGAAACTTTTCCTTATCGTAGCATAAATTTCAAAGTATCCTAGATGTCCTGCAATAGGTATATCGTGAGCTTCATGCAGTGTTTGAAGTTTAATCTCACCATCATTTGGAATACAAAGATAGTTGTTGAAGTAAAGATCATTGTTTTCAAGATGGAAGCCTTTAATATGTCTCTTGCTTCTCTGTGCAATTATCCAAGTTCATTAAATATTGTATCCTTTTGTAAAATGGATCCTGAAATATTCTCTCACGAATAAGGTCAATCAAAGATGTGATAGCCGCTACTATAATTTTCCTGCTTAAAGCATCAGCCACTATATTTTTCCTTTACAGGTTTATATTCATTCCCAAAATCATATTCGCATAATAATTCCATCCACCTCCGTTGTCGCATGTTAAGGTCAGGCCGAGCGTAAATCCACTTGAGGCTCTTATGGTCTGTGTGTAATTCAAATCGCCTTCCACGAAGATAATGCCTCCATAATTTAAGAGCATGTACAACGGTAACAATTCCGATTCATGAAAAGGGTAATTTAACACATGAGTGCGTAACAACAAGATTCATAAGCTACCGACCTTTTTTTCGAAGATAAAATGCCATCGATTGCTTGTCCACTTGCATCAGTGAGGACAGTGAATGTCTTCATGAAGTTCGGAAGTCGTAAAATTGGAGCACTCCCCAAAGCTTGTTTGAGTTGCTCAAAATTAGCTTGAGCACGTTCATTCCAAGCAAACACTTTAGTCTTCTTAAAGGTATTAGTTAATGGAGAAGCTAGCTTAGCAGAGCCTTCAATAAAAGTGTGATACCATCCCATTTCTCCAAGAAATCTATGTACTTCTTTGACAGATGTAGGTGTAGGTCGAGCTACAACGGCTTCAATCTTGCTTGAGTTAGTAGAGACGCCATTTTTGGATTCAATGAATCCCAGGTATTTTACTTTCAGTGGAGAACGTGCATTTGCTACGCTTAGCATAAAGCTGGTTCTGTCGTAGAAGTTCAAGTACTCCTCACACATGTTGTTCATGTTCTTCTTTAGTCTTTGTATAAACCAAAATATCATCAAAGAAGACAAAAACAAAATCCTCAAGGTGTTCTCTAAACACATCGGTCATAAGGCAGTTGAAAGTTGTTGGAGCATTCGTAAGTCCAAAAGGCATGATCGTAAACTCATAATGTCCAAATCAAGTGTTGAATCATGTCTTTGGTATACCTTCCTCCTTAATATCCAAACTTAAGATCAATTTTTGTGAAAATAAAAGCTCCATGTAATCGATCAAGTAACTCATCAATCCTTGGTATTGCATACTTGTTCTTGATTGTTACATGATATAATCCACGATAATCGCTTCAAATTAAAAAGAACAGTACTCAATGGAAAAACACTAGGTCGAATGAAGGCTTGGTCAAGAAGTTGAGTATGGCGCTCTTTGAGTTCCGTAGACTCGGGTGCCGACATCGTGTATGGTCTACGAGCAACTAGTTGAGCTCCTAGAATAAGCTCTATTGCATGATCAACTTCACGCTTGAGTGATAACTATGAAAGTTCTTTGAGAAACACATCATCAAATTTTGTTAGCCACTCAAGTTTAGTTGTTTTTGACTTCTTGTCTGCTGAGTTAAGCTTGACAGCATAAACCATCTCAATCTTTCTATAACTCTTTATTAATTTAGTGAAGTTAATAAGTTGAAGCTTAGGTTGTCCTCGCTTTTCGGAAACAGTAACCCTAGAGTTATACTTATTTACAAAAGTCAATGAAGCAATTTTACAATATAAGTGAGCATCATTAGTCTTAAGCCAATCCATCCCTAAAATTGCGTCATTGACTCCTATGGGTAAAACTCTAAAATGAGCTCAAGTGTTGTGGCCATCCAAAATAAAATCAAAGTCACCCACTAAAGTAGAAGACTTAACGTTCCTACCCGAAGCTAATTCTATTGTGAGATCAGTATCAGGAAGTTCAAGCAGAATCAGGTTTTTAATGCATCTAAGTGAGATGAAAGAATGTGTACTCTCAAAATCAACCAATAAGGTAAAATGCTTACCTTGATACTCTGCTGGGGTTTGAATTACTAAAAATTGTTCATTGATTCCATGATGTTCAATTGCAGCATGGACGTGCATTTGCTTGATTCCCATTGCCTCTAGCACCCTGACCTCTGTTGACTTGAGCTCTTCCTTGAGGTTGTTGATTTCCTCCTCCTCCAGGACGAGGTTGTCTGTTGAAGTTATTCCCTTTACTCTTATTGTTTTGCAGTCTATTTTCACAAAAGGTAGGTACCCTGATCTAAAATTCTCTTGATTTTGAGGTGGTCTTTGATTCTAATTGAAATTTGGTTGAGTGAAGTCCAAAGTCTGGGTAGGGCTGTCACAAGCTGCTGACATGTCAAGCCACTGGAGAACGAAGCCAACCTGCAGATCCCGACCGAGAAGCCTAAACCCTAGAAGCTGCAGAAGAAGTTTCACCAACTTGCAAAGTTTGGCCGAGTGGCCTATTTTTAAAGAAGAGTTCCCACCACCTTATGTGACCCCGTCTGATGCGACCCCAGGGGACCTAAAGGCATTAAAATAAAGCAGGACCAACACACACACAGAGATTTGCGTAGTAACTGATGACGTGGCAGCAATATGGATGCTCCGCAAATTGCGCTGACATGCTGACGTGGCAGCCTGTACAGATTTAGGCGATTTATGCTACTTACGTGGCAGTTGTATGGATTTTCACAAAACGAACTGCTTGTTTTTGGGTGCCAGCTGTTGCTTTTGATTTTCAAGCTTTTCATGTAAACTGCTTTTTAAGGCCAAGGCCCTTTAAATAAGTGCAGAGGGTCAATCTCTGGCACTCTTCCGGGTGAAGTGCAGAGCGCGAGTACCGGCATTGTACTGAGTTCAAGTAATATAAAGCAATACCGAAAGGGGCGCCAAGGTCTGGGGCCAATACTCTCTAGGGTGGATTCTTGCCACTCCGTGTCCCGTATGCTCTCTCTTTCAGTTCAGTTATTGTTGAAGTGCTAAAAGTCTGTTCAGTCTGTTCTTTTCCATTGGCACGTGGTGCCCGTCCGTGACAAGGGTAATTTACTTAGATAGGTACATATGCAACCCATTGCTCCCATTGTATTTATCATCAGTTATTCATTGCCAAGATTGGTTGGTGAATCACGAATCTCTCTCTCTCTCTCTCTCTCTCTCTCTCTCTCTCTCTCTCTCTCTCTCTCTCTCTCTCTCTCTCTCTCTCTCTCTCTCTCTCTCTCTCTCTCTCTCTCTCTCTCTCTCGCATTGGTCTCTACGCTTCCCCATCATCGACTTTGACATGAACTTGGCAAACATATGGCCAATCATTAAAGTTTTTTAATTTTCTAGGACAAGTCAATGCCCAGTTCTATGCGGTCAATCTATTGTCTGCTTGGTATAGATGTGCTCTCCATACCATGTCAATTGAAATTGTGGAGCTGTGGGGTGCCGCTCATTTGGTTGTCATATAGATGGTTGGTCAGGTACTTGGAACCGCCACTAAGTATATGAGTTTCAAACTAAGGGGTCCTCACTAGGTGTCACAGTGCTCCTCTCTTGGAGGTGATACACCATGCTATATCTGCATCTCTATCCATAAGCATATGAAAAATGTCCCAATACTTATTCCACCCCAGACCCTTGTTAGCATTTGAGTGAGATAGGGAGATAATTAGGTACCACCAATCGTGTACAAAAGAGACCTTTGGAGAACCTCGATGGACTATCACCCAGAGGAAGTACAAAAGTGGGATAACAATGTGAGGGCTATGTGGGTATCATGGTGGCCTGTATGATGAATGCAATATGAACCACTAGGAAGGTACATAATACCATGTCAGATGACCATAGTCCCGACTGAAAAGATCACCCATGTGTGAAGGAGCATCGTCGCTACTCCGCTGCCTTGAAGGAACCTATTGAAGTATCCCACTGACTGCGAAGAGTATGCAGCAATTGAGTCCAAATGGTTGTCAAAGCGGTGGATGTATGTAAGGTGCAGCGGAACGAATGTTGAACTTTGCTCAAGATGAGTGCTCCGAACTGTGCTCAAGGGTTCCTTTTGCATACAGAAGGGAGAGCCTTCCGTTCCTTTAGTGAGAGAGTGCAATGGACACAAACAAAGTGAATAGACACTGTGAATGAAGGTGCATGAGACTGAGAAATAGAGAGAGAAGAGAATACGACACCAAAGATGTTGTCAAACCCTCCTCCGAAGGCCCCACTCTCTATGGCGAGAGCGGTCTACTTATGATTGCACAAATCTCTACAATGCTTGGACTTGCCGACGATGTCGACGACGATGAGGACGACGACGAGACGGGCTGAATCTGAGAATGCTAATGGCTGAAATCTGCAAATCTTTATTTGTTGAATTCTGACTCTATGTCGATGATGATGTCGATGGCGACGATGCAACGACGACACGCTGAAAACGCAGATGCTGAAATCTGTGTTTTCCGGGATGAAACTGCAAACTTCGCGGGATCTGACCATGCGGCGAGGATCTGCTGCTACAGGAAGTGAGATCTGCGAGGTTCGGGGGTTCTACTACGGGTACTGACTGCTGAAAACTGAAAACGCTGAGTCTAGGGCTGATTCCGTCGCAAAGATCTGCAAAAACACTGAGGTTGATCTACAAACCAAAAACGCTAGGCTTCTGCTGTGTCTTGCTGTCGCCGGGTTGGTCTGCAATGCAAAACGCTGGGGCTGATCTGCCATGGAGAAAAACGCTGGCTGTCCTTGGCTGAAAACGCTAAGTCTCCTGCCCCGGGGGGGTCTTGCTGAGAAGGTGCACTGTTGGATGGCAGGTCCCTGTTGCCTCTTCTGCCAGAAAGTGCTAGCGCTAGGTTTGCTTATATACAAACTTAGCAAAATTCCCCTACCTACTTTCCAACAAAAGTCACTTAAAAATAAAAGTGAAAAATGTCAAAAATAGGAAAAATAGGTCTATGCACTGTAAAAATGCTCTTGATGGGATCTGATGGGAATCTGATGGTCATGTTGTGTGCAACCAGAGGATATGCATCTAATCTAAGTGTCTGGACATGCACGGTCTGCGAACAGACTCACAAAAGTGCCATATCACTTCCTATTCTAGACTGACTTGACTGAACTGAACCCTGATCATGCTGTAGCTTGTCCACGGACACAGGGTTGAATTGTGTCACGTGACAATGTAGGGGAAGACTATGAGCCCAAAATGTGGGCACAACGAGCCTTCCACATGGTCCATAGAGTGATGTTGCAAATCGTAGCAAAAAATGTATCCTGATGGTTTGAGACCAACTATGATGGTTTGAGACCAACTATGACTGCATCTGTAATCATTTGAAGAGTGCCTGGCATAGAAACAAGGGGAGGGGGATGCCCGGAACAACAACAAAAAAGTCATCTTTTCTCGATTGTTTTGAGCTACACGTATGTACCATAGTGCTAAGAACACTTTGGGCATTGAATTGCACCCAAAAAAAGGCAAGAAACATGACTCATAATAACAAAATATGTCAATAAAACATTGATGGCGTTATGGTAAATACTAGTAGATATGTATATGCCTCAAGGGCAGTAAATGGCAAGTGATAAAGAGTAGAATCTAGATTCTAGATAAAGAGTACATAGAGAGAGTAGATAGATATTAGAGAGATCAAAGAGAGCTTGACTCTTGAGAGCCTGCAAGTTGCGAGAGTAGAGGGAGGGAGCAAGTGAGGCTTGAGGCTTGAGCTAAAAGCCTGAAGCATAACGCTTGAGCTTGAGGCTTGAGTACAATGTATTGTATAATGCATTGAGGAGGTCTTCTTTTAAAGGCCTCCAAAAGAGCCCCTAAAGCTTGTGTACGTTGATTGTCCCCTTGCCCTTTCGAACAGCCAACCTTGTGATGCACCTAAAAGTGCTCGGCTCCGTCCGTCCCCTATCATTCCTAGCCGTTACGACCCCCCGTCCCCTGGCCATAAGGGGCTCCCGCTCCCGACCCCATTCCCTAACTTTTGTCGTCCCAACCCCAACCCCGTTCCCGTTCCCGTTCCCGTTCCTCGGCCCATGTTTCTATGGTGCCCGGTCCTAAGGAAGTAAGCATGAAGGACCTGTCAGCAAGCCCTTGAAAAAGGTGTGTGACCCCGGAAATTGTAAAATCCCTGCAACTACCCCCACATCACAAATGCCACTCTAATCAACAAACAATGAACTGCTCTCAACATTGGCTGAGCATATGGACAAACCCAGAAACACTCAGGCTGTAAGGTACATCTCTCACAAATCTGTGATGCAGCCCAAGTGCCAACAGGCAATCCTATATGTGCTATCATCAACAAGAAATAACATATCCAGTGGCTGATCCTAAGAGTCCAGATGCGTGACCAATGCATCTCTAGGTAGTCTTTGTCTCCAGGGAGCAGCTTTCAAGCATCTTACTACTAAAATTCATTGAGTCTGATTTCTGTGAATTCAGGTGATATTAGCAAAAAATGTGGCAGAGTCATCAATAACTATTAGTGGTATATCTTATGTCGTTGATACATCTCTCCTTGGATGTTTACTAGGACAATGAGAGGAAAAAACAGTCACTGCGGCTGTTTTGGGTCTCAAAGTCCCAGGTAATAAATTGTTGGCTCCCTTTTCTATGAACCATCTTTGCTACTCATATGTAAAATCTCCTCTATGATGCTTAGAATATTTTGGATTGATGCTCTCTTTGGGGGGGTGCTTGGGCAGGCAAGCCAGCAAAAGGGGCAGACAAGCCGTACTTGCGACGGTCAGGTGTTTTGTTTGGTTCCAAGGGAAAGATTTTATAATTTTATGGAGTTTTAAAAACCAGCTATTCTTATACACACACACACACACACACACACACACATGTGTGTGTGTGTATATTGTGTGTGTGTGCGTGTGCGTGCGTGCGTGCGTGTGTGTGTGTGTGTGTGTGTGCGCGCGCGCGTGCGCCTGTGTATATATATTGTGTGTGTATATATTTATACTTAAATATTTTTTGTGATTTTTGTTAAAATTGTTCCTGACTCGTTGACATGTTCAACACCATGTTTAAATCAGCATCAAGTCAAAACTGATCAAATTTGGCTGCTAAATAGGAAACCATAGCTTTGATTCATATTTGAAGTCAACTATGAGGTGTCCATCTCAATCTCTAACAATGATACATTTACAAGAGCCACTTTGCCAGACACATAGGTGTGAATTGAGTCCTAGAGTGACAATTTGATATAACACAACACATTTAATAGACACGAGGAGTAGCACTTACATCAACAGCGCTCTTGATAAGATTCTTCCTGTGATCAGCATTCCCGACATGACATGCAACCCCCAACACATCGATACCCAACTCTTTCAGTGATTGTACAGCCTCATCAACATTTTTCTGAACAAAAAGAAAAATAGAGCTTAGCTGAAAACAGGTTAATGGGTGTGCTTAGCAATTTCTGGAATTGCTTGCAATCGCATTACCTTAAACTAAGAAAAAAAGCAGAACATGACTTGCAGAAACCCGGTGTTTGGCACTAATTTAATTACCTGTTTTCGGGAGGAGATAACGACAGAAGCTCCTTCAAGACCGAGCCGGCGGGCGATGGCGTAGCCAATGCCCTGCGTGGAGGCAGTCACCACAGCCACCTTGCCCTTGATCCGTTTGGGTATCTCTGTCGCAGCCATGGATTGCGAAATAGAACGCTGCAGCTCGTTGCAACACTCTCTCTCTCTCTCTCTCTCTCTCTCTCTCTCTCCCCGAGCGCGCTTTTATTTTTAATTAAGCTTTCGTCACTACAGAGGAGAGAAATAAACTAGTTTATAAATAAAGATTTGAGAAACAAACAAGGTCGTCTACAGGAGATGCCTTTCATTGATGTATGCATTAAAAAATAGAAACCGGGCACTCTATAAGAATGCATAAGTAGAAATTGTAGCATGCCTTCACCTTTGAACAAACTCACATGCATCGCACACTTTGCACCATGTCCAAGATAAGCATCCAACATGATCGTAATTTTGAAAAACAATAGCTCTCATAAAAATAAAAAAGACACAATTTCCAAACCATACGACTAGATCCTTGTTTAGAAAACCTAATCTTTCAATATTTGATGTGAAAAAAACTTAAGTTAAGTATCACGATAACTGAGCAATTACAAACAATAGGAAAAAAAAATGTGCACAACACAATAAAATGGTCCGGGTGTAATTCTTGAGTCAAGTCACGTCAAGTCACCTTTTCCTTCATTTCCTCAATGGCATGCAAGACACGTCATACTACAATCACATGCTTTCTGTGAGTGGTGATTTGACCTATCCATAAGCGTATGAAGATTTTAAAATTTACAAATTATGTTCAACTTGACATTCACAGACAAATGCATGATAAGCAAGGCATAGACTCGTCATAATCATCCACAAAACAATGTAACATTACCTCCATTATGCATATTATTGACTAAATACTACAACATACATCATCATCAAGTCTACCACCAATACTTGGAAGGTTTCTTACAATCAATCAAACTTGTCTTTCAAAGCATGGCCAGCATCACTCGGAATAGGAACTATGAGAAAGCATGGCCTCTCACAAAGTAGCATAATAGTTTACCAACAAAGCTATGTTTGTAGCATTCAACAAGTCACCAAAACTAGAGAAGGTACTTCATCTAGTTAGATCTAGAAGGAATCATGATGCCAAACAAGGAAAACATTTGGAGGACTGGTCACTTGAAGGTTGTTAATGTTTTTAGATGGCTAAAGCAATTCAACCTTGGAGATAGTCGTAAATCGTCAGGATATCCCAACATCTAGCTCTCAACTCACTCATCATTCATCGCTACTGCTTGCAATTTCTTTATCTACTAGTGATGAATCATTGGTCAATCTAGCCACCTTTAATTGTCCACAAAGAAAGTCACAAATAAAATGAGCCTGCAAACTAAATCATTCTATGATTTGACTACCACCTTCAATGGAACCTCAAAAAATAACCAAACATTCAAGTAAAATGCCCGCATGAAATATATATTACATGAGAAAAATTTGTTCATTTCGATCATACATATACAAAATGTGACAAACACTAATGACACCAATATAGAACCTGCTTGCAGCATTATATCCCAACATGAACACATGCATCCAAACTTGAACTTCAACAATTGTCCCTTATTTGTCTTATCAAAGCATACAATTCTTTCATATTCGTTTAAAGACATGGAGAATGGTTGAGTGAGATAAGTTCATAAGCATGCAGAATTCAAACTCTGAACAAAATTTATCATCCACAAGATAGCAATGTCTCACAATCTGGACCATTTAAAGTGATATTCCTCACAAATGACTTGTATTTGACCAAGGGGGTTGAACAAAGATATTGCATGCAACATTTTTTACTCCATTTGAATCAATTAGACACTGGGACATAGTAACAGAACACTTAAAAGCTTCCTTCACAATCAAAGCCACCTCTTATTATTTTAATGGCCGCAATTCATAAAACACTCAAAGCTTGGTTCGTTATGTTAAAAAAATTTGGCCTAAAGGTAGTGATCTCAATGACCAGATGTGGAGTTGGAAGTTCTTCCGACATGGCCCTTACTTCGTGATGACACACCCACCTGTTTGTGTGCATTTTCACGATGAATTTGACAACCTTGCATGGTAAAAAGCAGGCAATGTTGTGAATAAAATCTAGCTTCAATTGGAGTAAATAAGGCCTATGATTGCTAATCTCTCCTCTTGCAATAAGACATACATGCATGCATCAAAGTTTCAAATGTATATATCCATATATTAATACATACATACACATGTATACATATATACTCACTATCAGCTAACCCTGACTTCACAAAACCATGAGGTATGCCTCTTCCTCATTTCATTCACCTTATGTGAGGTAGAATCTTGGAAGGTATCGTCAACATAAAGGAGAAAACTGATTTGATTGAGAAGAGGTGGCCTTCAGATTTTCACAACACTCAGTATCTTCTTTTTAGTGTGCACTTTGTAGTTGTTTGTTGCTATTCCATTTCTTCAACTCCTTCACATGTTGAGCCTCAACATACATAAGAGAAATTACTCACACATTAAGATTAATTATGTAAAGAAAATCAGCCATACTACAAAACAAATAAAAGAAACTACACTCACCTTCGTTTCCACCAAATATATTCATTGAACTTGGAGCCTAAACTCAATGTGTCACCTAGGCCTACAAGACAAGACAATTTCCTTGGAGAGTTGTAGGCATATCAACAACAATGCCTGTCTCCCAATTCCAATGAAGTTACCCAAACCAATTTTTTTAACAACATAAGGAGCTATGTTCCGACTAACACGAGGAACTATCTTCATCATACATTCAATAGCAATGAATCATAATTACGTCAAAACATGCAATCCCATGGATACAAAGAGATCTTGCTAGCTTCTCATGTCTCCCTAACATTGCTTGTAGATCATGGACTACAAGCATGTTGTAGGACTTAGGGCTAGAGATTGTAAAGTAGCTCAAGTAGGCACAACAGTGCTTGGTTTTACTTTATTGCAACCTTGCATCTGGAAATCTCTTTGCCTACAAGGTGTTGGCCTCCCATCACAAGCATCAACACAAGCTCCTCCTCACATCATCATTGACTTTGCAAAAGTCGAGAAAGAGGAAGCTTGATTGTAAGGCCTGAAGCCGTTGAGAACCCAAACTTGTTGCAGGAGGTAGAGCTTCTTCATCACCTTGGCAACTTGCCTAGCATCCTTTCCCTCATCACCCAAGGTTGAGGGTGATGCCGATGTCAAGTGCAGCGAAATTGAAATGGTGAAGATCTAGGTTTTACACTTCCACAAATATTTACTTATTTCCTTTCCTTAATGATTGCTTTTAGCTTAAAGATGGTTCTTTTACTTTTCCTTCAAGAGAGGGAATGAGAGAGTGCAAAAGAAATGTGTAGAGGGAAAGAGAAAGAGAGAGAATAGGAGAATGACACTCGATGGGGTCCCAACCAACCCTCTCAAGGGCCCCCCACATTGTTGCCAATGTGGTTTTTTTTTTTTATTGCATACATGGAATGTACACACATGCAACACCTCACGTGCTTAAATGGTGGGTGTTGCTTCGGTAACTCTTTTAGATGAAGCACCTTCGAGATTGATTTGATGCGCCTTTGGATCCTTATCAATTTGGGATAATGGATGGCCACCAAGGGATATATCTGGGACTGAATTGCACTCCCAATATGAAAGATATGAAGGACTTAAAGCTAGTTGCAAGAATGCAAATTTGGCACGCAAAATGTAACCTATCTATCATGTAAACCAGGGCTGAAAACGTAGATCGCAATGAGGCCGATGATAGAAATCAACGGGAGCACTTGATGATGGTAAGGGAATGGATGAGGAGAGGCTCGATGGGCTTCCAAAATATTAAACCATGATGAAGAGAATAGCAAGGGTAGATCCAAGCCGATCCGGCAAGAGAAGGGCTAAAAATTGAAAATGCTATGGGTGATCTACAGTGATGCACAACGCTAGGGCTGATCTGATGATGCAAGGCAAAAGCGCTAGGGCTGAATGATGTTGTTGAAAATGTCAGGCTTATTTGAGCGTAAATGCAAGGGGGATACTCCAAAAAATTCTAGCTGATCTAGAGGAAAACACCAGGGCTTATATGCTCCTCCACCTGGCACTGGGAACCTTACTAAGATCGATGGATGCTTGGGTCTCCTTTATAGGGCTGAATTTTAACAATGTTGGAGCATGGGCGCTCACTACAAGAGGTCACTTAAATTCCGGCGCCAAATTATCGGCGTCAATGGCGGGCGTCGGTATATGTGTAGGTAAGTATGGAGGGAGATGAAGTTTTTAAATTTTCATTTTTAAATTTCCGATGCCTGTTCCGATGTGTCTTCCGACGCTTTTACGAATGCACTTTTTGACACTTGTACGAATGCCCTTTTCGACGTTGCACCGATACCTGTACCGGCGGACCCTACAAAAACACAAACCCGCAGGCTTTCCCTGCACATTTCTCTTCTTCTCACGCCTTTTCTCTTGCTCTCTTCCTCCTCACATCTTACAGATCTGGTGCGAAACAAGTTGTCGGAGGTGCTAATCTTGTTTGTGGACTACTCCATAGCACTAAGGTGAGATTGTTTCCAAGTTTACTTGTAAGTTTAGGGTTTAGGGTTTAACATGGTGTGTGTGTGTGTGTATGTGTGTGCGTGCATTTTTGCAGGTTTGAGAACGTTTACAACACCTTTTCTTATAAATTAATTTAAATAAATTTGATATGCATTAAAAGTTCAAGCACTCACATGCGACCTATATTGATAAAAGAAAATTTCATGCTTTAAACTTTCAATGCTTTAAAAGAAATTATGGTTTGCGTTGTGAATTTTGTTTTGGTTTATGAAAAAATCTTGTTTTGAAGAAATTAAGTATATATAGATTATATGTCAAGTTATAAGTTATAAGTTAAGTTATACGTTTAGGTTATGTTAGATTAGCTTATAGGACGTTAATTATGTTAAGTTAGCTTATAGGTTAGGTTTAAATTAAAAGTTAAATTAAGTTATAAGTTAGGTTATAGGTTATAGGATAGGTTAGCTAGATTATAGGTCAAGTTTAAGCAACAAGTTAGGTTATAGGTTAAGTTATAGGTTGTACGTAAAATGTTAAGTTATGTTATATGTTAAGTTAACTCATGTTTAGGTTATAGATGGATGTTGTGTTCGGACAGTTAGAACTTATGTACTTTTATGTTAATATATACTATATATAATTGAGCTTAAAATTTTCAAGGAAGGAGAGGGCATCCATGTGTCACTCTCTCCTCCATTTCAAGAGCTTAAGAAACATTTTGTTTGAAATGTAAAAGTGAAAGGTAAGTTAGAAATCATTTATATCTATACTATATATAATGCAACTTCAAATTTTCAAGGAAGGAGAGGCCATCCATGTGTCATGTATTGGTTAACTTAAAAGAAAACCTTACAAAACTTTCTGATTTAAAATGCAAATCTATATCTATACTATATATAATGCAACTTCAAATTTTCAAGGAAAGAGAGGCCATCCATGTGTCATGCATTGGTAAACTTAAAGGAAAACCTTACAAAACTTTTTGATTTAAAATGCAAAAATGATTGGTAATATGACACGAAATGAAAAGACTTCACAGTGGAAAGTCAAAAGACTTTCTACCTTACAATTTACATAAAGAAAATATACAAGCTTAAGTGCACGTAATAAAAAATTGATCAATTTTGATTAGGATTTTATCATTTAATGGAAATCTAATTTTTGAAGATATATTTGTCTTTGTTTTTTCAAGGGCTTTTTTTAAAGACCAAATTTACGTAAGTTTATGTTTTTAAATTTTAAAAATAACCATAAAAAAATGCTTCTAGATCCTTTCTTAAAGTGCTTGAAAAATTTGTTGAACATTAAACACCCATGTTGGTCCCCCCCCCCCCCCCCCCCCCCCCCCAAATTTTGAAGATATATTTGCCTTTGTTTTTTCGAGGGTCTTTTTTAAGACCAATATTGAAAATTTTAAAAACTTTGTGCAAGTTTATATTTTAACATTTTAAAAATAACCATAAAGAGATGTTTCTATACCCCTTCTTAAAGCGTTTGAAAATTGTTGAACATTAGGCACCTATGCTGATGTCCCCCCCCCTTCTGCCCAATTCGTCCATTACTTCATTTAGTGCATGTATGTACCTGCACACACATGGCAAATAGTAATAAAAACTCAAACATTAAGTATATTTTTATAAAGAGAGGAGGGCTTGATCGCTTACAGAAAAGTTGGGCCATCCATGGACTAGCTCTAGATGTAGCTCAAGTCTGTCATGAGAGAGAGAGAGAGAGAGAGAGAGAGAGAGAGAGAGAGAGAGAGAGAGCAACGAGAGAAGATTCATGCATAGTCCATTGTGAGATTTGGAAGGAGCACATCCGCTTGGATGAATCACCTTCTGGGATAGTAGATAGGCCACTATACCATAAGTGTGTGTGTGTGTGTGTGTGTGTGTGAGAGAGAGAGAGAGGTCACTATTACCATGTGTACGTGTGTGTGTGTGTGTGTGTGTGAGAGAGAGAGAGAGAGAGAGAGAGAGAGAGAGGTCGCTATTACCATAAGTGTATGTGTGTGTGTGTGTGTGTGTGTGTGTGTGAGAGAGAGAGAGAGAGAGAGAGAGAGAGAGAGAGAGACCGCTATCACCATGTGTGTGTGTGTGTGTGTGTGTGTGTGTGTGTGTGAGAGAGAGAGAGAGAGAGAGAGAGAGAGAGACAGAGAGGTCGCTATTACCATTACGCGCGCGCGTGTGTGTGTGTAAGAGAGAGAGAGAGAGAGAGAGAGAGAGAGAGAGAGAGAGAGAGAGAGAGAGAGAGAGACCGCTATCACCATAAGTGTGTGTGTGTGTGTGTGTGTGTGTGTGTGTGAGAGAGAGAGAGAGAGAGAGAGAGAGAGAGAGAGAGTCTATACTTCTATACTATACTATATATAATGTCGCTTAAAATTTTCAAGCAAGAAGAGGGCCTCCATGTGTTACTCATTGGTTCATTTCATAGAAAACCTTACAAAACATCTAATTTAAAATGCAAAAAGGAGAGTAAGATTGTAAGAAATAAGAAACACCTTTGAGCTTTTGTCAAATGTAAAGTAAAAAAACTTTACTTTTTTTAAAGTAGTAAAAGGTCTTTTAGTAATAGAAAGACTTTTGACTCTACTTAGATTAAATGTATTGCTTTAAATGCACATACGAATAAAAAGATAAATTTAGTGGAGATTTTATTGTTTGATGAGAATTTACTTTTTGAAGATATATTTGGTTTTATCTTTTCAAGAGTTTTTTTCAAGATCAATATTAATATTTTATTAAAAAATTAAAAATTTATATTTTTTTAAAGATATCGGAAAAAAAGAAAACAAGCTTGTGTGGTGTCGACTTGGGGTTGTTTTGCTTTGAGGAAATGCATGCAAACAAAGAAGTTGATATCCATGTTATTGACAGAGAGAGAGAGAGAGAGAGAGAGAGAGAGAGAGAGAGAGAGAGATTTTTTATCGAGCTCATAAGGTTCCGTCTCACCAAGGGCATCCTTTAAACCCTTCAAATTTCCAAGAAATTATAGTTTTCTTGGAGTTACAATGTATTTTCAAAAGGGTAGCTAACGCTTTTCACCAAGAGGATAAGTAAGATGACCAACAAAAATCAATTCTCACATTGGTACCCCGAATAGGGAGAGAGATTGCACAGTTGTTGACACAGGCCTTTTACCACTTCTTGGATATTTTGTTCTTTTTATTTTTAAGAGTAACTCTCTTTCTCTCTCTCTCTCTCTCTCTCACACACACACACACACACACACACACACACACACACATGTCTTGAAAAAAGAAGAATTTGAAATTTTGTAGGAGCGATCCAATGAGATCTGAAAGATCTATCCGACAAGTCTCAAGTCTAAGACCTGAGAGAGAGAGAGAGAGAAAGAGAGAGAGAGAGAGAGAGAGAGAGAGAGACCAATCATAGCCATCTATACTTTTCTTTAAGGAGATTAAGAAAAAGGAGTTTGCTCGTTCTTTACACGTGTTGACTTGGGGTCATCACTACAACCGCAGTGCCAATTTGTCAACTACTATACCATGATGAACAAGTCGTATGTGTATGCACACATGAGCTCCATGCAAACTGCTATCCACTTAACATGTGTGTGTGTGTGTGTGTGTGCGAGAGAGAGAGAGAGAGAGAGAGAGAGAGAGAGAGAGAGAGAGAGAGAGAGAGAGAGAGAGAGAGAGAGAGGTTTGGGAAGGGGAGGGGGGGCACGAAGGGAGCATAAAAATTTTGAATGCCATAGTTACTGTACTGGAACAACAACAAGAGGCTTCAAGAACTATGTGATCAATCTTTGATACAAGAATATAAATACACACACACATGTATGTGTATGTATGTATATATGTATATGTATGTACATATATATAATATGTGTTTTTGTGTGTGTGTCTGTGTATATGTATGTATGTATATATGTTTATATGTGTGTGTGTGTGTATGTGTGTGTGTGTGTGTACTCAAGTAGGGTATGATACTCATACTCTCAAATTTTCAAGGAACCTAATGTGTACACAAAAAGAAGTTGTCCTACAAAGCCTCAATGTCCAATCTCACATTTAACATAGCACAACAAAGCCAAATGGTTGGTATGGTATACATTGTGCACAGGGAAATAGACTCAAACATGTAAATGGTTGAATACAATCTGCTTTCTCAAAGAGGAACATGCTTTTGTAATCAGAGGATTGGGGGAGATAGAGATCAATGACATGGATGATTTTAGTTCACAGCTTCAATTTTACACCACGTCCTTCAATTTAACATAATGGCCAGAACTGCTACAAAAATAAACAATTGAGCAACCTTATTTTGCTTTAATTTCTATCACATTTTAAGATGCAAACGATGTGAAAGTGTACATGAACAAACAGTGTGCACCTTATCAACTAAGCTACTTATGTATTAATATTGTGATTAAGTGATTATGTAAACCATTACCATGCTTCTGAACATATATAGATATGCAAGCGAAGCATCTAGAGAGCAGCATATATGTAAGGGTCAATGAAATTCTTAATACTAAAAGAAAGTCAGCTCATCTCTTTGAAACTTGAAGATTTCCTGGTACATTGGAAACTATGAGCCCTTATCTTTTTATAACTCTTCTCTTAGACATGAAAAGTTTTATAATTACACAATGTAGAAATTATGGGCCTTCATCTTAAAAAACGTGCTCGCTTATCCAGTTTGAACTTCTTGACTTGGTAGCATCTTTGTCAACCCTAGGTAGACCAAGGGAAATATTTTCTTCTTGATATATAGGAGATTATGATGTATAATTCTACCATGTCTTACTCATAAGAAAGACGCAAGGATAGATAAAAATAAGAGAGTGGAGTACAAAATTGAATCCAATTGTGTTCCTATTGTTGAAACCAATTCTAGAACTCACTCCAAAAGCTTTATTATTATTTTAATTTTAGTCAGATTTCAATATAATTTGTATAATCAACGTTCATAGCATTGCTAGACCAAGATACACCAAAGGGAGGACTTTCTCTCTCTCTCTCTTTCTCTCTCTCTCTCTCTCTCTCTCTCTCTCTCTCAATAGAAGTAGAGCACTCCTAAGTTTGTTAAACAAGGGCTACCACCTCATGAAAAACAATGTCTATGAGAAGCTCCCAAGCTTGGTATCAAAGCATTCTTTGCAGCATCTTACATATATTTATGTTTGTTAGAATCTTCAAGAAGTTGTCACTTTTAGAAATGCAATAGAATATGCAAGTAGGAAGAGAGTATTGATATTGTTTCATTTGGAAGCCCTACAAGAATAGAAGCGACGTTTCTTTGGCCGCAACAACGCACGGGTCATATACTAGTCTCAATAATTATTGGTGAAACGTCCAAACACAACCATCTATCAGCGTCTAAACCATAACCTCTAACCCTATTAGTAGACTGAAACGGCCAAGTGCTACACTAATTGGATTTAGAGCGACCAAATCAAAAGTTGCCAAACCTAAGCAAATTTACATAGCGTACCCTAACGCTCCAAATATAGTAATGTATTAGCGGCCAAAACAAAAGCCATTAGTCTAAAGCCGATAACCCTTAGCAGCTATCCCTAAGTAGACTAAATGGCCAAACGATACCCTAATATGTTTTAGAGTGCTTTACCTTAGCGGCTTTACATAGTGTGCCCTAACCGTCCAAACACGATGCGCCATCTATTAGCGGCCAAACCAGAATCCATATAACCCTAAGCAGCTAGCCCTAAGCCGATTGAAATGGAAAACCGCTACACTAATCCAATTTGGAGCGGCCAAACCTAAGCAACTTTACATAGCGCACCCTAACACTCCAAAATACTGCCATCTATTAGCGGCTAAACCAACACTAGTCCTAAGACGCTAACCCTAGGCGGCTAACCCTAAGCGGATTGAAATGTCTAATTGCTATCCTAATTCAATTTGGAGCAGCCTAACCTAAGCGGCTTTAAACACCATACCATAAGTTCTAATTGTCCGAACACAACGTCCATCTATTAGTGGCCAAACAAAGATGACTTGTGTACTTCTAAAAACGCAAACGGACTTTGGTTAGGTTAGGTTATAGGTTAGGTTTATGTTACAGGTTAGGTTAGATTATAGGTTAGGCTAGAGCTAGCGATAAATAGTAGAAAAAACGCAAACGGACTTTGAAGATGACTCATGTGTAAGACCTAGGGGACTGTGATGCCGGATCCACCGCCCTACCACCCTATGTGTAGACCAGCTCCTAGCCCTAGCCATCATATGGATCTCCAATCCACATTGGTCCAGTCCGAGCCCCTGGCTCAGGTCCCTGACCCCCTAGGCTTAGGATCCTTGTCTTGACATTACTCCCCCCTTGGAGAAACGTTTTCGTCCTCGAAAACACAAGTGGTAGTATCTTCGTAAGAACACTGATGTTTTCCATGTTGGCATCCCATACGCGAGCCAACTGATACTTGATACAATGAGGAGGTTCAATGAAACCAAGAGCAACATCTTGATTTTCAACATTGTTGTCCTTTTGTAAGCACTTGGGTCTAAATGGTAACTCCATTTATAACTCACTTGAGTACTGTAAAAGAGTAACCATAACTAAGAGTTGTCCAAATGCATAACCAATTTTCAAATCTTTTGAAGGTACTAGAATAATGCAAGAAAGCCTTGGCGCAACTTTCCATGAAGTTGTGAGCCAGATTTCCAACTCGCCTGAGTATCTTAAAAAACTCATAGCTACTAAGAAGTAGAATAGGTTGTGTCCTTATGTTAGGCTTCTGAACATTTTGGAACACACAGAACTACATGTTCACCCCTAATGAAGGTTACCTGCCAACATACTTTGTTAGCACACCTATTAAGTCCTTGACTTATGAAAGTATGGAAACGGTATCCAACCCCACCACAACCGGTGTTCAAAGTTGAAAACCTTACGTAAGCAAATTCTAGAATAGGGAGAGAATCGCCCATTCAAAATGCCTTGTGCTAACGTATGCTCGTAGCAAATCCTTTAGCAAAAAATAGCAGCAATAAGAGTGAGGTGCTTTTCCCCAACCACTGACAAACAGTCTTCCACGACTGATGATAAGCTACGCAACCATTGATTATCCAGCCATATATTTGATATAGAATGGAGACAACCAACTAGGTGGAAAGCGGTTTGGAGTGGAGTAAGCTCATAGAGTTTAGACCAACCAACCACAGACACCCATACATAGCCATTACCTTGTACGGTAGGGTGTAAACTCATAAATATGCTTTTAAAAGTTGCACTTGAAGTGCAAAGAATTGTAGAAACAAAAAAATCCATGAATTAGCATGCCGCTCCAAATAAATCAGTGTTAATCACTAGGGCCCATAACACCTAGTGTGCATGCATTTAACACAAACTTATTCAAACCGCAATTCCATGACGAGACTAACCACGGTACATACGGGAAAGCCTGGCAACAAAAGTTGGACCATAACAAAATGTGAC
Organism: Adiantum capillus-veneris; assembly: GCF_014529385.1. NCBI lineage: Eukaryota > Viridiplantae > Streptophyta > Polypodiopsida > Polypodiales > Pteridaceae > Adiantum > Adiantum capillus-veneris. The sequence goes on along the minus strand of NC_140952.1, from coordinate 79,273,020 downwards.
ACCCCAGTACACCTAGGTACCAACCATGAGACATTCTCATGAACGTAGCATACTTGGCAATATGTAGAAACGACCCTCCGTTAAGGTGGTTTCACAACACTTGTAATTGGAACAAGTCTATACTTAGTACCCGACAATTTTTGGCCACTGAAATTGTTCGTGATACGGTGTGCTTCAATTGGTCTAATAAACGGATGCGACCAGCACATAGGGACCTCGTCGCGACACATCATTAGGAATTTCGCGGCAGTGTCAGTCCCAGAGACTCATATTCTCCACATGTGGAATATGTCTCAAATAAGGATGTCTGAAAAAGCGACATCCATCAAGTACAAGATGTACTTGTGTGTGGAGGTAACTACAAAACACTCCGCGACAAGAGTGAGAGGGACCCTCATTATCATTGCTCCACATTGGCTAAACTGAACTCCTTGAGTTCCTAGACCATGTTGTATCCCATGTGACAACATGTGCCAAATCGAACCCGACAAGTGGGTTCATAATAGCATAACATATATTGGACACTACGGCCCAAAATACTTTGTTCCGACATGCCCTTGGCATGGCTCAAATACATTCATACGACTTAAAGATACCAAGCAAAGCATATTAAAAAATGGAGTAACACCAAATCAATAGATTCGTACCTGGAGATTTGAACTTAATGGTCACTTACCCATATTCAAATGTAGAGGAGCACGTCACTCACCTGAGAAAAAACCAAGCAACATTGCACTGGAAACCCTGGGTGTTGCCTTCGCAACTCAAACCTGTTGTTGATGATAGAATATACGTAGTCCAACCCCTTGGTAAGACCCTTTGTAGAAACTGCTCAACGAGCAGCTAACGGTAACCAACATAGTCAACTGTGTAGGAAATGATTGGAAGCACTTCACCATCGACAATGGGTACCTACTGCATAAGGGGAGAGTTTGTGTACTAGTGGACACAGACATTTGGTGCCAAATTCTTTATGAATGTCATGATAGTCCAAGTGCAGGGCACCTAGGTATTAGAAGACTTATGCTCTTGTACGACGACAGTTTTACTGGCCACATTTACATGGCTTTGTTCAAGATTATGTCTTGCATTGCCAAAAATGTCAAGTTAACAAAGCAGAGCGCCTGAAAGTAGGAGGACTCTTACATCCGTTGGAGATTCCCAATGGTAAATGGGAAAGTATCTCTATGGATTTTGCTGTGGGTTTACCAACCAGTGTACGAGGTCATGACTTGGTATGGGTGGTCGTAGACCGGTTGACTAAACTATGTAAGTTTATTCTAACCTCCAGAACTAGCCAAGTTATTTGTGGACAACCTATACAAGTTGTATGGTTTGCCAAGTAACATTGTCAATGATCGTGATCCCAAGTTTAACAGTCATTTTTGGAAGACTGTGTTCAAACGATTGGGTACACAACTAAACCTTAGTACAACCGATAATCCAGAAACAGATGGTCAGACTGAACGAGTTAACCAAGTGCTAGAGAATATGCTACGCGCATACGTTAGCAAGAAACAGTCAGACTGGGAAGAATATTTACCTATTCTCGAGTTTGCCTACAATAGTGCTAAGCATGTCACAACTGGATTTAGTCCTTTAATGCTCATGTATGGTTTTCAACCTAGTTCACCTGTCACGGTGGGGTTGGCAACCGAAAAACTCCAACAGGTTATGGATTTTCTCCAAGAGCACATGGATATGCTGAAACTCGCTCGTCAGAATGTTCGACAAGCGCAGGATCGGTATAAGAAGTACGCTGATGAGAAACGTCGTCAAGTTACCTTTGAGGAAGGGGAGGAAGTATTTTTACGTGTGCCATAACATTCAGAAAGTCTGAAAACTGGGACAACATCTGAATTATCTCCACGATATTTTGGGCCTTTCAAAATACTCAAGCGAGTAGGTGATCGTGCCTACAAATTATCGCTCCCTACACATTCTCGTATTCATCCGGTGTCTCATGTAAGCCGTTTACGTAAGCGGTTACATGGGGACGATAATGTCATTGGCCAACAGATTTTGGTCGATTTTGTTGAACCTCTTACCTTACCACATGAACCTGAATGAATTCTTGACTATCATGATTTACGTACGCATCATCGTGTACGTCAACAAGCTTTAATCAAGTGGAAAGATCGACCTGAGGAAGGCGCCACTTGGGAAAGGATCCTTGTCCTGACATCATGTACTTTAAAAAATGCAAACGAACTTCGGTTAGGTTAGCCTATAGGTTAGTTTAGGTTATAGGTTATGTTAAGTTAAGTTAGATTTAGGTTATAAGTTAGGTGAGATTATAGGTTAGGTTAGAGCTAGCAGCAAATGAATAGTAGAAAAAACGCAAACGGACTTCGAGGATGACTCGTGCACTTCTAAAAATGCAAACGAACTTCGGTTAGGTTAGGTTATAGGTTATAGGTTAGGTTACATTAGGTTAGGTTAGATTTAGGTTATATGTTAGGTTAGATTATAAATTAGGTTAGAGCTAGCGAAAAATAGTAGAAAAATGCAAACGGACTTCGGTTAGGTTTTGTTATAGGTTAGGTTTAATTTGGTTATATGTTAGGTTATAGGCTAGGTTAGGCACACACAAACTTCAAAAACACTAATGTATAGTCATTGACCCTGTGGTCCTAATCTCCGTGCACCTCTAGACTGAGGTGTGCGGGGATCAAACATGGCTAGAGAATGTGAGGTTGTTAGAGCTCGAGCTAGCAGCAAATAGTTGAAAAAACGCAATCGGACTTCAAAAGTGTACACAAACTTCAAGAACCTTAAACATGGCTAGAGAATGTGAGGTTGTTAGAGCTCGAGCTATCAACAAATAGTTGAAAAAACGCAATCGGACTTCAAAAGTGTACACAAACTTCAAGACCGAGGTGTGCGGGGATCGGACCTGGCTAGAGAATGTGAGGTTGTTAGAGCTAGCAGCAAATAGTTGAAAAAACGTAATCAGACTTCCAAAGTGCACACAAACTTCAAGAACCTTGACATATAGTCATTGACCAATAAAGACGAGATTATTACCCTGTGACCCTAATCACCGTGCACCTCTAGACCGAAGTGTGCGGGGATCGGGCCTGGCTAGAGAATGTGAGGTTGTCATGTATTGTCATGTACTTAGTAGTGTGTAGTTATAACAACTAGAGTGTTTTAATTATTTGTTGCATCATTGGTAGATAAAATATGGATAATAGGATCCTTGTGCACATTGAAAGCATCAGACCTTTTGAAAACAAAGAATCTGCGACCAACACATACGTAATCATGATCTCTTTCCGATAAAGCAACTAGAAGACCTACGTTATCAATCTCATGGTCTAGAGACTGAAGGTCAAACTACGCAAGTAGATATTGCTCCAACTTAATACCAGAGAAGACGATTTTCAAACAAGCAGCCATCGACTGAGTCCTCCCAACCAATACCTAATGTGGCATTTCAAGAATTAGAGATGGAGCAGATGTTGGATGTGTTCTTTGACATGGATCCCATCATTGAAAACATAGAAGACGACAACATTGAACGCAATATTGTGGACCAACTTCGGTCATCCCATTCATATCGACGGCATGATAGCAACAATAAAGAGGGCGAGATGATGCAAAGTCTTGCACGCATGACGCTTTACACTGGTGCAAAAATCTCAGTTCTATGTACCGCGTTGGCAATGCTTAATTTGCAGTATGTCTACGGTTGGTCTGACGCCTCAGTCTCACAGAGCTTTTTAGGTAAATACATTGTATCCTAAGCATGATAAAGTGCAAATTAAGTTTCAATAATGTGATCAAGGGCCTGACTTGTTCATGTAATGATAGGTTGTTCAATGAGCAAATCTTGCCAGAAGGGAATCACATGCCCTCTACCCATCCAACCGCTAAAAAGCTTCTTACTAATTTGGGCTTAGATTATCACAAAATACATGCATGTCTTAATGATTGTATACTTTTTTGCAATGAGTATGCAACTTTGGAAAATGTCCCAATTGTGGATCAAACAGGTACAGGGAGGACACACAAGGAAAATTTATCCGTGCAAAGGTCCTTCGACACTTTCCTATTATTCCAAGAGTAAAGAGCATGTTCAAGTGGAAGTCTATAGCCGCTTTGATGACATGGCACTCAAATACTAGATCGACAGATGATGTGATGCGGGTACCTGCTGACTCTCGTGCATGGAAGCACATAGAGGAAAGCTGGCCTACATTTAAGAACGAGCCTCGATGTATCCGCTTTCGTCTGCAATGGACGGGGTAAACCCATTTGGATTACGGAGTTCGTCATGGAGCACGTGCCCTATTTGTCTGGTTAATTATAATCTTCCGCTATGGCTAGCTATCAAGAAGGTCCATCTGTTGTTGTCATTGATCGCCCCAAGAAAGTACAAAGCAAAGAACATGGACGTCTATCTGGCACCACTTATAGAAGAGCTCCAAATCTTGTGGACAGGAATCGATGTGGTTGATATGTCCCAACCAATTGGACAATGGAATGTATATGAGAAAGTCATTCTCATGTGGACCATGCACGATTTGGTGAGTGCTAAGGTAAGTGCCTTTGAAATCCTCACACAAATGTGATTCTTGGCTATGCCAACGCTAGTATATTTGAATTTTGTGATGTTTCAGGCTTGAGTTACTCGAGCAATCATGCATGTTTGAAATGTGGTCCTCGACTTGGCTTTCGCCACTCTGAGCATTTGAGCAAGACAGTTTACGTGGAGCATGGTAGATTTTTGCTTGAAGGACATGAGCTACGTGGACCAAGCCTATACAAACATGAAATGCATCCACTGAAAGCGAGTGATTGGAAAAACATGTGGATGGAGAGGGGAGATTGGATGCCACCTGGAATGAAAAGACTTTTTATTTTCCATGAACTCCCATACTAGAGTGACTTGTTGATTAATCATTTTCTCGACCCAATGCACACCTTCAAGAATGTGGGGGAGATCATATGGAAAACCATCAGTGGAAAAAGGGAGAGCAAGGCCCAAAGAGATGACCTGTAGGGTGTGGGTCGAATGCCAGAGATGTGGCCTCGACTTAAACCCAATGGAAAGTTTTCTATACCAAAAGGTCCATGGGTTTTGAGTTGTGCAAAAAAGCAACAAGTGAAGAAGACTATATCTTCATTCAAGATTCCCACAAGGTGCATGTGATGTTTGAAAATGGCTTTTACGAGAGATGACAATCTTAGTGGTCTTAAGTCCCACGATTGGCACAAATTTTTACAATTCATCTTACCAATTTCCATAAAGGGTTGTTTGACAAATGACATTAGAAGAACAACCTATAAAATCAGTGAGTTGGTACGATGGATCAGTTCAAAAGAGATAAGAGAAGACAACATCGATGCAACACGCTTAAATGCTATTGAAGCAGTGTGCATGGTGCAGAAGTACTTTCCAACAAACATTCTTACCATCCAAATGCATGTACCTGTGCATGTGGTCGATGAAGTTGCAGTTGCTGGGGTAGTCCATAGCAAGTGGATGTTCTTCTTGGAGAGATTTATGAAGACTTTAAAGGGGTTTGTTCGTCAAAGGGCTTGCCCCGAGGGTAGCATGACCGAAGGATGGCTTCTACAAGTGTCTCTTGTCCTCATCAGTGATTTTTTGGTCTTAATTGATCCAGAGATGCCCCGAATGTGGACTACTAAGGTCAACGTCAAGGTGACAGGGACGAGCCGCAGGGACAAGGCATCGTTAGGAAGATGGACATCACAATGCGAGAAAAGGTTATGAGATTTTGCCTTCTCAACTCAGACATCAGGCAAAAGTGGCTAGAGAGGTACGAAGGGGAAAAGCAACAACGCTTGACAGATCGCCTGCAATTCAAGCGCAACCGTGCCACTAGAAACCTTCCTTTTCCAGATCATCTTCAAAAATTGCTTGACTTTTCAATTGGGTGGTGGTTAGATGTGACAATCTCAGAGGCAAAGATGAATGGAATGTTGATTACTGAACAGGAAGAGGAGATGTCAAGGGGTTGTAATTGGCATGTATATTTTCACAATTTCCTTTTCGAGTTACACATTATCACATTGCTTTAATAATTTTTAGTTTGTTTCAATTTTGTGGTTGTAGTATCACAAATATGGAGCTTTGTGGTTGCATGGGAAACACTTCAGAGTGCAACGAATTGACGAACAAAGGGTCACTTTTGACAGTGGTGTTAGGGCAATCTTCATCCAAGAAAGTAGGAGTAGTGCTAGGGATGAGAACACAGAGACTAGCCAACTTGAATACTTTGGCTACATCCAAGACATCTTGAAGATTAGCTTTAGAAAGTTTGATATGTTTATCTTTGATGTCAAGTGGTTCAAAGTTATTACTAGCGGCCCTAATGCAACTGTGTGTAAAGACAAGAGTGGATTGATTCAAGTGAACTCTAGGTAGGTGTGGGCAGATGCGCGGGATACATTCCTACTTCCGCAGCATTGTGAACAAGCTATTTTCACACACGATCCACTATGGACAGAAAATGATGAGAATGATCTGTCTAAACCGTGCTGGCTCTATGTCGTTCAAGTTGCTCCACGGAGCAAGCAAGTGTGTGAAGGATTGGACGTTGAGGTCAAAAAGGTGATTCATGAAAAAAGCGCAGGACCGACGAAAACTTTAAGTTTAGATTTTGAGGTGGATGTCAACAATGAGCAATTTTTTGAACCTAGAGATGAAGTGTCAAATACTGAAGTTGATGCAGAGAGCGACGAAGAAGTAGAGTTCGATGACAAAGATGCAGAAGTATAGATTGAGATAGACATCTTTGGTGCATCAGATCTCATAGAAGATGAGAGATTAACTAATGATTTTTGCTAGGAACTCTTTTGTAAAACTATTTTTATTAGTCTACAATACACTTTAGATTCAGTCATTTGTGTTGCAGCGTTGTTTATTTGTTATTTGTATTGATTAAGCGTTTCTCTATAAACTAACGTATTTTGTGGGTGTTATTTGTGTATGATTAGCCATGGCCGATGACGATGAGCCATACACTCCTAGTTTTAGTTTTCCTGTCACTCCGGCCGGCATGTCACCCGAGTAGATGGGCTCGTTTTTGTCTCAGTTCACACTAGAGCAGATCGCGATGGCACAGAACCTTTGGGCAGCAGGTTCCTCTAGACCTACTACGACCGACCCTACGAGGACTAGTGTGGTCCCTACACCGAGCGGCCCCACACCTCAGTCGAGTGTGCCCTCTATGCCTAGGACTCGTGTGCCCCCTACACCAACGGGTGGTTCATCCTTGAGTCGAGGTAGGCGTCGTTCTAGATGTGGTGGTTACTGTGGTAGAGGTTCTACTGATGTGTCCACACCACCAAGAGAGCATCCACCACTCTCTTCAGTAGATAGTTCATCGATTGACACATCACGCACACCTTGGGGATCACATGAGCATGATCCTAGCAAGTTGTACAAGAGCAGGGATGGGGTTATTGTGGCGGATAGGGTCAAAAAGGCCATGCGACAGAGGATTCGACAGCTCTGTACAATTCAGTTTGGTCAGTCTATGGATAGAGGTCTGGGATAATCTCGATCATGAAAGAAAGAGTTACATTGTCGAGGCCATTCATAGAGAGTACATGCTGGTAGAGGGCTACGATCTAGTTTTGAATCCCTGGATTTTGAGCGTGGTGAAGGCCATAGTGTCACACCGTTGGTCAAAGGCAAGATACATATACAATGCCGGCAGTGCAAACCCGGCATGGTTGGACGTACATGAGTGGGCGGGGATTGCACGAGAGACACAAGACAATCCTCGGAGATTTCAGCAGCAGAGAGATGTAGCCAGAGCACGTTTGGAGTCTACTAGAGCGTCACATCTTGGGAGTGGAGGCTATGACACGCTTCAACATGAGTTTGTAAGTTGTGGTCTTCTTGATACAGTCTCACTTAGTGATTGTTTTCATGTGTACAGATTTGTAGTGCTTATGTTTCTGGTTTATGGTTATGTTTATGGTATGGCACAGATGTTATGGTTAGGGTTTGACAATCAGGTTAAGGTTAAGGTTATGGTTATGGTTATGGTTAAGGTTATGGTTATGGTTATGGTTATGGTTGTGCAATGATGGTATGGCTGTTATGGTTATGGTATGGCAAACGGGTTATATTTATGGTTTTGTAGTTTTCGACTCATGTTTTAATTATGGTTATCAAATCTTTATGCCGTTATGCCATGATCAAGCGTTTGATTTTGTGGTTATGTTATTCTTACAATTTTGCTAATTGCCATATACTCGCTCTTTAGCGTCAGCTTGTAGGTGGAGTGCGGTTGCTTGTGCACTCTTCCTTTGGGTAGAGAGGGCTGTTTTCTTTTGCTGCAGTACATGCAGCATCAGTTCCCAACCCTCTCTGCCCCAAAAAAAAATGCAAGTTTGGTCGTCGATACAAAATACTGTACATGCATCGGTACACACTTTGAAAGCAGCGTTGGAATATGCTATAGAATTACCAACGCATATACGAATGCTTGTTTAGACGCTTATTTCATAGATTATTCAGATGCTAGATATACCGATGCTTATACGACGACGCGAGACCGGCGTCTTTTCCGATGCCTATTTCAACGCTTTTTAGTTTTAAAACTAACTTTGTCTCATTGATATCTACGCCAGTTTCGTGCGACGTGTTGTAGTGGCTATCTGTAAACTTGTGGAATAGCTGGGCTTGGGTCTCTCTTTATAGGCAAGTTTTGAGGTTATAAACCCCTTAAGGTTTAGGTAGGGCAAAACTAGAAGACAAAGCTATAAAATAAATCATTAAAATGTCTTATTAAATAAACTTACTTTCGCTAAGTTCTGCGTGAAACTGATACACATCTATCCACCAAGAACCCGATCGATGTGGGGAATAGCTTTCTTGTTGGATTTCTCTAACCTAGAACTACATGCTTGTCATGCCAGATATCCACCATAGTGTAGCAACATTTGTCAAAATGCATGTACAAACCATTTATGAAGAGGGTTCCAAACTAGAAAATTGGCTCTAGAAATTGATGAAGCATGTCCATGTGGCACATAGAGTCATGTGCACGTGATATTCCCTCATGTTTAAGGTGAGGTACTGGTACCAAACTCCATGCATTCCATATAATGGTCTTGGATGAAGTTCCATCTAGATGATGTCCTCCATGGCGACTTTTTAGAGAAAGGCTCCTCTAGGTGATGTGGAAATGTCCAAAATACAAGGATAGTAATGATGCATCTACTCGCAAACAATGGACTATCCCTTGGATCAACAATGCCCTTGTTGGTTATTGGCAAATAGTAACCTTTGCTGCCCCAATTCGGGTGGTGTGAACCAAGCTGCAAACCGGATGGATGTACATAGAGCACATGGCTGGATAGGCAAACACCGATGTCCACAAAGGTTACCGGCCAACCTATGTTGCTCCCACGTGGGAAGATTGGCGAGAGAAACACCAAATTGGAGATGAAGATGGATATGTCCTACGGAATTTCCAAGAGCCATGGCAAGGCCTCTGTATGATGTCTCATGAAACCACCAAGTAACTTTCCAAAGATAGAGGGCTTCAACTAGATTGCTATACGATGGAAGCTCTAGATAAATCCTCGTCTCTGCAGAAGATGTGGTTGTGAATGTCGGCTCATGATGCCTGCCAACTCTTGTGGTGGGTTGCCTCAGATTGGAACCCTTTGGCTCCGGATTAATGGCTATTGATTGCTAAGAAGATGTAGATTCTGATGTCTTGCAAAAGATGTGTATAAATCAATGGCGATGCAATGCCTCTTTTGGACTGATGGAATCCTCCAAGCAGATGAGAGAGATGGGTCTTCAAACAATGCCAAGACTCTAAAGCTAATAAGCTAATCTAGATGGCACCTTCCTCTGTCATCATAGGCCGCTAACAAATCCTAATACTCACAATCAACATCTTCATGTTTCGTGTCTTCAATGATGCAATTTTTCATGTTGAAGAAGTTATGATTGAAAATATCCATGCTAGGATTTCTTTATGTCAATAGGGTTGAGCGCACATACCAAGTCAACTACCCTCTTGTTGGCACACCACAAATGTAACTCTTGGTATAGAGTGTTTGCATTTCCTACGGTCAAGGTGCACAGTTCTATGCGCAATGACAAGTCCTACAGTTCCTTAAGTGAGAGAAGCGTCCTTAGGGAAAATGCTATCACACACACACTCAAACTCTCGACGAGGATTTTTTTTTTTGAAAGATTAGTGGATTAATGCAAAACCACAAAGCTCTGATACCAATGTCAGATGCAGCTGAATTGAAATGGTGAAGATCTAGGTTTTAGACTTCCACAATCTTTACTTCTTTCCCTGCGTTAATGATTTCTTTTAGCTTAAATGATCGTTCCTTTTACTTTTGCGTAAAGAGGAGGAATGAGAGAGTGCAGTAGAAATGTGCAGAGGGAGAGAGAAAGAGAAGAGAAGAATGACACCTAATGGGATCCCACCCAGTCCTCTCAAGGGCCCCCCACATTGTTGTCAATGTGAAATTTTCTTTTGATTGCATAAATGGAATGTACACACATGCAATACCCCAAGTGCAAACTCTACTGACTCGAATGGTGAATATCCCCTTAGTAATGTCTCAAGATGAAGCACCTCCGGCATTGATTTGTTGCACCTTTGGATCCTTCTCAATGTGGGATTACAGATGGACACCAAGGGATAGATCGGGGGCTGAATTGCACTTCCGATGTGAGGGGAATGAAGGGCTAAAAGCTAGCTGAGAAAATGCAAATCTGGCACACACAACACAACAAATCTATCACATAAACTAGAGCTAAAAATGCAAATCTTTATGAGGCTAATGATGGACATCAATGGGAGAACTCAATGCAAATCTTTATGAGGCTGATGATGGACATCAATGGGAGCACTCAATGCGAACGAGGAAATTGCCAAGAAGAGGCTTGATGGGCTACCGAAGTACCAGCAGACCGCAACGTAAAGGCTAGCGAGGCCAGATCCCAGCCGACTCGACGAGGGACAGGGGTGAAACCCAAAATACTACGATTGATATGCAATAATAGATAGTGCTAGGTCTGATCTGGTGATGCAAGGCAAAGTGCTAGGGCTACATGCTGCTACTAAAAACGCCAAGTTGATCTAAGCAAAAACACAAAGGGGCTGCTGCAAAAAACGCTAGCTGATCTAAAGAAAAACACTAGGGCTAATCTGCTCCTCCACCTGGTGTTGGGTATCTTATTGCAATCAATGGGTGCTTGGTCTCCTTTATAGGGCTGAATTTTAGCAAAATGCTGGAGCATGCATGCTATCTGCAACTTTGTGAAATAGCTAGGCTGGGGTCTCCCTTTACAGGCAAGTTTTCAAATTATAAACCTTGTAAGGCTTAGGTAGGGCAAAACTAGAAGACAAAATATAAAATAAATCATTAAAATGACTTATTAAATAAACCTCACTTCCACTAAGTTCTGGGTGAAACTATCGCACATCTTCCCATTCAAGAAATTGATCGATGTGGAGAATGTCTTGTTGGATTCCTCTGGCCTAAAACTACATGCATGTCATGCTTGATGCACATCGTAGTGTAACATCTGTCAAGTCGTGTGTACAAACCATGTATGCAAGAGGATTCCAAAACTAGAAAATTGGCTCTAGAAGTCAATGAAGCATGTCCATGTGGCACATAGAGCCATGTGCATGTGACATCCGGTGACCTCGACAATAGCCTTGATGCGTGCTTGGATCCTTCGTGAAAGGGATGCATCCCACCATTATGACAATGACAAGCCTAGACAGAGCCCTCATCTCGTGCCATGGTTGAGGCATCATCCACCGTGGCATTAATCTTGGAAATGTGCTTTTCACAGGTATGAAACCAAATCAGTCATATCCATTAAAATGCAAAGTACTACACAAGAATACATGAATCCTAGTTTGCAGAGTAATTTTATAAGTACTAAACTAGCTGCTACTCTAGATGCACAAGGACTATGATTGTTGACAGACTTCAGGCATGCTACATGGGTGGAGCAACCCAGACAAAGTCTTGATGACCCCTATGTTGTAACATCAACCTTCTGTGCGCATGAGCTCATCCAAGGATGCTACGACCATTGTGTAGATATATCAAGCCTTAGGATCCTCCTCTACCTCATGCTCATTGACAACATGCCCTTCATCTAGCACCTTGCTCACAATGCATGTGACGATGACATCCGTACTGCCATATTCTCCAACAAGCAATCTCTGGATGGCTCTACCATTGCTGCCTCAACTAAGAACCTCCTCAGAGGCATGCTCAACAAGGACCCCAGTATTGCATCACCCTTCAACAAAACAACAAGTCTTGCATCATCCCTACATTGTCCTCAGCATCTTGAAATGTGACCAGAAGCCTAGTGCTGATACCTCGAACCATGTTGAGAAGATCCCCATACCAAACATTGGCAGCATAATCCACACCGCTGTAATGAGTAAATCTGCTGGCTGTCTTGTATCAGCTCAAGCTACAGATGTGCAACCCAAGGAGGCAAAGAAAGGACTTGTAATTTCCAAATACCCTAAACCATAACATTATTGAGAATAGTTGCAAAATGCAAGTGGAATAAGTATGCGCATTGCGTTGAGGACACTTGCACATCAACCGCATCGCCTCAAGTTGTACAACCAAAGGTAGAAAAAGAACATATAGTCTCCAATACTCCAAGCCATATATAGACGCATGCTCCACTAATACTTATGCCAATATCTTCCACTGTGAATGCCATGGTGCTCAGTGTCACTCTAGCAGGGCAAAATATCTATATGGTGGAAAATGGTAACACCATTTCAAACAACGAGGTGAAGGTTTCCCAAGTTTACAAGGGTAAAGCAACAACGTCGAGATGAAGTGCCATCAGTGGCATTGGCAAGTCAGAGGCTCATGAAAAAAGGAGTGTTGCCACACCCACCACCCCAGTAATACCTACAGAGAGCTTCCTCCTTGCATCTGATGGCAATGTTTGAAGTAGGAACTAATTAGATATGATGATATAATGAAGTGGACATGTGGAATCTCCATGGGATCCGACTATCTCCATGGGATTCGATTGCTGGTCATGTACATAAGTAGGCGGGATTCATCCTATAGAGGGTGAGCACCAATATATGGAACTACAAAGGTTGTGTGGGGGTAGGTAGCAACTCAGAACAAAATATTAAAGCTTTAATTAATGGTGCAACAATACTACTAGTACCAGCTGATAAACATACTATAGAGTCTACTTGCAGTAACGCGGCAACAAAAAATGTCCCATCTCAGATAATTTTGGGCTAATTGGACTATACTCATTTGATGTTGCAAGATCATTAGTATAATGAAAGATCCAAAAGTGGTAGAAATCCATGTATATTTAGTTATATGCCTGTCTTGAAGAGCTCTCCAAGCTTCGGGCCCTAAGAGTTACTTGACCTTCAACAAGCTCAAAGGATCTATACCCGTAGAGCTGGGAAGCTTAAACCCGCTTGCCAAGTTCAATGTTTCCTTCAATTAGGGGTGCTCCGAAGAGATAGAAGACCAGAGAAACTTCTTGGGAGAGAGTAACAAGCTATGCAGCTTTCCCAAGCTTGATCCCTATCGGCATTTTGTAGAATAGATGCAAGGCTGGGAATCTACACAAGGATTGTTCCTGGGTTCGTTGTTGGTTTTGCTTGCACCACATCACGCTTCATGAAAATTGGTGATCATGAAAAAGGACATCTTGAGTACAAACAAGAAAAGCTGCAAATCAACCTTGTTGGGTTGAAGGGCTTCAAAATGCAACCTAGCAAACATGCAACTTCTGCAAGTGAATACAAGTGTGGGTGCCACACAGATATTAGGAAGTGATTTGAGTAAATTTATGGGATGTAAAACAAAATGAAATGGCATGGATCAGGCTAGCCATAGAGATAAGAGTTAACCACAAATGTGCTCAGGTAGAAATTCTAAAAGTTCGAAAAATGAACGTCAATGAGCTCTAAAATTAATGGATGGTTGTTTATGCATATAGCAAGGCTATGAGTTGTTAATGAAAAGGTTTCATTGTTTATAGCTAGACGTGATTTATATTTCACCTTCTATTATAATTCAAGTTTCAGTAAGGGTTGCAAATGATTGCAGTACATAGTATTTAGTCCTTTCTTGAACGGTTTACACTCCTTTTTCATGTGTGCTATGAGCATCACATTCGCCATAAGTATTGGCAAGTATGATCATGAATATGCAAGTTTGGATCTGTTTTTGCTAAATGCATGCACCCTAAGTGTTATGGACCCTAGTGTTTAGCAAAGGCTGATTTGGAGCGGCATGCATATTCATCACATTAGTTGCTTATGAGCATTTTGCACTCTATGTGCAGTATCTCTATGAGATTAATTTTGGATCTACCAATTACCAATAGACGTCATGGCTCGGTTCGGGTGCTTGTGGATCTTTCAAGTTAACCAAGATGGTTATTTAAGGACATTGTTGATTCCTCAACAATGTGTTACAACATCGTGATCCCTGTTTACCAGTCTTTTGGAAAGATTGTTTGTAAACCGTTGGGAATCACACACACCTCACTACTGTCAGTATCCAAGGAGATAGGCAGATTACAAAACCTTAGTACTAATAGTAACCAAGGGGATAGGTAGATTAAAAAGTGTAATCTTGTGCTAAAGGATATGCGAAGTGCGTACATTAGCACGAAGCAATCCAATTAGTAAGCATTTATTGCTCTAGTTGGAGTTTTCTTATTGTAAGTTAAAGCAAGTATGCGACTAGGTTTAGTCTCTTCATGTATAATTCAGGTTCTTAACCTAGAACACTAGTTATGGTGTGGTTGTTTACTGATAGGAGAAGATAACAAGTCAAGGACTTAAACTTGGCTGATGAGTTACGTCAGCAAGTTACTTTCATGGAAAGTGAAAAGAGGTACTCTTTCGGGTACATGTTAGTTATGATAACTCGTTTAGCATACTCAAGTGAGTTCTAAATGGAGTCTACATGCTATGTTGTATATGAGCCGGTTACACCAAGACGGTTGCAAAGGGACAACAATGTGGAAAATCAGGATGTTATCCATGATTTCATTGAGCCTCCCGTTGAACCATGTTCCGGTCAAATGAACATCTAGATCCATGAAGGATGCCACTGTGGAACACACTAGTGTATCACCACTCTTGTTTTTGAGGATGAAAATGCTTCTCCAAGGGGGGAGTAATGTCGAGACAAGGATCCTAAGAAGCAAGGCTCGACCTAGGGGGTCAGGAACCTGAGCCAGGGGCTCGGACTGGACTAGTGTGGATTGGGGATCCGAATTATGGCTGGGGATAGGAGCCAACCTATATATAGGATGGTAGGGTGGTGGATTCGGCATCTCAGTTTCTAGGTCTTATAGTGGATGTTAGGGTTAATGTTGCATTTTATGAAGTGGAATATGGATTGTGTAAGTCCTTGGTAGAGGGATGGTGGCAGCTTGCACACTCTCGCTTTGCAGTGCTTTAATGGACATGTATGCCAAATGCAACGTGCTTGAAAAAGCACAAAAAGTTCTTAATCACCTTCTCGTCCCAAATGTTGTAAAAGCATGCAATATCCTTTGTGAGATTCTTGCAGCAAATGTCACCTTTTAGAACACCTTGATAGAAGGATATACCCAACAAAACTTTGGCAAAAAAACTTCAAGCTGGTGTCACCAGATGCAAAGTAAAGGCTTGTTTCAAGGTGCAATTCGTTGTTCTAGAGAGGCTCTATGCTTGTGACATCATTTCTTGGAATGATTTTGATTACAGGATATGCTCAAAATTGCCAAGGTTGACAAGCCTGTCTGTTTCATACAAATATAGTACCAAGGCACTTTTCTCTCCAATTCATGAGGAGAATACTAGTTGAGGCATGTTATTATAGCAATTCATGCTTGGGAGTGCTTTGATTGACATGATGCCAAATTCTATGTCCGAGAAAAAGCACAAGAGGTTCTTGCTCAGTTTCTAGTTTAGATGTTCTCTCTTCGAGTGCGTTGATTGCAGGTTATGCCAAACCAAGCCCTGGACTATCTTTAATAGATGTAAAATGAGGGCCTCTTTACGATTAGAGGCCCAACAAATATAGGGCTATTGGTTGTTGTTGAAATGAAACGCGTTCTCTCCATATGTAGTCAAAGAATTGCACAATTAGGAGGATATGCCCAACAAAAAGACATAGGGAAGCTTTTGCGGTGACCTTCAAGAATCATAAACCATAAAGACTGTAATAGGTTTTTCTTGGAACAAACATCTACATTCAAAAGAACATGTGCATATCCGGGGGATTTCCATAAAATTGTTGAGATTGAGCATTAACCCATAAGGGATAGATATATGCATTTAAAAGAACATGTGCATATGTGGGGATTTCCATAAAAATGTCAAGATTGAGCATTGAAGTATTTCAGGCAGTTGCAGGGTCAAACGCCTCTCCCCAA
Organism: Adiantum capillus-veneris; assembly: GCF_014529385.1. Taxonomy (NCBI): domain Eukaryota; kingdom Viridiplantae; phylum Streptophyta; class Polypodiopsida; order Polypodiales; family Pteridaceae; genus Adiantum; species Adiantum capillus-veneris. The sequence continues at coordinate 79,256,594 of NC_140952.1, read as the reverse complement.
TTTCCCATATCATCTTGTTTGAGATGTTGGCTCTTGTAGCACATTCAAAGTAGAGCCAAAATAGTCTTAACACTTGATTGCTTCTGGAATAACAATTAGACGGTCTCTCTTCACATGCAATGACATTTGCATGCATCTTGTAAGCTTGTCATAGTGTAGAAGCAATTGATAAAGGAGAGAAAAACCATGTTGATACTCTTAAACGAGTTGTAAGTAGCATAAGATACCTCTCTAGTACGTTAGACAAGATATCGCCCTCCTACCTGACAATTGTCATGAGTTTAGTAGTAAAAGTAGAATTTGAAGCCACAAAACATGAGTAGAACTTTTCTATTTTCATGCTCGATGAATGTTTAGTAGGTTTTATTGTTTTTGTGTTTAAAGAGAAGCACCAAATCCCCCAATAGTAGTAGGTATTGGCACAAAGAAATAGTGTTAAAGCAGACTACGTAAGTTAGTAGCACCACAATATATAACAAACATACCATACTACAAAAGAATAGCACCACGATATAACAAATGCAATAGATTCATTGAAAAGTGGAACTAGTGTTGGCACTAGGGATGAGCATGGCAAAGGCAATTTTAGGACTACAAGGCTGGGAAGGCATCGAGGGTGGAGCTTGCCATATTTTAGTTATATATAGTCTAGCATACATATTAACCAAAACAACACCATACAAGAGATCAAACCATGACTAGAAATCTCCTTGTGAACCTCTCACATGTCAACATTTTGGTTATGGTGCAAGCATAGGTGAATGCAACTGAAGAGAGGTGTTCTTGGTGCAAAGAGTTCTTACCATGGTTGTGTTTAGCATACCATGCAGCTAGTGTGATGTAAGATGCTCTATGCAGGAAGCTAATGAACACCTCTTCATGATTTTGTGAGGTATTCAAGATGCACGCATCAATGATGGCATCTACAAAAAGGCCTTCAAGATGCGTGCATTTAGGTGATGGCATCTGGAGAAAGGCCTACCCTTTTCATCTGCTGTAAACAAGTTAGAGCTTCCTTTTGATGGCTATATTGAGAATATCTTGCAATTATTTCATCCCAAACCATAAGCTCATTATAATTTTTATCCTTTTAGTAAGCGCACCACAACCAACATACCTAGGACCTGCAACAGTGAGCATTTCCTATAATTAGTGCATCCAAAACACAACATTTCGGACAAGAATCTCATCATAAATTTCTATGTTTTTGTTAGGGCACCACACTTTGCATATATACTAGCCAATGTGCTCCCACTATATGAATTTTACTGCTCTAAAATTATCAGCATGTATCGTATGCTCTTGGCACACATCCTTCTTTTGAGCACATGCTTTAGGTGCCGTCAGCCAAGAAGCTCATCATAAAATTTCCTATAAGAGCACCAAAAAACATACCATGTTAAGCCTTGTGCTTTCAAACAACACATGTGTGCAAAAAAAATAGTGCTTCGTTGTTGATGCCTTTTTCACAAGCTCCTTATGGGTCCCACCTCTTTAAGCTTCTTAGTCTTCATAGAATTTTCAACGAGCACAACACTTTATTTCTCTTGCACTAGAGAGTCTTCTACATGGTGTTGAAGAGTATATACTAGATTAAAAAGCATAGGTAGAGACTCCAACACACCTTCTACCTGAGGATGACATGAGTGACCATACATAACATACATGCCACAAGAAAGTTTCTTAGAATAGTTCCACTTTCTGATCCTCAGTATCAACCTTGGTGCCTCTCACATCTCTACTACACTTGGAAGATTTTGATATAGTCAATGATTACAAAAGTACTTTGCTATCTAAATAAGGCTCCTATAGAATACAAAGCTCATAATATATATGATAAGTCTTTTTCCCACCTGTCTCATTCAAATATCAAGGGATTGTCTTCAATGCTCATTTTCCTCGTTTTATAGACTAGTTAATCTTAGGTGCAAAGACAGTTGGGAAAGTGCATCCAAAAAGATTTTCCTAGCTAAATGATGACTAAAATATACCATACCTTTTTTTGCTTGCCATTTTAAACATCTAATACAACTAAACGCAAAAAGCATGAACAAATGTAGCTCCTTTATTCCCCTACAAAGGCCATTGAAAAAGAAAATCCGCAAACAAAAAAAAAACATGTTAAAAAAAATAAAAATGCAATTGACCCTTGGACATGCAATACAAATGAACACAAAAAAGGTGCACAAGCTCAGATGACTTATAAAAAGATAGAATGCAAGAAAAGATTTTTGGACAAAAAATGTTCTATTTGTGGTATACTTTTGTTCCATAACTGCTACTCTCCCCTCTTTTTAGTACTTGCATACCAAGGATCCTTGCAATTTTCAAAACATAATGCCCACTAGCTTGTTTTCATCATATGTGGCCCTCTTTAAGAAGTTCCTAGCCTTCACACACATACTTGCTACATGTGCAGTGATATGAGAGTTCCCTTTTTGAGCTCGTTCTTCATTGGCATGCTGATACTTTCTAGACTAGGCATCCAATATATTATGACACAGTAGTGCATATATGCAATAGCTCCTCTTATATTCAAAGCAACACAAATTTTCACCCAATAAGTTTTTTTCCCCTTTAGCTTGGAGTCCCTTCTTGATCTATCAGATGTGCCAATAAGTTATTGTTCACCCACCACAATAATTGCTGCATTTTGAGTGTGTGTGTGTGCTTTATGTTTTGATATTTTTCCCATCACAGATACTAAAGTTTGTGATAAACAATGTCCTTCATAGCATCATGTTAGTAGCAATAATTTGGGCCTTTTTTTTACTGATGGATCCTAATCAAACACAAAATTCCCTTCAAAAAAAATGCCCTTGCTCTCATTAATATTTGTTGAGGAGTTTTGTTTATTGAACCATTACAAAGGAAAATCAACTCCTTGACGATCCTTCTCAAACATGTTCTTATGACTCACTCACCACCTAGTACCATGATTTGACTCTTCTCACTTTGGCAACAAGACTTAGAGGTGGAAAACTTGAGTATGAAATTTGAGCACTCAAGTTATCCCCAATACGTTGAACCTTTGCAAGTGTCCCTCTTCTGCATCCATTTTTTCTTAAGAATCAAGATAGTTTTGAAGTTTAGAAATAGATAGATGCCCATGACACCAACAACTATGCCCTTTTGACCTACATACCAATTTGTGGGAAGCAAACTCACCAATGATATACTTGCCAAATAATTGGTAAGATCTTTTTGTCAGGATTTCAATTGATTTGTCACAACAATTACTAGCATTTTTAGATAAGCTCTCTAATGAAAGTAATATCAAATCACTCCATGGATTTTCAGGTTGTATCCACTACCATCAACACTTATGAAATTACCCATATCAATCAATCCCATCTCTATAATATGACTACCTCTAGTTTGTCTTTAGGGAGCAAGCGACCATGTGAATGACCACACACAAAGGATGTTTGTGGTGAGGTTGTGGCTAGACTAATAAAAGCATGGCCATGCATAGAGCATTTTTTGGTAAAAAATACCAAAAAAAAAAGAGTTAGTAGAACATCCAATCATAAATTTTAGTTTTGCATTTCTTAACTCTTTTGTAGCTTTTCTCTTTGCACAAACTATTTAGAGATTTCTATCCATGCCAATCTAGCAAATAGTTAGTCCTTGACTTTTCCACTGGTCACTAGAGAAGTTTTCACATCATTACATGATATTGAGCTATAATTCCATTTGTAGATATGTTTGTCCATCCCATGTAGAGGGAGACCCTTACATTCCCTTAGCATGACAAGTCACCACATCAATCATCAAAAATAAATATTTCATTGTTGGAAGCTATCCACAATACAAGTGACAACCTCATCCACAAATCTTCTAAAATTTCATTAGGTCAGCACGATGCAACTTAGAATGCTCAACAAAAGAAATAGGGTGACTGGCTTTGTTGTCACTCCACGAGACCTTGAACAAGCTTCAACATCATACCAATGATCACAACATTCCTAAACAAAATGTAATCATAGCTTATGAAACTTGCCTGCACCAAAGTAAAGGCTTTTGTAGTCTACATCCTTGATAAAAATCCACATATCTACCACTTAACAACATCCTTAAATCTAAGCACTTACGTTCCATAGCAACACTCTTGATTTTCTCAAGAGCCTCCAAACACTTTCCATAGACAAGCAGTCCAAGACAATATCATCCAAAGTTATTGTAAAAGGCATGTATAATTATTTCAGAGAGATCAACTCTTACCTCGGTAAGCAAAGTAACCTTGCTTATATAGCTTAATCAAGAGAATTTTTGCACATGACTTGGCAAGGATATGGCTATGTTGTAGGTTCTAATCCCCTTGAGAGGGTCACGATGGTCTACATCAATAAGGTCTACCAAGAAAAAAAATAGTGGTGATGCATCCTTCCATCTCGTACTATTGCACATACACACATGTGTGTGTGTGTGTGTGTGTGTGTGAGAGAGAGAGAGAGAGAGAGAGAGAGAGAGAGAGAGAGAGAGAGAGAGAGAGAGAGAGAGAGAGAGAGAGAGAGAGAGAGAGAGAGAGAGAGAGAGAGAGAGAGAGAGAGAGAGAGAGATTCTTCACGGATCTGTGATGATAACCGACTTGTTGCAAGCCTTGAATTTTCCATAAGTAGTCCAACAACTAAAAATGCATGGCTCGACATGCAAAAAAGTAGAGAGACATATTTTCTTATATACATAGACTAAAATAGCACATGTGACTTCATAAAAAATTCAAGAACCTTAGACCACAACATCCATTTCAAGTAGACATATCTATTTAGTCATTCACACTAAAAGATACATATGTCTAATGTGCAGGCCATACCTTAGTTTCTCTGGGGTCTTACTGCTAGAAAAAAGGGAAATGTGTGTGTGTGTGTGTGTGTGTGTGTGTGTGTGAGAGAGAGAGAGAGAGAGAGAGAGAGAGAGAGAGAGAGAGAGAGAGAGAGAGAGAGAGAGAGAGAGAGAGAGAGAGAAGTATAGTTGCATCATTGCCAACTGTCCAAATGGTGCACGGGGAAGCCTTAAAGCGACTCATAAATACACGACCGCCATACAACCACATTAGTTGTATCATTGCCAATTGTCTGAATGGCGCGTGGGGAAGAGAGAGGAAACTCAAAGATGCGTCATTGCACCATACAACCACATCCTAAAAGTTACTTATAAAGGCTAGAGTAGCACATGAGACTTCATAAAAATTCAAGATCCATTTATTTCAGTAGACATATCAATTTAGTCATTAACACTAAAGAATACATCTTTCTAATGTGCACGCCAAATCTTAGTTCCTCTGGGGTCTTGCTAGAGAAAAGGAAAAAATGATAGCATGTCCTTCCTTTAGCAAAGCCATAGAGAGAGCACCCTTACATTCATCCACAATAAGAAAACAATCAATGGATTAATTTTCAAACAGTATAACAGGTAACTGGGGTGACTCTAGCTGTTATCCATGTCACCCTAACTTAAACTAAGAGAGAAAAATGCTGTAAAAATAAAACATATCGATAAAAAATGAACCTATTAGTATTCCTGAAAACAGGTTAGTCTCATCAGTTTATATCGATCTAGCTAAACCATGCACTCAGCATGGTATCTTTTAACATGTAAAGACCATCCATGCCAATTTAGTCATTACTCCATAATTAGTAAAGAAGTTAAATGTAATTTAAATGTTATGGTACCTGAGATGGTCCAAACGTTATGTAAGTTTTGTTTGAAGTCATTTAGTTGGGCATTTAGTGTTGGTAAATCTTATTCACCCTCTAACTAAGAGAAGAAGGATATATAAATCTACTAATTTATTTACTTAGCAATTCACTAGCACAAGCAAAAGTCTTAACTATGCTCACATAATAAGCATTAGATGTTCTAAGAAGGAACCTAAGTGAGCTCAAGGTAAAGCGTTCCCCTTTAAATACTATTCCTTTCCATCAAAGGCACTATGGCTCAGGTCTACGCATCAAGCTATAAAGGTCGAGTGCCTCATAAAATTCGAGGCATTTGCCCTTGAGTTCAATTGCAGTAAAGGTGTTGTAGCTGCACCGTTGCACTCTGCATTTAACAGCCTAGGTATTCGCCCCTGCACAAGGGATCTTATCTTTGAAAAGGCCCAGGGTATAGGCCCTTGGGTTTATCGTATCCCAAGTCCCTAAGTCAAGAGAGATGCTAAGGCTTAGTTTAGGGTACAGCCTTAGCAAACCCTAGTTAGATTTCTTTTGTAATCTAGTTAGTCTATAAGGTCCTACCTAGGTAGTTAGTCCACTAATATATTCAAACACCTAAGTAAGTCCAACTGGCAGAACCCACTAAGCTCATATTTAGTTCGGACTCCAATTTTGGGGTCATGTGTTCATTCCATAGTACATTTCCCTATGTGTCATCAGATCAAGTATTACTAGGTTGTGGTGTCTATCTTAGTGAAAGTGTAGAGAGAGAGAGAGAGAGAGAGAGAGAGAGAGAGAGAGAGAGAGAGAGAGAGAGAGAGAGAGAGAGAGAGAGAGAGAGAGAAATTGAGACAGGTAAAGTACATACTGGCTAGTTTGTCTAATGGTGCGCGGGACGGTTTTCCATAAAAGCACAAATGTGCCATGCAACAACTTCCTAAATACATTGTGAATAATTACCAATTCTTTGAATGGCACATGCCAAGGTCTTAGAGGCATACAAAGTTACCTTATTGCGCCATACAACCACATCGAGAAGTTGGGAAAAAGAAGTGATGAAAGTATTACTTTGTGGAGAGAGAGAGAGAGAGAGAGAGAGAGAGAGAGAGAGAGAGAGAGAGAGAGAGAGAGAGAGAGAGAGAGAGAGAGAGAGAGACCCATCATGTTCAAAGGAGGGTTAACCACCTGGTGAGGGGGGTCCACCACCAAGTGGTGACCACCCCTACACCAAGTTGTTAGAGGTTCAACATATGAATGACAGTGTTAATGTTTGCCATAGCTCAATTTGTTAGGGATTAGACTGTCTAATGTTAGCACAATTGCTATGTCAGCCAAGCAATCAAGTAGTGTGGAAAAAGCCAAGTGTTGATTCAGTGGTTGGGTGGGGATATGTTTCAACCCACAGCTGAGCAATTCTTTCAGCTCCCAATTAGAGACAATATTCAAATTGTTAGTGCATACATGCCATCCAAGATGATCAAAATCTTTACAAAATTTCATGAGTTCAGAGCACTTACATTCAAATTTTAGAACCCAGAAACTAAACAGGGTAAGTAATTTTGGATGGGAAGTCATCCTTAAACCAACCTAAATAGAGTCATAATGGTTGTGTGGCATCCCCCCATCCAAGGATATCTAGCTAAACTAGATATCTATGGAATAAGTATTGTAACCTAGGTTCTGGTGTTCAAGTGCACTATGTGCCATTGTCCACCATGTATGTAGGAGAGAGATTTTCTTATATACATAGGCTAAAATAGCATGTGTGACTTCATCAGAAATTCAAGAACCTTAGACCACAACATCCATTTCAAGTAGACATATCTATTTAGTCATTCACACTAAAAGATACATCTATCTAATGTGTAGGCTAGACCTTAGTTTCTTTGGGGTCCTGTTGGAGAAAGAGAAAAGTGTGTGTGCGCGCGCGTGCGCGTGTGTGCGTGCGTGCGTGTGTGTGTGTGTGTGTGTGTGTGTGTGTGTGTGTGTGTGTGTGAGAGAGAGAGAGAGAGAGAGAGAGAGAGAGAGAGAGAGAGAGAGAGAGAGAGAGAGAGAGAGAGAGAGAGAGAGAGAGAGAGAGAGCGAGGTATAGTTGCATCATTTCCAATTGTCCGAATGGTGCACAGGAAAGCCTTAAAGCAGCTCAAAATTACGCCACCATGCCATACAACCACATTAATTGTATCATTGCCAATTGTCTGGATGGCACGTGGGGAAGAGAGAGGAAACTCAAAGATGCGCCATCGTGCCATACAAGCACATCCTAAAAGTTACTTATAAAGGCTATAGTAGCACATGAGACTTCATAAAAAATTCAAGATCCATCCATTTCAATCAGACGTATCAATTTAGTCATTAGCACTAAAAGATACATCTTTCTAATGTGCTGGCTAGATCTTAGTTTCTCTGGGGTCCTGCTAGAGTAAAGGGAAAAATGATAGCATGTCCTTCCTTTAGCAAAGCTAGAGAGAGAGCACCCTTACCTGCATCCACCAATAAGAAAACAATCAATGGATTAATTTTCAAACAACATAAAAGGTAGCTGGGGTGACTCTAGTTGTTATCCATGCCACCCTAACTAAAACTAAGAGAGGAAAATGTTGTAAAAATAAAAAATATTGATCAAGGATGAGCCTATTAGTATTCTTGAAAATAAGTTAGTCTCATCAATTTATATTGATCTAGCTAAACCATGCACTCAACATGGTATCTTTTAACATGTAAAGACCGTGCATGCTGTAGTGGAGATAATGTGTCGTGCTCTCTATAGTGGGTGCTCCTCAATGCAATGTGGGTGACATCTCACTCCAACAAAATGAAAACACAAAAACAATGGGTAGCGTATCTAACAAACACAGTGACCCAACAGTAGAACCTGAACATATGGGACTCGACTAACTCAAAGAAACTAGTACAAACTCCGTCAATGGCAACACACTTAGCTCCAGCCAAGATCTCATATGTACAATGGGGTGTTGAAGGTCAATTGTGCAGGGATGGTGTAGAGGTGCTGTGTATAACTCAAGATAGTAGACTCTAGACTACTAACCACACAAAGTAGATGATATCGTAACCCCAAAACGGCTACGGATATATACAACCATAAACAACCACCAACGGCTCACAAATATCCAATCCAGCTAAGACTATCTCCAAACTATGGTCATGGTGGTTTGGCCCCACGTCAGATAGACCACCATCCGTATGCCTGCCACATGTCATTGTCTATGCAAAAGTCCGTTCATTGTGAACCCCAATGCAGCTACAACTAACTGTCTGTCCAGTGCCTATGACACTGTAGCCCTGCTACATGTTGCCCACCACAAAATCACTTACCGTCTCGGTGAGAGGAACACTATGCTGGAAAGCGAACCTAGATGTCACTATACGTTACAAAATAAGATTGAGCAGAGTAGTGCGATCTTGCCACCTGAGAGAAAGAGTCATCACCATGCTTCATGTGAAGTATCCGCCTCTGGGGGAGGAGACATCAAATCGATGGTGGGAGGATGGTATGGGATAGAGGAGAGGATAGGGGCGAGGTAGGGTAGGGAGGGGTGAGTGAATTAGATAGGGGCAAGGGAGATTGGATAGGGCAAGACACAGTGGTGAGGGAGAGGTAGTTAGAAACAATAAAATGCAGGAAGTCTGTCAGATGCCGAAAGATGCGAAAGGAAGAAGTCACATGGTAATTTTATTGGGGAAAATCAAGCTTTAAAAAAAACACAGTCTCATGAACCTATAACTGGCATGGTAAAGAAGAGGAGGAACTTAGTGATGTGAGGAGAAGTGAAAGCAAAGCTGTTTAGTAGAAAATACTTGAATGAACACGGCAAGCCGTGTTTTACAGTGTGTGGTTTTATTAATGGTAGGTGCTAGGAGAGAAAGTTCGAGAGCAAACAAAAATGCAAGGCCCTAATACCGATGGAGAATGTGAAGTGAATGTTACTTGAAAAGAACATGTGACTTCATCAGAAATTCAAGAACCTTAGACCACAACATCCCATTTCAAGTAGACATATCTATTTAGTCATTCACACTAAAAGATACATTTGTCTAATGTGCAAGCAAGACCTTAGTTTCTCTAGGGTCCTGTTAGAGAAAAGGGAAAAGTGTGTGTGTGTGTGTGTGTGTGTGAGTGAGTGAGAGAGAGAGAGAGAGAGAGAGAGAGAGAGAGAGAGAGAGAGAGAGAGAGAGAGAGAGAGAGAGAGAGAGAGAGAGAGAAGTATAGTTTCATCATTGCCAATTTTATGAATGGTGCATAGGGAAGATTTAAAGCAACTCTAAATAACGCCACCATGCCATACAACCACATTAGTTGTATCATTTCTAATGGTCTATGTCATAATAACTAATATCTAATTCTCCTAAATGATTTTCTCATGTTAAACTGATCATTTAATATGGGGAAGTACCAGGGGAGAAAAAGCTAGAATTGGTTAGGCTGGCAGACTGGTCAGAGTAGGGATCCAAAGGAGGGAAAATAGGGATCCAAAAGGGGGGCCATCTGCAAAAGAGCAATGTGCATCAATGGGCTTCAAAGACCCTAAGGTTCAGTCCATTAAGATTTCCTAAATTCTAAGGTTCCAAAATTCAAAGGTAATGTCCAATGGCCAAAGTGTGGGGGGAATTGGATGGTCATGGGGAAGACCAAAAAGTCTTCCCACATCCCTAGATAGGAGGGGGCACGCCTTTCTTGTAGATGATGAGAGAGAAACACACACACACACACACACACTCTTCCAAGCTCCCTTTACACAAAGGGATTTAGTTTAAATAATTTAAAAACACTTGACAAAAGAACCAATATAAATTAAGCTCTCTAGAAGACTATTGGACAGTCTCCCAAGGAGTCCAATGAGCATTGAACAGCTCAATGGCTTGCCTGATTCCTATTGGCCAGAAGACTAAGAGATCCAATGAGAATTTAAAAGCATTATTTAAATACCTAAAGCTCTCACAAAAGGGGAAAGGGGGACACATGTCACAAGGCTGTCACTTATGCTTCTTAATTTTCATTGGCTAAGCTTTGTAGGGGCCAATAGGATGCCAGCATGAGTAATTAGCAAGAGGGGTCCACCAAGAGAGAGAGAGGGGGCTGATTTTTGCAAAGTATTATCACACACACACGCACTCACACAAGCTCATGTGTGAAGTAAAGAAGAATATCTCCTTCTTAAGCTTTAATGGAAAGCTCATCATCTACTCCAAGCTTGTGAGAAGGGAGGCCTACACCAACAACTCTTGGCTTTGTGATGCAAATCCAACCAAGAGCCAAGCTCCAATGCATGCTCATCTCCTCTACCATGCTAATTACTAAGATATGCTAAGCGATTGAGAGTGATTATGTGAGGAGACATACTTCTTTCTCGTAAGAGTACTCCTTCCTATCGATCTACTCTCATACCCTGCACCATCTTTGAAGGTGTGTGAGGTCTTGGGTCTGAGGCCGTGAGGGAATGAATGTTGTGTTTTCAAGTGTGAGCTTGCTGTTTGAAGCTTCCATCTTAATGCACCAACAAGTTATTCAAGGAACAAAAAGTATAGTATTGTAAAATTTCTCCCTTGATGGGCGAAACCTATAACACATAGCCTTGTGGAAGGGGGACCGGCTCCATGAAAATCCGGTCCTAAACTGTTGTCAATAGCTTAATTTCTCTCTCTTTTTGAAGTATTGTTCATGCCTATCTAACTAGGTGTTATGCTTTTTGTTGCTCTCTCCATCCAAGCACTCTTGCTATGCTCATTAGGAATCTATTCTTAATGAAATGCTCACCATGTCTATGTTATTTTCCGCTACACACAAGTTACCAGACCATTAAATGTTACATTGGTATCAGAGCACAAGGTTTCTCTTTTCTTGCTCAAGAAGAGAGGTCCTCAAGCTAACTATAAATGGTTGGTATTATTAATTGCAATTGAGTAAGTAGAATAGGGATTTTTCAGCCTTGTAGTGCGCCATGCTTTGTGCAGATAACGGGGCATCACCGTCGAGAGCTATGGTCTTAATGGTGGAGTCCTATGGGGCTTGACCACTATTGAGCTATTAAAAGCTTGACAGGAGCCATACTGTTTTGGTGGTGAAAGACCGTCTCTTCTATTCCTTGAAATTAATGATATGTGAGCCACGGGTACATGAGCTTGAGTACTTTTCTAAAGGGGTTAAGAGGAGTAGCAACTAGGGCTTGAAGTGCCAAAGTACACTTAAAAATTTTACACCTTAAAGTTGTTAGAATGGCTGACAATAGTAAAGAGAGTGAAATTAATGTTGATAACTTTGATTTTGCTAATGAACAAGCTACTAATGACGCTCCTATGCTTGTTAATTACCTTGTTACTAGGCTTCAACAAGCCATGGGCAATCCATCCCTCTAAAGTGAAGTGCAATGACAGCTACGTGCTCATGGGATTCTCCAAGATCCCCACCAAGAAGAGAGAGTACCTAGGAAGCCTCCTCGTGAGACTTCCAAAAGAGGCCTCTCTCCAATAAGGGAAGAAGAAGAGGATCCATACGAAGGGCTCAAAAATCTACTACTTGACGATGCATCTCCTTCCCAAAGGGAAACTCAAGTTTCAATGGTAGAGCCCCCACCAAAAGAACGAGAAAGAAGTGAGTCTCCTGCCACTTTGGCAGAGATGGCTCCACAAAGACGGAGGACAAAACGCTCTCCAACACCCCCTAAACGGAGAAGATTATCGCATACTTCTCCACACCATAATTCAAAGAGGGACGAAAGAAAACAAGAGAAAAAAAGAGAAGAAAAAGGCAAGAAAGAGGTCACCCTCTTTTCCATCTTCTTCATCCTCTTCCTCTTATGAAGAAATTGATGGTGCAGACAAGGAGGAACAAGGTAAGAAAAAGGAGAGAAAGAGGTCACCCTCTTCTCCATCCTCATCAAATTCTTCCTCTTCTGAAGAAAGTGATGGTGCACCTTTTGAACCACCAAAAATACGAGGCTGTAGGAAATCAAATGCCGCGTGGAAGAGATTGTCCAAGCTCAAAAAGTTCAAAGAGGGAGGAAAGAATATCTCTTTCCTTACCTACAATGGCACCTTTGGTGCTACGGACAAAGTCTTGGCCTTCATCCAACAATTCAATGTGGCGTTCGGAGATGAGGGTTTCATGGAGTCCTCTAAGCTACGCCATGTAGGTATGCATTTTTAAAATTCCACCAGGCAATGGTAGTCTAGTCTACGAGCAAATGGTGAAGCTCCACGAACATGGAAAGCTTTAAGAGCTTCCATCATGAAGCAAGTTTTGGTCACCGATGCCATAGACAAAGTACTCACTGAATGGCGAAGCTTAAAGCTCTCTCCCTACGAATCTATTCACAAATATGTAGATAAGTTTTGGGATTTACATCTCAAAGCCACTGTCTTCAAAAAGATGGATTTTTGAGAGCAAAAACAACAAATTTGTGCGGGTTTAACTGAAGATATGGTGGAGTATGCCAACTCCCAAAGGCCACGCGCCATATCTACGGTCATACACCATACCATGGTGGCTTCACGAATCAATTTCCAACAAGGGGCTAAGAGAAATCTGAAGCCCATGGAGAACAAGGATCGTAATAACGAGCCCACGGGGAAGGACAATGTCCAAAAGTCTCCTAAAGGCAACGCCAACAAAAACAAAGCTAAGGAGAAGGGAGTTTATAAAGGCAAAAATAAACTTGCTCCTGAAGAGCTTGAGCGTTATCATAAAGATAACCATTGTTTCAAGTGCAGGGAGCAAGGGCATGCCTATTGCGCTCGTCCCCACAAGAATACACAAAATGAGCCCCCTAGAGCTACCTTGGTCGAAATCCAAGAAGAGGATGCTCACCACAAAGGATCTCCTCTATGCCATGCTTGGGGAAAGGTAAGAGAACACGATTCTTTTATTCTCTTTGACTCTGGTTCTACTCACAATTTCATATCCACAGAGTTGGCCACCAAGCTAGGCATCCAAACCTATGAGATGGGAGATGTCCTACTCGCCAATGGTGCTTTCAAGGGGCAAGAAGCCCGAGTCACTCCCTTAATTGGGAAATTGAGGCTCCATGTACACAACTATGTGGACAAGGAGGACTTCTTTATCTCTCCTCTCAAGCATGAGGATGTAATCCTAGGGGGTGTTGGAATTAGGGTTGCAGAGAAACACACACACAGCTTGGAGAAGACAAAGGCAGCTCAAGGCACACAATAGAGAGTGTGTTACTTAGTGTGCAATGGAAAGATAGATAGCCCTAGAGTGATGGGCGTATATACAATGCACGGGGGAAAAAACCTTCTAAAGAGGGAAAAAATGCCCAGGCGGTCCTAGTGTGTTCACACACATCACTACCACATGTATAAAGTAACAAATCCCCCCTGGAGTGATGCGGTGAACGAGAGCTGGCACATGAGTAAAGGGAAGTGCCATGCCCTGAGGACAGGATCAGTCCACAAAGGGGAGTAAGCCCAAAGCTTTGCGGAAAGCTTCAAGATTCTCACGAGACAATGCCTTTGTGAAAAGATCTGCAAGGTTGTCCTGTGTTGGCACATAAGCCAAGCTGATCTCTCCTGCTGAGAGCCTCTCCCTGACATAGTGGTAATGCACCTCAATGTGCTTTGTGCGAGCATGAAAAACTGGGTTCCTCGCAACTGCCAATGCGCTCTGACTGTTAGTGTAGATAGTGTTGGCAGTGTCCTGTCCAACACCCAAATTAGCCATAAGGCGTCTGAGCCATACACACTCAACCGTAGCTATGAAGATTGCCCTGTACTCAGCCTCACAACTCGAAGTGGCCACAGTAGGTTGCCTCTTGCTCAACCATGATATATATGAACTGCCAAGCATGAAACAAAAACCACTTGTGGACACTCGCGTGTCAAAAAAACCAACCCAATCAGAGTCCGAAAAAGCATGTAAGTCGGGCGGCAATGATCCCCCCTTGGGATAAAACAAGCCAAGATGTAAAGTGCCACTAAGGTAGCGGAAAATCCTCTTGACAGCCTGCCAATGCTTAGACCCTGGGCTATGCATAAATCTGCTGACCTGTGAGACTGCAAACTGAATATCTGGCCTCGTGTTGCATACATAAATGAGGCAGCCAACAGCAGTTTGGTAAAGAGTGACATCAGCAGGATCGCCAGCATCATGTAGACTCAACTTCAAACCTGTTTCCATGGGAGTGGCAATAGGTTTGCAATCCTCAAGTCCAAACTTACATAGCAATGTCTCTATGTAACTTTTATGACACAAGGCAATACCACCATCACACTGCTTAAACTGTATGCCCAAATAATGATGCAACAGCCCCAAATCTTTCATCTTGAAAGTAGCATTCAAAGCAGCCTTAAATTCAGCAATATGTCTCTCATTTGGTCCAGTGATCAACAAATCATCAACATAAAGAACCACGATGAGAAATACATCACCCTCACGCTTTACATACAATGTGCTTTCTGTTGGACTATTACGAAAGCCTTGTTTGACCAAATGAGTGTCAGCTTTCTCATACCAAGCACGAGGAGATTGCTTCAACCCATACAAAGCCTTGTTACATTTGCACACTTTGTCCTCTTGTCCTTTTATGACAAAACTGCGAGACTGCGTTACATAAACTTCCTCAAATATGTCACCATTCAAGAAAGCAGTAACAATGTCTGATTGATGTACATCCCAACCAAAATGAGCTGCCAATGCACATAGAAAACGCACAGTAGTCATACGACAAGTGGGAGCAAAAGTCTCTTCATAATCTATGCCTTTTTGCTGTGCATAACCTTTTGCAACAAGTCAAGCCTTATGGCGATCAATCTCACCATCTGTCTTGCATTTCAACTTGTAAACCCACTTCGTACCAATGGCCTTTTTTCCAGGAGGCAAATCACATAAAGTCCATGTGTCATTTTCTATAAGTGCATCATATTCTGATTGCATGGCAGCCATCCAATTTTTTGAATTCTGTGCTTCATCAAAAGACAGAGGCTCCTCAACATCATGTAAACTAGACACAGCCAAAGCATAACAATCTGATGCATAAGATGCATGGCGAGATCCTGAACGAGTACAACTAGACAAAGGTGCATCCAATTTACTGTCACGCAAAGTGTGCACCAGCCATTTTGGCATACCTCTAGCCTGCTCATTTTCAGCCCTTTCCTCATCAAGTACATCATGTACATCTGCATCAGTAATAGGCTGATCTAAAACATTTTCAGAAACCCCCATAGGCTATACATTTGCCTCATTGGAACTTACATTCGTATTTCCACCACTAAAAAGAGGCAACAAAGTGTCATAAATGTCCTGTGAGCTTACATTACTATCTCTAGTACATGACAGCAAGGGCTGAACAGAATCTACCACAAACACTACATCCCGAGAAACCAGAATACGTTTTGTTTGCGGATGATACAACCTATTGTTAAGTATGGAGCCTGATTTACCCTTGTAATTTTCTGTGGTAAAAGCGCACATTTGTAAGGCCCCCATTATGAGGAGAAGCCATCGTGCGTGAAGGAAAATCACTCACCGGAAACCAAAATTTTCATGGACAAGAATCAGGGGCAACTTTAAAGGCCTCGGGGGCGGAGGCCCCCGAGACTTTTTTTTCGCTGGAATATTCTTTTTCGCCGAAATATTATGGCCGGATGGCGGCCGGAAAGTGGTCGGAAAACAACCGGTCAGTTGGCCGGTGGCCGGTAGTCAATGGCCGATGGCCGGTGGTCGGAAGTCAATGGCCGGTGGCCGGTGGTCGGAAGTCAATGGCCGGTGGCCGGTGGCCGAATTCAAAAGCGGACTTGTCTTCTCAAGGGCGGCCACACATGGGCGGATTGGAGGGTCCGATTTGGACTTATTCGCACAAGGGCGGCTACACATGGCTGTCTCTCATAAGAGAGGGCAGCCCTTTTGGCCTATAAAAGGAGGCCATTTCTACACACATTTCATAGTGTGAAGTTGATGCAACAAGGTGAGTGTGAGGTGGTGAGAGTGAAGCAAGGCGGGAGCTCCATTAAGGGTATAATCCCTTTGTAAACTACTTCTTGTTTTGAAGTACTAAAGCCATTCAGTGGCTGCTTTCCCGTGGACGTAGCCCACATTGGGTGAACCACGTATATCGTGTGTACTCTCTCTCTCTCTCTCTCTCTCTACTCTATAATCTCGTGTATATAACTCTGTCTCTCTCCATTAAGTAATCTACTCAATTATCTATTTAGCTACGTCTTATTTCCTAACAACTGGCATCAGAGCAAGGTTTGCTCGTAGCTAAACTATCTCAAGGAAAGGATTCCTTGAATTGAGTGGGAGTTATGGCGAAGGAAGGGAAGCTCAAGATTGAGAAGTTCAACGGCAAAAACTACCAACATTGGAAGATGCAGATTGAAGACTATCTCTACCAGAAGGACCTCTATTTGCCACTAGGCGGTCTTGCGAAGAAGCCTGCAACAATGGCGGATGAAGCATGGATTGTCCTTGATCGAAAGGCACTGGGAACAATCTGGTTAAGCTTGGCGTCAACGGTGGCCTTCAATGTTTCGGAGATGAAGACCACGGAGGACTTGATGAAGTCACTTGACGACTTCTACGAGATACCATCGGCATCCAATAAGGTATTTCTTATGAAGCGCTTGTTCAATCTAAAGATGGCAGAGAATGGTTCAGTTGCAGAACACCTAAATGACTTTAACACAAACATAAGTCAACTTCGATCAGTGAAAATCAATTTCGATGACGAAGTGCGAGCTCTCCTTATACTATCATCTCTACCGGATAGTTGGGACAACCTTGTGATGGCTGTAAGTAATTCTATCTCTGGCACAAATACTCTTAAGTTTGATGATGTTGTGGGTGTTCTCCTAAGCGAGGAAATGCGAAGGAGAAGCACAGGAGAATCATCAAGTGCTGCACTATCAGTGGAAACAAGAGGAAGGCTTAAGGAGAGGTTCAAAAACCAAAAGGGTCGTGATCGCTCAAGGCGGAGCAAGTCACGCACAAAGTCAATTCTTGAATGTTGGAACTGCGGCAAGAAGGGCCATGTCAAGAAGGATTGCTGGTCCAAGAAGAAGAAGGAGACAGAGTCTCAAGACAACAAGCCAACATCGAAAGCCAATGTGGCAGGTAAAGTAGAGCAAGATGCTCTAATTCTCTCATTAGACAATGTGTCTAATTCCTGGATAGTAGATTCCGGGGCTTCATTCCATGCGACACCAGACAAGCAACATTTCCAAGACTACACCAAAGGTAATTTTGGGTATGTATACTTGGGAGATGATGAAGCTTGTGAGATTGTCGGCAAAGGTACAGTTTCTGTCAAAACTGCTAACGGAAATGAATGGAAGCTTAAAGATGTTAGGCATGTTCCTTCTCTTCGCAAAAATTTGATCTCTATAGGACAATTGGACGATGAAGGTCACAACATTGCATTCAGAAACAAACGGTGGAAGATCTCAAAGGGACCTTTGGTGGTTTCCAAGGGTGAAAAATTCGGTACACTTTACTTGTGTACTGTTAGCACGCAACCTTCAGCTTGTGCAACAACTACAGAAGTTGACAGTGCGGTGTGGCACTACCGACTTGGGCATATGAGTGCCAAAGGAATGCAAATCCTTCAAACAAAGAAGCTTCTACCAGGTTTGAAAGAAGTGGACTTAGAGTTCTGTGAAGATTGTGTTTATGGTAAACAAAAGAGGGTAAAATTTCAAAAATCAGGAAATGAAAGAAAAAATAAAAAACTTGAGTTGGTTCATTCTGATGTTTGGGGTCCTGCAAGTACACCATCACTTGGTGGCTCATTGTACTATGTAACATTCATAGACGATGCGACTAGAAAAACATGGGTTTATGTCATGAAGAATAAATCCGATGTATTTCCATATTTCAAAGGTGGAAAGCCTTTGTGGAGAATGAAACAGGTACCAAGGTTAAATGCCTCAGATCCGACAATGGAGGCGAATATTGTAGCCAGGCTTTTGAAAGCTTTTGTGATAGCAATGGCATTCGGAGGCAAAGGACAACCCCAAGGACACCTCAACAAAATGGGATTTCGGAAAGGATGAACAGGACAATCATGGAACGAGCACGAACCATGCGGCTACATGCAGGCCTACCGCTTGAGCTTTGGGCGGAAGCTGTAAGTACGTCTGTGTACTTAATCAATCGGTCACCCTCAACGGCATTGGATGGGGGAGTTCCAGAAGAGGCATGGACAGGTAAACCGGTGAATTATGCATTTCTCAAAGTGTTTGGGTGTGAAGCTTTCATGCACATAGATAGAAGCCTAAGATCAAAGTTAGATGCAAAGTCCAAAAAGTGTTTCTTCATTGGCTATGGAGAAGGAGACTTTGGGTATCGCCTATGGAATCCTGAAGATGGTAAAATATTAAGGAGTAGGGATGTAATTTTTAACGAACAAAATATGTACAAAGATTACTTGGAAAGAAAACAAACAAAAGAAACAGGTGATGAGTATATGGAGCTTGAGGACGGTGAAGACTCAAGGACTGCAAACGGTGACAATGTGCAACAACGTCAACCAAATGAGGAGCCTCAACCTATTCCCCGAAGATCTACAAGAGCAAGTAGACCTCCAGAAAGGTTTGTTCCTTCCTTCAACCATCTCTTGATCTCAGATTCTGGAGAGCCAGAATCATATGAAGAAGCTATGCAACATGAATCCAAAGAAGAATGGACGAAGAGCATGCAAGTGGAGATGGACTCACTACATCGCAACCAAACATGGGAGTTGGTTGAGTTGCCTAAAAGTAAGCGGGCACTTCAAAACAAATGGGTGTACAAGCTAAAGGAAGAAGAAGGTGGGAAGAAAAGGTACAAGTCTAGGCTTGTGGTAAAAGGTTTTTCTCAAAAGAAAGGTATTGACTTCAATGAAATATTTTCTCCTGTTGTAAAAATGAACTCAATTAGGCTTGTCTTAAGCCTTGTGGCTGCTCATGATCTAAATCTCAAGCAAATGGATGTAAATACGGCATTCCCTCACGGTGACTTAGAGGAGGAAATCTACATGCTTCAACCAAAGGGGTATGAAGTAAAAGGTAAGGAGAAAATGGTTTGCAGATTAAAGAAGAGCTTGTATGGTTTAAAGCAAGCATCAAGACAATGGTACTTAAAGTTTGATCGATGGATGTTGGATCATGGATTCACAAGATGCAACTCGGATCACTGCGTCTACACGGAGAATTTGGGAGATGGGAAATTCATAATCCTAATGTTGTATGTTGATGACATGTTGATTGCAAGTGCTAACATGCAGGACATCAAAGACCTAAAAGAGGAGCTGTCCAAATATTTTTCAATGAAAGATTTAGGTGCTGCAAAGAGGATACTTGGTATGAAAATATCAAGGGACATGACGAAGAAGACAATAAAGCTATCTCAAGAAGATTACATCAAGAAGGTACTAGAAAGGTTTGCAATGCAAAATGCAAAACCAGTTTCTACACCTTTGGCTGGTCATTTTAAACTAACGAAGGATATGTGTCCAAAGACACAAGAGGAGATAGCCTATATTTCTAAAGTTCCATATGCTGCATTGGTAGGTTCTCTAATGTATGCTATGGTTTGGACAAGGCCAGACATTGCACATGCAGTGGGAGTTGTGAGTAGGTTCATGGACAACCCAGGTAAAGAGCATTGGCAAGCTGTGAAGTGGATACTTAGGTATCTAAAAGGGACAACAACAAATGCTTTCTATTTTGGAGGAACTGATATTTTTCTAGAAGGGTATGCTGATGCAGATATGGCAGGTGACAAAGATACTCGAAGGAGCACTACTGGCTATGTGTTCACGGTTGGAGGCACAACAGTAAGCTGGGCTTCAAAGCTGCAGAAAGTGGTTTCACTTTCTACCACGGAAGCAGAGTATGTAGCAATGACGGAGGCAAGCAAAGAAACTCTGTGGCTTCACAGATTCTTAGAAGAGCTTGGATTCAAACAAGACAATTGTGTCTTGTACAGTGATAGCCAAAGCGCTATCCATCTTGCGAAGAACTCAGTCTTTCATTCAAGGACAAAGCACATTGAGGTGAGATATCACTTCATACGCACTCTTTTGGAAGAGGGACAACTAAAGCTAGGAAAGGTGCATACAAGTGAAAATCCTGCAGACATGTTTACAAAGGTGGTCAACAAGGAGAAGTTGAGCTTTTGCTGATCTTCAATCGGCATTCAAGGATAAGAAGCCAGAATGGAAAGCAGTCACAGGTTTGGTTTGGAGATCAGTCTCCAAGTGGGAGATTGTTAAGTATGGAGCCTGATTTACCCTTGTAATTTTCTGTGGTAAAAGCGCACATTTGTAAGGCCCCCATTATGAGGAGAAGCCATCGTGCGTGAAGGAAAATCACTCACCGGAAACCAAAATTTTCACGGACAAGAATCAGGGGCAACTTTAAAGGCCTCGGGGGCGGAGGCCCCCGAGACTTTTTTTTTGCCGGAATATTCTTTTTCGCCGGAATATTATGGATGGACAGCGGCCGGAAAGTGGTCGGAAAACAACCGGTCGGTTGGCCGGTGGTCGGAAGTCAATGGCCGGTGGCCGAATTCAAAAGCGGACTTGTCTTCTCAAGGGCGGCCACACATGGGCGGATTGGAGGGTCCGATTTGGACTTATTCGCACAAGGGCGGCTACACATGGCTGTCTCTCATAAGAGAGGGCAGCCCTTTTGGCCTATAAAAGGAGGCCATTTCTACTCACATTTCATAGTGTGAAGTTGATGCAACAAGGTGAGTGTGAGGTGGTGAGAGTGAAGCAAGGCGGGAGCTCCATTAAGGGTATAATCCCTTTGTAAACTACTTCTTGTTTTGAAGTACTAAAGCCATTGAGTGGCTTCTTTCCCGTGGACGTAGCCCACATTGGGTGAACCACGTATATCGTGTGTACTCTCTCTCTCTCTCTCTCTACTCTATAATCTCGTGTATATAACTCTGTCTCTCTCCATTAAGTAATCTACTCAATTATCTATTTAGCTACGTCTTATTTCCTAACACCCATAACCTTTGCTTTCAGCACTATAACCAACAAAAATACATTTGACAGCCTTATCATCCAATTTTCTGCGCTGCACTTGTGGCACCAAAGCATATGCCAAATAGCCAAAAACACGCATGTGCTCAATAGAAGGTTTTCTATCATGCCATGCTTCATATGGAGTAATAGACTGCAAAGCTTTCAAAGGACACCTGTTAAGTACATAAGTGGCACACATGATGGCCTCAAGCCAAAAAGAATGAGGTAAAGCTTGACTTTTGACCATACATCGTGCCATTTCCGTCAGTGACCTGTTTTTCCTCTCAGCAACACCATTTTGCTGAGGTGTATAAGGCGCTGTACATTGGTGTTTTATCCCACGACTAGCCAGAAATGCATTAAATTCATGAGACATATACTCCCCCCCCTCGATCTGAATGGAGGGTGCCCATAGTACATTTCGAGACATTTTCAGCCATAGCCAGAAATTGTTTGAAGCACATAAAGACTTCGGACTTCGCTTTAGGCGGAAATACCCATGCATGCCTGGAGTAATCATCAATGAAAGTCACTAAGTACAGGTAATTGCCCAAGAACGGAGTTTGCATGGGCCCACAAACATCACTATGCACAAGCTGCAACCTGCATGTGGCCCGAACTGAACCATCGTTTGCAAACTTAGAACGCTGCATCTTACCCAAAATACAGCCTTCACAAACATGTTTGACATGTGCTTCAAGAGGCGGTAAAAAGCAACCATATCAGATTTCTGCAAACGCAGCAAACTGGCAAAATTCAGATGACCAAAACGTGCATGCCAAAGTTTTGCATGTGAAATAGCCCTTGAATCTGCAACAGCATTTGCAAAATTTTGTCCACACTTGTCATACAAAGTGAGCTTATACAACCCACGACACAGAAGCCCAGATGCAACAATTTCATCACCAAAACTGAGATCATGAACTGTACATCTGTCATCCACAAATTTGACTACAAGTCCAAGTCTAGCAAGTGCGGATACAGACAAGAGATTCTTCTTGATCCCAGGTACATAAAGTGCATCAACAAGTGTGAAGGAACTGCCATTTGTGTGAAGGAACTGCCATTAGCAGCATTGAGCACAATCTTTCCAACTCCCTGAATTGGATAAGAGGCGTTGTTGGCACAAGTGACTGAATTCCCATGAGGGACAGACTCGAGAGAGGTAAACAATTCACGATGTGAGGTAATGTACTTTGTAGCACCACTGTCGAAATACCACACATGTGAATCTGTAGCAACTGACAAGCATGCATCATGGACAGCAGGATTGTAAGTGCACTCTGCGCTAAAAGCCCATTCTGCATCAACATCAGCAACACAGTCTCCTTTCACAGAAGACTCAACAATGGCTGCATTTGTAGTGGAACTAGCATTCGCAGTGGAACCACCCTCTTTCTTCTTAGCCTCTTTGGCCTTCAACTTAGGACACGACTTGATCAAGTGATCATTGGCTTTACAATAATGGCAACGCATCTTCTTTTTGCCCTTATCACCAGAATTTCCAGACGAAGTACTGCCAGCAGAAGCATTAGGAACATAATTTTTGCCACTCGCAGCAGAACCATAAGAAGTGGCTGCATTGCTGTTACCACCCTTTCTTTGAGAAGCAATAAAAGCCTGTTCAACTGCACGCTGCCTAGTCCTGTTTTTTCTGGAAAGTGACTCTTGCAACAACAATGTGCATAATGCATCAAACTTGACAACTTCAGGATTTCCTTGGGTCATCAGTCTCCAAGTACTAGCAAAAGTCTGGTAGGAATCTGGTAAGGAATCAAGAACAGTTTGCACAAGGGAACTGCCTGAAATGACTTCACCTGCAGAAATAAGCTGCTCATTGATATCCTTGACACTAGCAAGGAAAGTGTCCATATCATCTTCCTCATGCATAATCTTCGACTCTAGCTCTTTACGCAGCAAAGCAATTTTAGCCTCATTGCGGCTTGCATAAAGACCTGCTAAAATATCCCAAGCCTGTTTTGCAGATTTTGCTGAACGGATGTGAGGAACAATGGTGCGCTTCACAGACAACGCAATCAATGCATGAGCCTGCGCATTCTTAACATCCCAACGAGCTTGTTCTTCCGTAGGCAAAACAACTCTAACAGCTGCAATCCTTGCAGCAAGACCTGCAACATCCTCAACATCGCTTACATGCTCAGAACCAGGACGTACATCAATGCCCTGCACAATGTTCCAGACACCCTTTGACACAAGAACATGTTGCATCATATAAGCCCACATAGGGTAGTTGTCCCCATCCAACCTATCCTCAGCAGAAAAAATCTTGAACACATCTGTGTTGTTGTTGTCAGCCATGGTAAATGCTGCACCTGATGTGAAAACTGCCCGAAAATAGGAGAAACGGAGCGGGAACAACCTGTGCTATATAGCACAAACCGTAGAAGACTATAAGTCACCTATTATGCAGAAAATGGCACCGACAGAAATTCTGCACAAAATGACAAAACAACCTGTGCAGTACTGCCTGTAGTGGAAACGGAGGCCGAAATGAGCCCAAATCAAAATTCTGAGCAGACCGCGCTCTTTGAGCTCACCCAAAATATATGTCGACCTGCGAACGCTCGCCAAAGCTCACTAAAATCGGAGAAAGTGAGTAGGCGTGTGCTGGAGCAGCTGGCGACTAAGCCCGAGAGGACGTGACCTGCTCTGATACCAATTGTTGGAATTAGGGTTGCAGAGAAACACACACATAACTTGGAGAAGACAAAGGAAGCTCAAGGCACACAATAGAGAGTGTGTTACTTAGTGTGCAATTGAAAGATAGATAGCCCTAGAGTGATGGACATATATACAATGCACGGGGGAAAAAACCTCCTAAAGAGGGAAAAAATGCCCCGGCGGTCCTAGTGTGTTCACACACATCACTACCACATGTATATGGTAACAGGGGGACCATGGTTTGATTTCATGGCTGCCAATGTTAAATTCCCTGAAAGGCAAATCTACTTTAGGTTCAGGGAAAAAGATATGTACATAGATGCTAAGGAGTTGGGTAACACCATGCCCATTGTATTACGCAAGCTTTCAATAAGTCAATAAAGAGCTCTATTTTCATGTACATGATTTTTGTTAAAGATTCTCAAATTGAACCTAATGCTTAAGCAAAAGAAAATATAAACAATCACAAGGAATTAGAGCTATCCAATTTTCTCGAGGGATTTCAAGATGTTTTTATTGATGACATCCCTCGTGAATTATCTCCTAAACCATGCAATTGAACTTCTTCCAGGAAGTTCACCGCCTAATAAACCTCCTTATAGAGTTTCCCAAGCTCAACAAGAGGAGATTATGCAGCAAGTGCATGAGTTAGTTGAGAAGGGCATGGTTAGGCCTAGCTCATCTCCATTTTGTTCACTTGTGTTATTAGTGCAAAAGAAAGATGGCATATATCGTATGTGTGTCGACTATAGAGCACTAAATAGGATCACTATCAAGAATAGGTTTCCCGTTCCACGGGTAGAAGACCTATTTGATAAGATACAAGGGTCGACCTACTTTAGTAGGATTGACCTAAAAAGTGGCTACCATCAAATAAGGATAGTTGATCAAGACATTGTAAAGACCACATTTAGCACTACGTTTGGTCTTTATGAATACATTATCATGCCTTTTGGCTTGACCAATGCACCAACCACATTTAACCGCTTGATGGAGAAGCTATTTAGGCCTCACCGAACCTTTACTGGAGTGTTCTCTGTTGATGATATAATCATCTACTCTAATGCATTAGACGAACACAAACAACACCTCCAGGTAATATTTCAAGTTTTACGAGAGAATAAACTTTATATTAATCGAAAGAAAAGTGAGTTTTTCTTACAAGAGATTCAGTATTTAGGTCACATTATCTCTCAAGATGGCATCCAAATGGATCCATCAAAGCTAAAGGTAATAAAATTATGGCGTAATCCAAGGAATCTACATGAACTAAGAAGCTTTATAGGTATGTGTGCATATTATAGACGCTTCATAGAAAAGTTCTCGCAAATTGCGGGACCATTACATGACCTAACAAAGAAAAACGTTAGGTATACATGGTCTGCCAAGGAGAAAAATGCTTTCAAAAAGCTTAAAGAAAAGCTTATCTCTCAACCTGTGCTTACACTGCCGGATCTCTCAAAGCCATTTGAGGTCCAATGTGACGATTGTGGTGATTGCCTTGGAGTTGTTTTGCTCCAAGAAGGGCATGCCATAGCCTATGAAAGTCGAAGGCTTGGCCCTATTGAGCAAGCTCTAGGCATATATGAAAAGGAACTCCTCGCAGTTCTACATGCCTTAGACTCCTGGAAGCACTATTTATTGGGGACTCCTTTCATTCTGTGGACGGATCACCAAAGCCTTAAGTACTTCATAATGCAGACCAAGCTCTCCGACAAACAAATGAGATGGGAAAATTTCCTTTCGCAATTTCATTTTCATATTGCTCACATTGCTGTGAAGCATAATCAAGTAGCTGATGCACTCTACAGACAACCAAGAGTAAATGCAATTTCCATAACAACTCACAATGATCTATCTTCTATGATAGATGACTACGCTATTGATCCCAATTTTAGAGATGTGATTTCAGCCCTTGCACTAGGGAAGAAAGAAGAATTATTCATGTTACAAGATGGTTATCTGCTCTATGGCAATAGACTATGCGTTTGTAACTCATTACCTGAGAAAGTAATATATGAATCTCATGCTTCTCGTTATGCGGGGAATAGAGGGATTCAGTCTACCCTAAAAGGGATAGAAACATATTTTTATTGGCCTACCATGAAAGCAAACATACAAGAGTATGTTTCTAAATGTGTGGTATGCCAAAAGACGAAATTTGATAGAGGAAGCAACCTGGAGTGCTTCAACCTTTGCCAATTCTAATTCACCATGGGAGAGCATATCCATGGATTTTATCTTTGGATTGCCTAAGTCTATCCATGGAAATATGGGAATATGGATGATAGTAGACAGGTTTATCAAACAAACTCATTTTATACCTGTCAAAAAGACTATCAAAGACCATCAAAGGGCAACCCTGTTCATATCACAAATCTTCAAGTACCATGGCTCGCCAATGTCCATAGTGTCCTATAGAGATCCTAGAATGACCAGTAAGTTCTGGAAGGGTCTCTTTGAGAATTTAGGGACAAAGCTAAACTTCTCTTTAGCCTATCACCCTTCAAACGGATGGCCAAAGTGAAATAGCTAACCTAACAATTCTTGATCTACTAAAAGCCTACATAACGGAAGTTGAAAAAGGTCCCAATGGGAGAAGTACTTACCGTTAGTGTAGTATGCCTACAATAACACTATAAATACCTCCATTGGAAAAACACCTTTTGAGGTTATTGAGGGAAGATCTAAAAGTCCCCTGCTACTTAAGGTACAAGGGAAGATCTCTGCTTTGCTGCAGATGAGTATAGCCGAGACCTAGAAGAATATTTCCAAAAGATTAAGGATGCTATCTCTATCTCATAGCAAAGGCAAAAGGTTGCTGCTGATAAGCACAAAAGAGCTCAAGCCTTTAAACAAAATGATTGGGTCTTTCTTACATTTCCCAAGGCTTGATTAAGGCACACGATGGGCAAGAATCCTACGGGACACCAAAAGTACTATGCTAAGTTAGCAAAAAGGTACTATGGTCCCTTCCAAATTCTCAGACCAATCAATGAAATGGCCTACCAACTCAAGTTGCCCAATCATTGGCTCATACACAATGCTTTTCATGTGAGCCTAATAAAGCCTTACAAAGGAGAGCCACCTCAAGAACCAACTATTGAAGACCCACCGGAGATCCAGGACCAAGAAGAGGTGCTGCAACCCGAGTCCATTCTCTGACATGAAGACAAGGTATTGAGAGGTGGTAAGATTATCAAATGATATCTTATTAAATTAAAGAACTATCCTTTTGAAGATGATAGATGGATGCAAGGCATACAATTAAAGGATAACCTAAACCTTGTCAATGCTTGCAATGCTTCCCTAGAGTAAGCAAATGTAAAAATGTTTAAAATGAACAAAGTTTTTCTCTTATAAGACTCTCTTTTTCTTATAGTGCGCACATGTTAATGAGTATGCATGCTTAGAATCACGTTTGTGGAGACGACGTCTCCCGAGCACCAAATAGAGCTTGTCACTCTATTATGGAAGATTGATAGGACTAATGCACAAACATGCTTGTGGCAGCTTAGGCTCTCAAGAACCAAATGGATTAGTCATCCATTTTGGAACGATGTTGTAGGGTAAAATAGGGATCCTCTACCTGCTAGAAAAAGGACTAATGACTAGGATTTATCTCCTCTACCTCATAGTCGAGGACGACTATGATTTCAAGAGAGAGGTAATGTCATAATAACTAATATCTATTTCTCCTAAATGATTTTGTCATGTTAAACTAATCATTTAATATGGGGAAGTACCAGGGGAGAAAAAGCTAGAATACTGGTTAGGCTGGCAGACCGATCACAATAGGGATCCAAAGGAGGGAAAATAGGGATCCAAAGGGGGGTCCATCTGCAAAAGAGCAATGTGCATCAATGGGCTTCAAAGACCCTAAGGTTCATCCCATTCAGACTTCCAAAATGCTAAGGTTCCAAAATTCAAAGGTAATGTCCAATGGCCAAAGTGTGGGGCGAATTGGATGGTCATGGGGAAGACCAAAAAGTCTTCCCACATCCCTAGATAGGAGAGGATGAACCTTTCTTGTAGGGGAAGAGAGAGAAACACACACGCACACACAGAATCTTCCAAGCTCCCTTTACACAAAGGGAATAGTGGATACATGTCAGCTTCCTACCCCAATTTACCCCCAAGGTGCATTCAAATCCTATTGGATGGCCATAGAGGTGGACCAATGAGAATTAGGCTAGAGTAAAGGGTTTGACTCCCTGCTTCTTGCGAGCTCTTGAGTTTGTGTAGCTGTTGCTTGAGGGCTGCATTCTCCTCTATGAGGACTTGTATCTGAGCTTGGAGAGCCGAGATCCTTGTTTCTTGGTGCGTGGAGGGATCCTTTCGAGGGACATCGGCCACAACGAGGAAGCTCCATGCGTGAGATGCTGGTGTACCAAAGGTAGACATGCCACCTGTGGGTTGTGAGGCTTGTTGCAATTCTTTTGGTAGCAATTTAGTCATTAACACTAGAAGATACGTTTTTCTAATGAGTAGGCCAGATCTTCGTTTCTTTGGGGTCTTATTAGAGAAAAGGGAAAAATGACAGCACATCCTTCCTTTAGCAAAGCAAGAGAGAGAGCACCCTTACCTCCATCCACAGTAAGAAAATAATCAATGGATTCATTTTTAAACAACATAACATGTAACTGGGGTGACTCTACTTGTTATCCATGTCACCCTAACTTAAACTAAGAGAGGGAACTGCTGTAAAAATAATAAAATCGATTAAGGATGAGCCTATCAGTATTCATGGAAATAGGTTAGTCTCATCAGTTTATATCCATCTAGCTAAACCATGCACTAAACATGGTATCTTTTAATATGTAAAGACCATGCATGCCTATTTAGTCATTACTCCATATGTTAGTGAAGAAGTTAAACTAATTTAAATATTATGGTATCTCAGATGATCCAGACGTTGGTTTGAAGTCATTGTTAGGGAATATGACGGAGCTAAGTAGATAATTGAGTAGTTACTTAATAAAGAGAGATAACTTTCACACATGAGATATTATAGAGGAGAGAAAGAGAGAGAGAGAGAGAGAGAGAGAGAGAGAGAGAGAGAGAGAGAGAGAGAGAGAGAGAGAGAGAGAGAGAGAGAGAGAGAGAGAGAGAGAGAGAGCACATGATAATATGTGGTTCACCCAATGTGGGCTACGTCCACAAGAAAGCAGTTGTACTTCAAAACAAGAAGTAGATTACAAAGGGATTATACCCTTTGGAGCTCCCGCCTTGCTTCACTCTCACCACCTCACGTCCACCTTCTTGCATCAACTTCATAATGAATCAGGATGCTTCACCTCTTCAATTAATTTTTGTGTGTAGAAAAGGCATCCTTTTCTAGGCCAAAAGGGTTGCCCTCTCTCATGAGAGGTAGCCGTCTGTAGCCGCCCTTGTGTAGACAAGTCCGAGTTGAATTCTCCCATGTGCCCATGTGTGGCCGCCCTTGAGTAGACAAAGTCAATTTGAAATCGCCCACCAGCCATTGACTATCGGCCAACCGATCGGCCGTTTTTTGACCATTTTTTGGCCTTCGTTCGGCTATAATATTCTATCACGAGACCGGCTGTGAAAATTTTGGTTTTGGGCGAGTGATTTTTTTCATGCACGATGGCTTCTCTTCATCACGGGGGCTTACAAATGTGCGTTTTAAACGCAAAACATTACAAGGGGTAAATCAAGCTCCATACTTAACACTCTCCCACTTGGAGAATGATCTCCAAACCAAACCCATGACTATTTTCTATCCTGGCTTCTTATCCTTGAATGCCAATTGAAGATGAGAAAAAGCTCAACTTCTCCTTGTTGACCACCTTTCTAAACATGCCTGTAGGATTTCACTTGTATGCACCTTTCCTAGATTTAGTTGTCCCTCTTCCAAAAGAGTGTGTATGAAGTGATTTCTCACCTCAATGCGCTTTTTCCTTGAGTGTAAGGATGAGTTCTTCACAGATGGATAGCGCTTTGGATATCATTGTACAAGACATTATTGTCTTGTTTGAATCCAAGCTCTTCTAATAATCTATGAAGCCACATAATTTCTTTGCTTGCCCCTATCATTGCTACATACTCTGCTTCCGTGGTAGAAAGTGAGACCACTTTCTTCAGCTTTGAAGTCAAGCTTACTTCTGTGCCTCCAACTGTGAAGACTTAGCCAGTAGTGCTCCTTTGAGTATCTTTGTCATCTGCCATATCTACATCAGCATACCCTTGCAGAAAAATATCAGGTCCTCCAAAATACAAAGCATTTGTTGTAGTCCCTTTTAGATACCTAAGTATCCACTTCACAGCTTGCCAGTGCTCTTTACTTGGGTTTTCCATGAACCTACTCACAACTCCCACTCCATGTGCAATATCTGGCCTTGTCCAGACCATAGCATACATTAGAGAACCTACCGCTGCAACATATGGAACTTTAGACATATAGGCTATCTCCTCTTGTGTCTTTGGACACATATCCTTAGTTAGTTTAAAGTGACCAGCCAAATGTATAGAAACCAATTTTGCATCTTGCATTGCAAAACTTTCTAGTACCTTCTTGATGTAATCCTTTTGAGATAGCTTTATTGTCTTCTTTGTCCTGTCTCTTAATATCTTCATACCAAGTATCCTCTTTGTAGCACCTAAATCTTTCATAAAAAAAGATTCCTGCATGTTAGCACTTGCAATCAGCATGTCATCAACATACAACATTAGGATGAAGAACTTCCCATCTCCCAAATTATTTGTGTATATGCAGTGATCTGAGTTGCATATTGTGAATCCAACATCCATCGATTGAACTTCAAGTACCAATGTCTTGATGCTTGCTTTAAACCATACAAGCTTTTCTTTAATCTGCAAACCATTTTCTCCTTACCTTTTACTTTATACCCTTTGGTTGAAGCATGTAAATTTCCTCCTCTAAGTCACCATGAGGGAATGCCGTATTTACATCCATTTGCTCAATATTTTAATCATAAACAACCACAAGGCTTAAGACAAGCCTAATTGAGTACATTTTTACAATAGGAGAAAATATTTCATTGAAGTCATTATCTTTCTTTTGAGAAAACCCTTTTACCACAATCCTTGACTTGTACCTTTTCTTTCCTTCTTCTTCCTTTAGCTTATACACACATTTGTTTTGTAGTGCCCACTTACCTTTAGGCAACTCAACCAACTCCCATGTTTGGTTGCGATGTAATGAGTCCATCTCCACTTGCATGCTTTTCAACCATTCTTCTTTGGATTCATGTTGCGTAGCTTCATCGTATGATTTTGGCTCTCCAAAATTTGAGACCAAGAGATGGTTGAAGGAAGGAATGAACCTTTATGGAGGTCTGCTTGCTCTTGTAGATCTTTGGGGAATAGACTAAGGCTCTTCATTTGGTTAATGTTGTTGCACATTGTCACCATTTGCACTCCTTGAGTCTTCACCGTCCTCAAGCTCCATGTACCCACCACCTGTTTCTTTTGTTAGTTTTCTTTCCAAGTAGTCTTTGTACATATTTTGTTCCTTGAAAATTACATCCCTACTCCTAAAGATTTTACCATCTTCAGGATTCCATAGGCGATATCCAAAGTCACCTTCTCCATAGCCAATGAAGAAACACTTTTTGGACTTTGCATCTAGCTTTGACCTTAGGCTTCTATCTATGTGCATGAAAGCCTCACATCCAAACAATTTGAGAAATGAATAATTCACTGGTTTACCTGTCCATGCCTCCTCTGGAACTCCCCCATCCAATGCCATTGAGGGTGACCGATTGATCAAGTACACAGTCGTACTTACTGCTCCTGCCCAAAGCTCAATCATTAAGCATCTATATAGCCGTATGCTTCATGCTCTCTCCATAATTGTTCTATTCCTCCTTTTGGGAATTCCATTTTTTTTGAGGTGTCCTTGGGGTTGTCCTTTGCCTCCAAATACCATTGCTAGCACAAAAGCTTTCAAAATCTTGGCTGAAATATTTGCCTCCATTGTCGGATCTGAGACATTTAACCTCGGTACCTACTTCATTCTCCACAAAAGCTTTCCACCTTTGAAATATGGAAAACACATCGGATTTATTCTTCATGGCATAAACCCATGTTTTTCTAGTTGCGTCGTCTATGAATGTTACATAGCACAATGAGCCACCAAGGGCTAGTGTATTTACAGGACCCCAAACATCAGAATGAACCAATTCAAGTTTTTTATTTTTTTTTCATTTTCTGCTTTTGAAATTTTACCCTCTTTTATTTTTCATAAACACAATTTTCACAAAACTCTAAGTCCACTTCTTTCAAACCTAGTAGAAGCTTCTTTCATTGAAGGATTTGCATTCCTTTGGCACTCATATGCCCAAGCCGGTAGTGCCACACCGCACTGTCAACTTTTGTAGCTATTGCACAAGTTGAAGATTGCATGATGACATTATACTCCCTACACCCTATTGCTCCCTCAGGTTACTTTGGTGCTACATTTTGTCTTTGATGGCTAACTTTGGCTCTTTCACCACTTTGAAAGTCGCTTGCGCTACCACAAACTTGATTTGGTGAAGATCTTGGTGGTCCCGGACTTGTAGACTTGTTTGATACATAGTTGTAAGCCTTGGTGTTGATTTTGAGCCGCATTGGTGTTCGTATGATGTCATATGTCAAAAATGACGCTTTGTGATTTCTAGGACCAATTCTTGCTAGAAATGGCATTTATTTGGTCATTTGGCCAATTTCTTCATGGTACACTGTCTAAGGACACTATGGTCTACCTTCTCGTGAAGTTAGTTTCCAATTTGGACAACTTTCAAAAACCTAGATTATTTTGTATAGGGTAGATGGGTGTTCTAATAGCCTTGGGGCCGGTTGCTATGGTTTAATTTTGGTCATAATTGGACACTTTGGCTAGTCACTATGGTCACTTTTGTCCCTAACAATTCCTAGATTGCTACAGCTTGCTAGGGTTTTATAAAGTAGTCTAACCCTCATTCCCAAGTTCTAAAAGGTTCTAAACAAGGTTAGGAACTTACCCTCATATTTGGTGTGAAGTTGTGTGCTGTATACTGAAGTAGAAAGGTAAAAAATTGTTGACAACTGGCTCTCTGGAGCTCTCTTCTAGAATGTCCAAGTAGAAATGAGGCTATTCTAGGCCACCTAATTAGATATCTATACCCCGTCTTTTTTGAACACTTTCACTCAAACTCCCCAGTTAGTCCCAATAAGTCCTAAAATATACTTTAGCTTCAAAACTCATACAACTTGGAGTTTGTTAGCCCAATCGATGAAGATTTTGCAAAATCAGGCTTTAACGACCTAATTTTGGCTTTCCGTGAACATTTTCCAAATCAAACCAAATTTGACATGGTTGTTTGTCTTTTCATACTGATCGTCATGGTATGATCCACTCTTCCATAAGAGGCTATGGCTATTTATTATTTTGGAAGTTAAGAAAAATTAGAAAATTACAATCATAAATCAATTTAACAAGCCAATAATTAGTAGATCAACCAAGAAGCACTGCTTATTTATGTTCTGGCAATTTTATCCTTCTTCACTTCAAAATCACAAAAAAATTAACAAAATCAAGCAAATTGGCATAGGTTTTGGTCTTTTTTGACTAGTATTTACACTATATACAAGCATTGTTGGGGATTAGATGGGCATGTATCCCCTTTCTTTAGATAGAAGGGAATTATTAGTTGATTCAACAAGAAATCCACGCACATACATAAGCACTTTCTGGTTCTATACTCAAACATTGGCCTTTTATATGCTATCATATAGTAGTAAGATCCGCTTTAAGTTCACTTCCCCCCTTCCTACTTGGAACACTCCAAATTGATTGTGTCTTATGTGTTGATTGTGCATGGGTTGAAACTTTGTGTCTGTGAATAGAACAATTTGGCTCTACCATGCTTTGGAGATCAATGCAGTTTAAAACACAATGCTGTGCAAGAAAGGGGTCTTGAGCATAAAACTCAAGCGTTTTTGCTGTAGAGGTTTGCAAAGAGTTTGTTCTTTTGAATAATAGATATTGCAACAAATACGCTCTTTCCTTGATTGTTTTGTAGACCTATTTTGGAGCTAGCACTGCTGCCTTTTCTTCAACTAGCTTGGTTTGGACTTGGTTAATTTTTGGCATACATTTTTGAATTACTCCCTTGGTTGGTTTCTTATCTTGCAATTTCTTTGGTCTCCAAATCAACTCTTGCACTGAACTTGGTTTCCTTGAAGCTGTTGCAATTTTTGGAGACTTTGCTTTTTCCAACTTCTACTTTGTTGTTGCACTTTGTTCATCTGCTTGGGAATCCATAACTGCTTGGGATTACCTTGTAGTTGAGTGTTTGTACCCAATACTGCCTGACTCCTTGCATGCTGGTGCAATGCTGGTAAATTCTGGTTGTTTGGGCATAAATTGCCTTTTTCTTTTTTGTACACATGGCATTTTTCTCTAAAGCTTTATTCTTTGGTCTTGAAAGACTAGCTTTCCATTCCTCCTTGCTATAAGAAAAAGGAACTTGAAATCTCCACCTTTTAACACTAGGTTGGTAATGGGACACTTTTATGTCCTGTTAAGTGACCATTTTCCTTGAATTATGTCAAGAGTTTCAAAATGGATTTTGAGGTGCTATCTATCTAGAAATTTGTCTCATGAGTTGAAAAAAACTCGATATTTTTTTGGAATATCAATTCCATCTTTAACCTTGTCCTTGCACAACATTTCACAACCTAAACTGTGTGAAAAAACGAGTCCTGTTTTTGCCTTTTTTCAACTTTTTGCAACTATACCACTCTAGAATTCATGTTTGTGAGGTCTATAATGCTAGAGAACTATCTTTAGTAGTCCTCAACATGTCCTGATGCTTCTAGGGAGAAATAAATATAAAAGTTGTAAGTTATGACCAAATTACAAAAATGGTCAAATCCTGTTTTTTAGCCAATTTTAGCACTTCTATGATTTTTTTGGTAGATTTCATGATATCCAAATGCATTTTTGATTTTCTATGTCGTATATTGTAACATAAAGCTAATATTCCTTAAGTTTTGGGGCACCTAATACCCTATTTTTCATATTACACAATGATGGTTGATTTTTTCAATTATAGAAGAAAACGAAACATTCTAATATATCAAGTATAGCTTTTTCAATATTGTTAGTTTCTTATGACAACTACATGCATTTTGTAGGTAGTAACCATATCTAATCATAAGGATCAAATTTGGCTAGATATTGAATAGTTTCTATGGGATTCTACAACTCATAGTGTTGAACCCAGTTTTTTCATGTTTGCTGTATTTAGCACTTCATCTTTGTCCCCAAGATTCCCCTTGGTAAGAGATTTATTATTCTTTTGACATGCTCCATGGCTCCTTATGAACATAAAGGACAATAGGGAACTAAGAAAACATGCATATATTATTTGTATTGAGCGTGGCTATAGAAACTTTGATGATAGGTTTGCAGAATGGTAAAAATTCAACTTTTTTGTACCTATTTATTTTGGAAAAACAAAAAATAGTGAGTGAGAAGCAATCATATGTTCTGATCACCAACCCATTGAAGTTAACTAGGGAATTTATATCAAGTCCTACAAAAATCCCTAATCTTATTTTTATACAACAAAACGTAAGAAATGACTGTTTTGATGAAAATGCACTGGTCCATCAACTTTGGAGGCTTGGTGTGACCAAAAGATGAGAAAATTTACAAGTTTCTTATTTTTCCCATGTGTAATAGGCCTTGAACTATAACCTCATGAAAGGATTTTACAAAATGAGTGGATCTACTATGGTTTTGGAGGTTTTTTTCAAAACCCTGAAAGGACACTTTTATGTCCTGTTAGGTTACCAACCTAGTGTTAAAGAGAGTTTTAGCTTGTTTGTAGTCCAGTTCTGTACCGCCTTGTAAGTATGCCAATGGAACTCCCAATACCATGTCTTCATCCATATGCTCACATGGTAGGCATAGGAAATGATGCAAACAAGAAAATCCATTCACTAGTAGGTTCAGGTTGACTGCCCCTAGAGTGGGCGTTAGCTTCTTATGGCATCCTTTGACCTTAGTGTGGCAAGGTTCTAGCGGTTGAGTTGTAGCTTTTCTATATGTCGAGTAGCTTACCGCATTGATCCTTGCTCTTGTTTCCATGAGAGCCTTGACTTTGATCTTATTTTTGAGCTCCACTTCAATGCAAAGATCCATTCCATCTAGCCATTCATTAGCTGTCTCTACCTCATCTTCTATTAGAGCTTGTGTGTATCTAATCGTAAACACTTGCATTGTACTGAGAGGAATTGGCTCCATTTGAAACTTCATTGTTGCAGATTTTTGCTTCAATATTCAAATGTGAGCTTCTTCTTGTGCTTAGTCTATCACTTGTTATCTCTTTATTTTCCATTCTTTTACTTCATGCACTTGTTCTAATAGCTCATGAGTTAGTGGTAGGTTATACTTCCTTAATCTACACCCACTAGTCCAATTGGCCATTACCTCACCATCTATAGTCACAAGTTTCACTGCTCCACTAGGAGATACGTCTTCAATTACAAAAGATCCATTCCCTTTCTTTTTGAAGTTTGGGATATGTTGTTTTAGTGAATAAACTAAAACTAAATCCCCTTTTTTAAAGATTTTTGTGAGAAAATGCGAGTCTTGGAATTGTTTATGTTTCCTTTTTTGGGCATAGATATGAGCTACATGTTGGGGTATAGGCGTCTGTGCCTTGCCCGGCCGCCCAGAGTCTGGGCGCCCACTGACTTGTATACCTTATACATAGCATAAGTGTATAGGGGGCTGCTCACTCATTGAGTCTCCCCACCCACATCGTGTCGTGTGTCTCCTTCTCTCTCTCCCACTCTCTGTCTGTGGTGCTCCCCGATCCCCTTCAATTTGTATTAGAGCGTAGGTGCGGAGGGAGCGCGTGTGTGCACAGTCACGATGACAGTGGAGAGCCAGTTTCATTCCCGAAATCGCGTCCGCGCGCGCGCGCACTTTCAAGAGTGCAAACAGGGTTTCGACTTCGGCATCGGCAAATTCAGCTTTCTGAGAGCGTTTCCAGTAGGTGTCCTAATGTTTTACCCCCCTTTCGAAGCCATTCGAGCCATCAGAAACCTCATTTGAGCTACGGTTGAGGAGCTGCATTTTTCAGCCCTCTTTTGGCAGTTTATGCTGCGTTTTTGGGTCAAAATGGAGGTTTTTGGCATAGCTTTCACACCCGGACTCGGATACATGTGATCCAAGAGTCTACCTTGGGGTTTTGGCACGCTCCGGACGCGCTCGTCATATCAGAATTTTAAAATTCTGAACGCTGAATTTTCTGCAGCAACAGCAGTTGTTTATTGTGTGTCGAGGATTCCACACATGGTTTGCTCTCAGATGTGAGAGTGATATTTGCTGCAAGTTTCCTCACAGGTGGGAGGATACGATGTATGCCTTATGTGGTTTGATGCTCAAGGAGACTAATGTGATTGCATTTTGAGCTCGGCAATGTATGCCTCGAGCATGTGTTTTGGCAGTCACAAGTAGAGCAGATATTTGTGTACTAGATTTGCAGGTGTTTGCAATGATGTATGCAAAGTGTGGAGATTGGTGCATGCATTTGGAGTGCGGTTTGATGCGCTTTGGTTGCTCATGGTTTTGAGCGTGCAGTCAGTTTGGTTACTGGTTTTGTGGCCGTTTTACTGACGAAACTCTGGCGAAATTTTCCCAGGAGTTTTATGCGTATCATTTATGCGATCTAGGTAGAGATTGCGGTTTGCACTCAGCATTTGCGTGCGGTGTTCTCTGCAGGTGGGAGATTTGTGCGTGTGTATGCATCGATACCGCACAGTGTGGGCTTGGTGATTAGCTCACGGGTTTGACAGGCGTACAATTATCTTGGCACACTCACATGAGTGAGTATTGTGATGTATGCTTGTGTGGCTACGAGCTAGGTAGCCGGATTCGAGCACTAATGGCTTGAGGTTTTTCAGCAGGTTTCAGCTACAGGTTTACAAGTTTACAGGCAGGTTTGAGGGCTTATTTGGGCGCTGAATTTTTGGCCATTGTTTCCTCTTTGCAGGTGTCCATGTATGGCTCAGTTGTAGGCTGATCTGGGACACGTTTGTGACTTGTTTATGCAGCTGTTTAAGAGCTGAATTTTGGGGCTGATTTGCAGCCATATCTTACAATCATATTTGCAGACTTTTGTTGATGCGATTCGAGCCAGTTTAGGGCTGATTTGGTTGACATTAGCTACTCATTGTTGGTTGCTCTTTTGCGAGCATTATGGCTGATTTTTCATTTGACTTCCAGCGTTATGGTCTGACACAGTTTGATGGTGTAGATTTTGTTGCTTGGAAGGAACATATGCTTGTTGCATTGGCGGATTTGGGGCAGGATAAACCCTTGCGTGGTTTATCGGCAAAGCCCAATTCTATGCGTGATGATGATTGGCAGGATCTTGATGAGTTAGCCATGTCTACGATTTGTTTGCATCTGGTTGAGTCTGTTTACTGGCAGGTCTCGAGGGAGACTACAACTCATGCTTTATGGCAGAATTTACATGCTATGTACGCGACATCCATGTCTACAGGGGAGTCTAGTCCCACTTCTATGTCCATGGGAGAGATTGGTCCCACACGCAAGTCTCGACGGCATAGAGACTTGACATGTTGGCATTGTGGACATAGAGGGCACATTAGGCGTCAATGTTTCAGGCGTTTGAGACAACGGAGGCGACAGATGCATGATGCAAATTCGGGCATGACAGATGCTAGTGAGATCAGTACGGTGGTTACTGAGTATGCTTGTGACGGCGATGTCACATTTACATCTAGCTTGTCTTCATACGATCTTATGTCTACGGATTACATATCGGATTGCACATTGTCTTCACATTGGTTACTAGATTCAGATGCTACTTTCCATGTCACGTTGCATCGTGAGTGGTTTAGCACGTTTTCTAGTGGGAGACTTGGTGGTGTGCACATGGCTGATGGTGCTGTGTATGACATTGAGGGTGCAGGAGACGTATGTTTGTCCTTGCCCAGTAATTTGAGATTTACCCTACGTCATGTGCGTTATGTGCCAGATCTGAGACGGGATTTGATCTCAGTCAGACAGTTACGGGATAGTGGATGTCAGATTTCGCTACGAGAGCGAGATTTTGTGATGCATTTGGGTTCGCTAGTGATTGCGAGAGGTGCCAGGAGTGGTACAGGTTACCCATTGCATGTGGATCACGCGAGAGACGGTGTTGTCTCTGTGATCATGCAGCCAAGTAGACAGCGAGAGAGCAGGCGAGTCTCTTTTGCTTGTGGGTTGCAGGATGCTTTGCATGGAGTGCAGAGTAGTGAGCTCGTTGTGCACACAGTTGGGGCACGACTTGATCAATCACACAGAGAGGTGACAGAGTCAGACATGCATGCTTTGCTAGTGACTGAGCAAAGCAGAGAGTCAGTTGTGAGAGATACTTCTATGCAGGATAGACAGGTAGAGCGGTCTTGCTCTAGTGAGTCACGACAGGAGGACGTTGTGCAAGAGTCTATGCATACGGAGTTAGAGCATGAGAGCTCTAGTGAGTCACAGCAGATTGAGTGGTCATGTTTGCAGTGGATGATTGCAGAGGAGGCTGAGATGTCAGCGATTATGCAGTCATTCCTTTCTATGATCGACAGTGAGCATGGGGATATAGTTGTGTAGGATATGTCTTCCAGCAGACACCTAGAGCAGCTGGTTTGCTCTGAGGTTGCACGATAGGTTGATGCGTCTTTTGTGGACAGTCAGGAGATGCATGTGGCTGACACACCTTGTCAGTCAGAGATGCCTATTTCCAGGGATATATATGTTGATGCATGCTCCGTAGAGCTAGCAGGGCCCGCTAGCATTGCATCGGCATTAGGTGGTCTCATGTATGAGATGTTGATCTTGAGATCGGATATCGCAGCTGCAGTGGGAGCATTTGCAGTTGGGGTTGTCAGTCGTTTGTTGACTGATGATGGCATAGTGCACGAGGGAGATATGCAGGTATTGCATACATACTTGCAGTACGTGTGCGGTACGTTTGGTGGTGTATGGACTTACACGGGAGCAAGACAGCCGGATGCACACGATCACAGCTAGCCAGTGGGCATCGGTTGAGAGTGGTTTTCTCTCACCTTTTGTAGTCTTTAGACTAGGTTCCCTTGCTTAAAGGCACAGTCGCCTTTAAGTGGGAGGTTGTTGGGGTATAGGCGTCTGTGCCTTGCCCGGCCGCCCAGAGTCTGGGCGCCCACTGACTTGTATACCTTATACATAGCATAAGTGTATAGGGGGCTGCTCACTCATTGAGTCTCCCCACCCACATCGTGTCGTGTGTCTCCTTCTCTCTCTCTCACTCTCTGTCTGTGGTGCTCCCCGATCCCCTTCACTACAACTGCAAGCCTTTGCTCATCTAATTTTTCCAAATCTTCTAACCTCTCTTATGACTCATGGCCTGTCCACTTGAGGTCTTTTGCTTCTCATAAAATTGGTAACAAAAACTCTATAGGTAGAATGACATCCCATACACCTAGTTGAATGGTATAGCATTAAGTGCGGTCTTGAATGAAGCTGTATAGGCCCATAAGATGGCATGTCAATTCATCTTCCAATCTGTTTGGACCAAGCTAGCAACTTTTGTTAGCACCGAGCTAAGGATTTTATTGGTATGTTCCGCTTGACCATTTGCTTGAGGATGATATGGGACCGGCTTATTGTGAACTACCATGAATTTATTTAACAAGTGCTCAAGAAATGGGTTCCCCTATTGCTTATCAATTTGATTGGTAATCCAAATCTCATAAAGATGCACTCATTTCGTTCAAGAAATGGGTTCCCCTATTGCTTATCAATTTGATTGGTAATCCAAATCTCATAAAGATGCACTCATATAATAATGCTGTTGTTGTTCGTGCATCATTCTTTCTTGTGGCTCATGATTCTGCCCATTTAATTAGATAATCCATTGACACAATGATTTATTGAGATTGCATTTTATAAGCAGGTGGTTGGATTGGTCCTACAAAATCTATTCCCCATTTTGCAAAAGCACGTTTTCCCATCATTGACCTTAATGGCATGTTATCTACTCTAGTTGGCATTTGTGCCCTCTAACATGTATCACATCTCCTTTACAAATTCTTTGGCGTCAACAAATAATTATGGACACCATATGCCTACCAATAAAAGAGCTCTAGAAGTGGTCTCAATAGAAAAGTGTCCTCCTGCTAAACCTGCATGTGCCTGCTCTAGAAATCATCTTCATTGGTGCACAATCATAGATGTTGATCTTTACTCCTTTTATAAAGTTGGTTTTCAATCAAGGCGTAGTCTTTCGCTTCAATTTCTATAGCTCTTTGGCAACATTTACTCATGATTTGATCCTTTAAATAAGCAACTAGGTAGTTGCTCCATTTAGGAACAATTGATACCTAGAACATGGTTACATGAGGAATTGGTGTCCTTTTCTGGCTTTGTAAACATTGTTTTACAAATGTATGAACATCTCCCCTCATTGTTGGCCAGTATATACCCAAGTGCACCAATCTTTGAAGAGTTTGGTCTTCAACAAGATGGCCACTCTCTCTAAAATATGCTCTGTTATATGAAGAGGGTAGTTGTCCCTGATGGTTGCAGCATTTACCCTTTTGAGATCTACAATACTCTCAATTTCCCATTCTTTTTCTATATCACTACAATTGGTGACACCCAGTCTGTATGTTCAATCTCATAGATGAACCGTGCTTCTTTTAGATTTTCTATTTCCTCCTTGATTATCTTGGTGAACGTCTCATTGTACGTGTATGGTCTCTGTCTACTTTGTCTCTGTGGATGGGTTTCCTAACCTCACTCTTATCTTATTGTAGACATAGCAAGAACAAAAAACATAATTGTCAATCCGCGAGACGAAGCTGATGTTGGAATTAGGGTTGCAGAAAAACACACACAGCTTGGAGAAGACGAAGGAAGCTCAAGGCACACAATAGAGAGTGTGTTACTTAGTGTGCAATGGAAAGATAGATAGCCCTAGAGTGATGGGCGTATATACAATGCACGGGGGAAAAAACCTCCTAAAGAGGGAAAAAATGCCCTGGTGGTCCTAGTGTGTTCACACACATCACTACCACATGTATATGGTAACAAATCCCCCCTGGAGTGATGCGGTGAACGAGAGCTGGCACATGAGTAAAGGGAAGTGCCATGCCCTGAGGATAGGATCAGTCCACAAAGGGGAGTAAGCCCAAAGCTTTGCGGAAAGCTTCAAGCTTCTCACGAGACAATGCCTTTGTGAAAAGATCTGCAAGGTTGTCCTATGTTGGCACATAAGCCAATCTGATCTCTCCTGCTGAGAGCCTCTCCCTGACATAGTGGTAATGCACCTCAATGTGCTTTGTGCGAGCATGAAAAACGAGGTTCCTCGCAGCTGCCAATGCGCTCTGACTGTCAGTGTAGATAGTGTTGGCAGTGTCCTGTCCAACGCCCAAATCATCCATAAGGCATTTGAGCCATACACACTCAACCGTAGCTGTGAAGATTGCCCTGTACTCAGCCTCACAACTCGAAGTGGCCACAGTAGGTTGCTTCTTGCTCAACCATGATATACATGAACTGCCAAGCATGAAACAAAAACCACTTGTGGACACTCACGTGTCAAAACAACCAACCCAATCTGAGTCCAAAAAAGCATGTAAGTCTGGCGGCAATGATCCCCCCTTGGGATAAAACAAGCC
The DNA here is from genome assembly GCF_014529385.1 of Adiantum capillus-veneris. NCBI lineage: Eukaryota > Viridiplantae > Streptophyta > Polypodiopsida > Polypodiales > Pteridaceae > Adiantum > Adiantum capillus-veneris. The sequence goes on along the minus strand of NC_140952.1, from coordinate 79,213,582 downwards.
AAGGTGTAAAGTGCCACTAAGGTAGAGGAAAATCCTCTTGATAGCCTGCCAATGCTTAGACCCTGGGCTATGCATAAATCTGCTGATCTGTGAGACTGCAAACTGAATATCCGGCCTCGTGTTGCATACATAAATGAGGCAGCCAACAGCAGTTTGGTAAAGAGTGACATCAGTAGGATCACCAGCATCATGTAGACTCAATTTCAAACCTGTTTCCATGGGAGTGGCAATAGGTTTGCAATCCTCAAGTCCAAACTTACATAGCAATGTCTCTATGTAACTTTTCTGACACAAGGCAATACCACCATCACACTGCCTAAACTGTATGCCCAAATAATGATGCAACAGCCCCAAATCTTTCATCTTGAAAGTAGCATTCAAATCAGCCTTAAATTAAACAATATGTCTCTCATTTGGTCCAGTGATCAGCAAATCATCAACATAAAGAACCATGATGAAAAATACATGACCCTCATGCTTTACATACAATGTGCTTTCTGTTGGACTGTTACGAAAGCCTTGTTTGACCAAATGAGTGTCAGCTTTCTCATACCAAGCACGAGGAGATTGCTTCAACCCATACAAAGCCTTGTTACATTTGCACACTTTGTCCTCTTGTCCTTTTATGACAAAACCGCGAGGCTGCGTTAGATAAACTTCTTCAAATATGTCACCATTCAAGAAAGCAGTAACACTGTCTGATTGATGTACATCCCAACCAAAATGAGCTGCCAATGCACATAGAAAACGCACAGTAGTCATACGACAAGTGGGAGCAAAAGTCTCTTCATAATCTATGCCTTTTTGCTGTGCATAACCCTTTGCAACATGTCGAGCCTTATGGCGATCGATCTCACCATCCGGCTTGCGTTTCAACTTGTAAATCCACTTTGTACCAATGGCCTTTTTGCCAGGAGGCAAATCACATAAAGTCCATGTGTCATTTTCTATAAGTGCATCATATTCTGATTGCATGGCAGCCATCCAATTTTCTGAATTTTGTGCTTCATCGAAAGTCAGAGGCTCCTCAACATCATGTAAGATAGACACAGCCAAAGCATAACAATCTGATGCATAAGATGCATGGCGAGAGCCTGAACGAGTACGACTAGACAAAGGTGCATCCAATTTACTGTCACGCAAACTGTGCACCAACCATTTTGGCATACCTCTAGCCTGCTCATTTTCAACCCTTTCCTCATCAAGTACATCATGTACATCTGCATCAATAATAGGCTGATCTAGAACATTTTCAGAAACCCCCATAGGCTGTACATTTGCCTCATTGGAACTTACATTCATATTTCCACCACTGAAAAGAGGCAACAAAGTGTCATAAATGTCCTGTGAGCTTACATTACTGTCTCTAGTACATGACACCAAGGGGTGAACAGAGTCTTCCACAAACACTACATCTTGAGAAACCAGAATACGTTTTGTTTGCAGATGATACAACCTGTAACCTTTGCTTTCAGCACTATAACCAACAAAAGTACTTTTGACAGCCTTATCATCCAATTTTTTGCGCTACACTTGTGGCACCAAAGCATATGCCAAACAGCCAAAAACACGCATGTGCTCAATAGAAGGTTTTCTATCAGGCCATGCTTCATATGGAGTAATAGACTGCAAAGCTTTCAAAGGACACCTGTTAAGTACATAAGTGGCACACATAATGGCCTCAAGCCAAAAAGAATGCGGCAAAGCTTTACTTTTGACCATACATCGTGCCATTTCCGTCAGTGACCTGTTTTTCCTCTCAGCAACACCATTTTGGTGAGGTGTATAAGGCGCTGTACATTGGTGTTTTATCCCACCACTAGCCAGAAATGCATTAAATTCATGAGACATATACTCCCCCCTTCGATCGGAACGGAGGGTGCCCATAGTACATTTTGAGAAATTTTCAGCCATAGCCAAAAATTGTTTGAAGCACATAAAAACTTCGGACTTCGCTTTAAGCGGAAATACCCATGCATGGCTGGAGTAATCATCAATGAAAGTCACGAAGTACAGGTAATTGCCCAAGGACGGAGTTTGCATGGGCCCACAAACATCACTATGGACAAGCTGCAACCTGCATGTGGCTCGAACTGAACCATCCTTTGGAAACTTAGAACGCTGCATCTTACCCGAAATACAGCCTTCACAAACATGTTTGACAGGTGCTTCAAGAGGTGGCAAAGAAGCAACCATATTAGATTTCTGCAAACGCAGCAAACTGGCAAAATTCAGATGACCAAAACGTGCATGCCAAAGTTTTGCATCTGAAATAGCCCTTGAATCTGCAACAGCATTTGCAAAATTTTTTCCACACTTGTCATACAAAGTAAGCTTATACAGCCCACGGCACAAAAGGCCAGATGCAACAATTTCATCACCAAAACTAAGATCATGAGCTGTACATCTGTCATCCACAAATTTGACTACAAGTCCAAGTCTAGCAAGTGCGTATACAGACAAGAGATTCTTCTTGATCCCAAGTACATAAAGTGCATCAACAAGTGTGAAGGAACTGCCATTAGCAGCAGTGAGCACAATCTTTCCAACTCCCTGAACTGGATAAGAGGCGTTGTTGGCACAAGTGACTGAATTCCCATGAGGGACTGACTCGAGAGAGGTAAACAATTCACGATGTGAGGTAATGTGCTTTGTAGCACCACTGTCGAAATACCACACATGTGAATCTGCAGCAACTGACAAGCATGCATCATGGACAGTAGGATAGTAAGTGTACTCTGCGCTAAAAGCCCATTCTGCATCAACATCAGCATTACAGTCTCCTTTCGCAGAAGACTCAACAATGGATGCATTTGTAGTGGAACCAGCATTTGCAGTGGAACCACCCTCTTTCTTCTTAGCCTCTTTGGCCTTCAACTTAGGACACGACTTGATCAAGTGATCATTGGCTTTATAATAATGGCAACGCATCTTCGTTTTTCTCTTATCACCAGAATTTCCAGACGAATTGCTGCCAGTAGAAGCATTAGGGACATAATTTTTGCCACTCGCAGCAGAACCATAAGAAGTGGCTGCATTGCTGTTACCACCCTTTCTTTGAGAAGCAATAAAAGCCTGTTCAACTGCACACTGTGTAGTCCTGTTTTTTCTGGAAAGTGACTCTTGCAACAGCAATGTGCATAATGCATCAAACTTGACAACTTCAGGATCTCCTTGGGTCATCAGTCTCCAAGTACTAGCAAAAGTCTGGTAGGAATCTGGTAAGGCATCAAGAACAGTCTGCACAAGGGAACTTTCTGAAATGACTTCACCTGCAGAAATAAGCTGCTCATTGATATCCTTGACACTAGCAAGGAAAGTGTCCATATCATCTTCCTCATGCATAATCTTTGACTCCAGCTCTTTACGCAGCAAAGCAATTTTAGCCTCATTGCGGCTTGCATAAAGACCTGCTAAAATATCCCAAGCCTGTTTTGCAGATTTTGCTGAACGGATGTGAGGAACAATGGTGCGCTTCACAGACAACGCAATCAATGCATGAGCCTGCGCATCCTTAACATCCCAATGAGCTTGTTCTTCCATAGGCAAAACAACTCTAACAGCTGCAATCCTTGCAGCAAGACCTGCAACATCCTCAACATCGCCTACATGCTCAGAACCAGGACATACATCAATGCCCTGCACAATGTTCCAGACACCTTTTGTCACAAGAACATGTTGCATCATATAAGCCCACATAGGGTAGTTGTCCCCATCCAACCTGTCCTCAGTAGCAAACATCTTGAACACATCTGTGTTGTTGTTGTCAGCCATGGTAAATGCTGCACCTGATGTGAAAACTCCCCGAAAATAGGAGAAACGGAGCGGGAACAACCTGTGCTATATAGCACAAACCATAGAAGACTATAAGTCACCTATTATGCAGAAAATGGCACCGACAAAAATTCTGCACAAAATGACAAAACAACCTGTGCAGTACTGCCTGTAGTGGAAACGGAGGCCGAAATGAGCCCAAATCAAAATTCTGAGCAGACCGCTCTCTTTGAGCTCACCCAAAATATATGTCGACCTGCGAACGCTCGCCAAAGCTCACTAAAATCGGAGAAAGTGAGTAGGCGTGTGCTGGAGCAGCTGGCGACTAAGCCCGGGAGGACGTGACCTGCTCTGATACCAATTGTTGGAATTAGGGTTGCAGAGAAACACACACACAACTTGGAGAAGACAAAGGAAGCTCAAGGCACACAATAGAGAGTGTGTTACTTAGTGTGCAATGGAAAGATAGATAGCCCTAGAGTGATGGGCGTATATACAATGCACGGGGGAAAAAACCTCCTAAAGAGGGAAAAAATGCCCCGGCGGTCCTAGTGTGTTCACACACATCACTACCACATGTATATGGTAACAATTGACCGACTAGTGCATAGAGGCTACAAGTGGGTGCCAATCTCTTGGAAAACAAAATACAACTCGCATCTAACACAAGCTACACTCAAATGACCTAAGTCATCAAAAGCTAGTCACTAATCAACAGACAAAACATGATTGTTACATTATCAAACAATATCCGAATGTTACGAAACTTCTAAGACAAGTATATAAGACCTAAGCACACATCTTTATGGTCTGAAATCTGAATTTTGATGAAGTGAAAAAAGTGAAATTATTAACAATAGTGAGATTTTGACCTAGTCATTTTTGACCCCGAATGTATCTAAATGCTTAGCAATGATGTCCAATACCTCACCTATGCTTACTTTATGGATTCCTAGCTTAAATTCCTACTTATGACAAAATTAGGCCATAGGTTGGTGACGCCAAAATCTACAATTTATCATGATATGTTTACATCAATGCGTAGAGATCTTACCAGTGGTTGCAATGCAACAGAAGACACTGCAATGTGACAACCGACAAGGAAGAAGAAAGCAAGAGAAGTAGAGAAGTGAGCACCGTAAGCTCATGCTGTGTATTTCTTATCCAAAACTTGAAATTAACTTTAAAAAATTGGCTTTTATACCTTAGCTAAGGTTTATTTGGTCAAAAACTAATCATCTGGGAGCTCTAACTAAGGATAAATTGATACAATTTAGAAGCTTATAGCTCCGGCTCATAGATTACAATATCCACTTGGCAAATAGGAGTTATAATATTATCGATTTATCAAAAGAATAAGTGTTTTTACAATTTTATGGGTTAACTTGCTGCTAACATTTCCCCCCTCCTTGACTGTGTCATCCCTTGATACAGTTTCATGGACTGAAATAGTTTTTGGGTTGACAGCTCTCGAGGCGGTCTTTAAGTGCTTGAAGCGCTTTTTGATATTTGATGTGTCCTTATTTCTCAGGGACTTGCAAAAAATAAATATGAGTTTATTTTTGAATTCTATGGCTGAATTCTATAGCTGATCAATGGCCCAAAAATCTTTGTACGCCATGTGAAGAATTCTGTGTAAAAAGCTTCTTTGAATGCCAACATATTGCTTGATGGCAAGAACATACATCTCGCATAGAAGCCGTAAAGAACTTATTCTGAAGGTTTCCCACTCAAATCATAGCACAAGCCTCTGTTACCTTCTAAAAAGGACATCCATGGGATCTTGCTTGTTCAGGCCTGGGTTGCATTTATACGCCCATAGTGAAAAATATATACGTATAAAACACCATTGTACATCAAAATCTTGTATTATCACCGTATTGCCGTTTTATTTCTCTTTCTTTCGATCCAAATATCTTTTGATCGAAAAGGCTTTCGATAAAAAAAAATCTTATATAAGAAACCGTCGTCAGCTTTGATTTGAAACCAGTTCTAGAGCTTGAGCCGATTTTGATTGAAAGTAGTGCCAGAGCTTGAGGAGGATATTACGGCAGGCAGAGCTTGAGGTAAAATTTTCAACTTGTCTTGATCTTTTCTAACTTGTTTTTGTGTCTTGTGCCAGACTCGTGTGGTGCAGTTGTTTTACTCTCACCACAGAGTTGTCTTGCAGGTTATAGGCCACTTCGTGGTGTGTAGCCATCCGGTTCACTCCAGAAGTGTGTAGAAGTTAGTCACTTTTCTCGTGTTGTGCAGCCACTTGGCTCACTGCAGAGAAGGGTTTTAGGACATACTTAGTTTGTCGCTTGTGTGGTGCAATTGTTTATCTCTTACCACAGGGCTGCGTTTAGGATTTAGTGGTCGACTCGTGGTGTGCAGGAGGTATGATGTTACACCTCTCACTCTAGAGTGACCTATAGGCTACTCAATTTTAGATCAGCTCAAATTATCGTTTGTTTCACGTACATACAAGATTGTTTTTAGTCAAACAAAGAGTGGAGAGATACATAGTTTATGCCCTCTTCATCATTGTGTGACACACTAGTTACTCTTGTGTTTTGAACTCCAAAGACACGTCATTGTTCATCACTAGATGACTTGATTGTTAAGTTATCTGCCGTTGATGTTTGTGTTGTGAGTTCCACACACTTCATCAGAGATTGGATTAAGTCACATCATTGTTCTTACTACATAGAAATATGATGGATATGTTTGTCTACCTAAGAGTGGAGAGATGCATACCTATTCCCTCTTCATCTTAGCATGACACGCCTTGTACTTTCTGATTCGTAGATACGCGACTCATTAGTAGATGACTTGGTGTTGTCTTGGATGTAAAAATGTACAATGTTTGACCGCCATTTGAGATTTTTAAATTTTTCAATGTTGGTTGTGTTGTGTGTTCCACACACTTCATCAAGGATTAGATTGATTAAACTATCAATCAACATTACAACAACATCAAGGACTTTTGTTGAGTGTACCTCACACCAGATGGTTTGTTCACATTCATGCTTTGATCATTTACATGTATTATGTAACAGGGTCCAATTCTTGTGATGAGCATACCTCACACTCTTGGCCTGTTCACCTCTCTTCATCTCTCTCTTTGTGTATTCTCCTCTCTATTGTACAATGTATCTATTTCAATCATAATATATCGTCGTTTGCTATGAATCAAGTCAAATTGTGTATGGAATATGGATTAACAAATATGACACAAATTTGATAGTTTCCTCTCTTCTTTGACAACATTTATGTTATAAAATTATATATTGCAGATATGGTGGATATTAAGCTGGCAAAACATCAACAAAAATTCGTCTTCAAAGTGATAATATGTCACTTTTATCACATGTTAGAACCTGAGATTCGTCGTTGCCTAAACCACTCTGATCCAAAACAGTATACCGATTCACAGAGGCCTTAGCGAAGTCTGTCTTTGAGCAGCTTCAACATGCATTTACGCCCGCTACTTTTGACATATCTCTAATGAATTTAGGTTCATTATTGAACATGGTCAAGCAGTCTATTGGACAAAGTGCTAAGATTTTTCAAGATCTAAAAAATCCTCAAATCATTACTTTGCCAGGTGTAGCTACTCGCATACAACTTGTACAACAATTGTATACTGAGTTCAAGAGCAAGGGAAAGCTAGAAAGAGCAACAAAGCACACGAGAGTGGAAGTCAGCTCTTTTGATGCTTCTGTAGAGCCAGAGACTACGGTTAGAATAGAGTCTCCTGCTAGTGCCACTCTTGCTCTCGATCAGTCTCAACTCCCCCCTATATTATATCTTTTTCCATAAATCACAGTCTTCAACATACTGGCTCCATAGCTGGGAGAAGGGAGATGGGCTACAATGAAGCTTGTAGGTGTCACACACCGTGCATTTAAAAAGCCACTGTATGCAGCAAAAATCATCAAAGTCCACTTGCATGGACCCACAGTGGATCAATAGGTCAAGGACAAAGCCACAACTTTGGACATCGCTCATGACCACATTATTTATTCACTTGCCATGGTCCACCACACATAGAGCGTCCAATGCTCATTTCACGTTTTTGGAATGGCGGCCATGTAGAGCAGTGGGATAAGAGAGTGCACTGCAGATGGCAATCAACCTGCCATTCACGATTATGTAGTCAAGAAGGAACAATAGAGTAATTCCAAAATAACATTTTATAGCTAATAAACGCTCTTCTTTAGTCCCTAAAGTATCTACATGTGCACGACTATCCCCACAATGATCTTCACTCCCGCAACATGATGCTTCACTTTGGACAAAAGGTCCTCTATGTAGGCATTGTGGATTGGGGGTCATGTACAAAGACCAGAATGATGGCATCCTTACCTCCTCTCCACAACTTCAAATAGAAACTAGAAAGCAGAGCGAGAGAGATTCTCCATGGGTTGCCCTTGAATGCATATCTACTAATGCCCTTCCCTGGAATAAAGCCATGGATATCTTCTCCATGTGTCATACTTGTAAACGACTCTTGAAGTGCATGGAAGTTCCACAAGATCAAAACAAAAGGGATTTCTTAGGCAATGTACTTACCCACCTTGAGAGTGGCAAGCAAAACAATCCCTTAGCTTGACCTAAGGCTTTTGATATTTCCCTATGTCTAAACGGTGCCCATAGAGTGGGCTATGACATTGTAATTATTTCTGGTCTACGACCAACTGATGATTGAAGTGATGAATTATTTATTATCCTCTTTAGTTGCGCTTGTAAATTATAGAATTGATCAAGTTATCTCGTCTCTTTCCAACGACATGGTGATAAATATTATGTCTGTTTATTGCTACAAGATTAAGTTATCATGTCTATTTCTTTGAAGATTTGAAAGTGATAACCTGTTAACTTTACGAAAAATCTCTCTCATGATGACATGTTCGCTTGATTGACAGATATGGAAGAAGAACTTAACCACGCTGAAGCACAAGCCATCTACAAAGGAGAGAGAGCGTTATGACCAGGAGAAAGATCTCTAAGCTATTGCACAGATTGAAGAGGACGAGTCCGGGTTCCGAGCCTCTCAAAATTAAGGAGTGCAGGAAGCTCTATCCAAGCCACTTTGTGTGCCAACATTTATTTCAAATTAGTGGCAATGCCAAGGAATCAATTCGTGTAAAGCTATTAGATTTGCAGCACAAAGGACTCGCATGAGTGTTGCTACGGAGATTCATAGATCGAGAGAGAGTTATGCCAAGCAACAACTGAATGTCACTCTACTTTATACAACAATGCTATGTTCATGACATCCTTGGGAGACATGTGGATTAGTTAGAACACCCCAAAAACTCTAGCGTTGGGCATGGTTAGATTGCAAAGAAAGTGGTTTCAAGTCACACCAAAAATCCAATGCCTCCACGCAAACGGCATGAAAACGAACACTGCTTCCCAAAGAATCAGAGACACTCATTGCATTGGCCAGCCAAGGGAAAGATCTTGCAAGACAAGGAGAGACACCTAATATTTTGAACGACAGAATCCTTGAGCTTGAGATAGAGCTATCAGAGGCCCAAGTCAAGCTGCAACAATATGCAACACTCTATAGACCATTTCTATATCAGGCTAATCCTTCGCAGCAAGGACCTCCAGGCCCATCTCCTACACCGGGAAGTGCTGAGTTTGACATAGACGAACTACTCAATGAGCTAACTCAATCCAATGAGCTAACTCAATCTTTGGGTTGAGCAGTTCTCTCACTTTACCCCTATCTATTTTGGTGAAGGGCTACAGTTTTTGTAATCACAGCTTGTCATTTATCCCCTAAATTGTCCATTTTGTATTCTTGATCAAACAAATTGTATTACACTTCATCTAGCTGTAATTATGACTCTTATTGCAAAAGTAACTTGAGATAGATATATAGATAGATAGATAGAGAGAGAGAGAGAGAGAGAGAGAGAGAGAGAGAGAGAGAGAGAGAGAGAGAGAGAGAGAGAGAGAGAGAGAGAGAGAGAGAGAGAGAGAGGTGAACATGTTGTAGTGTAAAATGGCAATGTGTCATAATTTTCACATACTCACAGCGAGAAAAACTTATAGACCTTAAGTCATACATATTCATCTCCATCAAACACACCAATCATATCACCTATTTCATCCATATCAGAGCATTCTAAAGCTATCTCCCATTCCATATCATTGTCATCGTCTACTTCCATAGTTATAGCTTCATGGGTTTGAACAACACCAAAGTGATTTTGTGCTACTCTTGTAGCTCTACACGTGGTAGTTCCCGGTTCCAATCCTTCAAACCAATCAGTTGGAAATGGCGATTCATGTGCCCTGTCGTGGCCTTGGTGTCACTTGGTTTTCTATGATTTAGATCAGATTATCTCCCCTTGTCGTGGGTTCTACTTCCAATGGAGTGTCCTGGTTCAACTTCTTCTTTGTTTACCTTGGGTTCTACACCTAGGATCCAATCTCCAATTGAGTATCCTTGGTATTTTGCCTACTTCACCTCACTAGGAGTCATCATTACAAAACTATTGTTATAACAATCCCTTAAGAGGTATTGAGGGAGTTGTGCTGATCCTTTCTCCTTGATTTTGAAGACATATACTATCTTAAGAGGCATTAGCTACCATGGCTTTGTGTGGAAAGTCCATAGTAAGGCCTTGGCATTACCATCCTCCCAACAATAAACTCCTAGTTGAGGATTATCTGTTTTGATCCGTTTAAGTGGTTTCATGTCCACTTGTTCATATCCCTTAAATTCTAGAATAGTTGGTCCTTCCTTGGTAGTTATATCAAGGATTATAGTGTCAACTTCTAATCCCCACTTGTCAATCACTTCAAGATTTATAGCCTTCATGTATTGCATCCCATTCCTATCCATAAATATGTTTCCATGCTTGCTTGTCCTAACTTCTTCCTCAAATACAATGTCATGGATCATCAATACAAAAATCATACTCTTCATTAGTGTCCACGTAGACCTGCGCCCCATGGAAATTGGTCTTGTAAAAGGTTAGTATGTGCTTATAGAGCATTGAAATTCCAACCACCGATTGAGTAGAATAGGGAGAAATACTGGATGTGGAATCTGAGTAGGTGTCTGGCACTTCCTCAACAATAGTTCCTAATGGTTCTCCTTGGTTTACACCCTCTTTTGTAGACACTCTACTAGCAGTCTCACCTAAGAGTCCAAGGTTTCTATTACTCTCCCTAATCGAAGGTTCATAAAGGCGTACGAGATCTGAGAAAATTATACTTACCCATCCTGAAAGAAACTTACAGATCATACTCCCAAGCTATCAGGATTTGGTTGTCAACTATCTCCTTAGATGCCCTTGCTACAATCCACTTGCACCTATCAAGTTTCAAAGTTCAATTAGTAGACCCTAATAGAAATCAAGATTACTTTACTTAAGAAAGCCAGTCTCTTAACAACAAATTATCACTCATCTCAATGTGCATTAAGTGTAAGCAATGATCAGTTACATATCCGCAACCTTCAAAGTGCTAGACAAGTCCAGTTTTTAAGTAGCTCCTTGTATCCAAACTAGTCCAAACTTGACAAGTGATCTCCTAAGAGCTTGTTCTCACTCTGTACTTCGCAAATGTGCAAAAAGATAGTCTTTGGATAGCAGTAGAAAATAATCGCTATTATTTTCTTTTGTTGTTCATTTCTGGTGGTTTTTCCCAACTTTGAGGTATTGACTTGGTAGTACTTGTTCTTACTAGCCCCTTGGCCAAGTTTCACTAGATTTGGAACAATTTTGCTAAGTGTCACAACACTTTTCAATGTGCTAGTGACCAAGTAAGATCTAGTACAAGTTTTGAGCTCAACTATGGTCAAAATCACACAAATCACTCATATAGGCATGTATGGTATAGTGCTAGACTCAATCTTAGCAAATGTTGCCAAAGTCCAACAATAGAAAATAATCAAAATTATTTTCTTATGAGTTGTTTTGGGAAATTTTGAATACTGTGACCTTATATAGTCTATTACAAACACTTTCGAAGCACTTTTCTGGAGTTAGAATGAAATTCTCTCAGAATACTCAAGTGGAAGAAAATAATATGTATTTTTGCAAACTTTTATAAACTTACCTCATGTACATCTTCCAACTTAAGGTTTCATATGGATAACTTAATCAAAATCTCTAATTTAAACCTTAGTTTGGTTGAATAATTGAGTTGCTATTAGACTCGTAGAATCTAAAACTCCAAAATCCACCAAAACAATCTCAAGGATTACTCATTTGGATTATGGACTGAATAAGGAATCCTTCTTAGAGTCTACTTACCCTACTCCTAATGGTTGTTGATTATGGGTGGTGGAAAGTGTTCACTTGCACTGTTTTCTTGTTTTCTTCCATTTTTGGCAAGCTTTAACTCTAGACTTTGATGCACTCTATTTGTCAAGCTATTCTAACAAACTAGTTCTAATCCTAAAAAGGTTCTTGGCAAGTACCTTTACTCCCAAGTTACCTCTATGTAGCTAAGGACGACAATCCCCAACTAGCGGTTTTAAAATGAAAGTTGGTACTCTATGTAACCTAGAGGAAGTCAAGGACAATGTTCACTCTTGTTTTCTCTAGTTTAGGTTACTTTGTTCCCCGGCAACAATGCCAAATATTGCATACATAGCAAGGACCACGAACATAATTGTTAATCCATGGGATGAAGCGGACTTGACTAGTGCATGGAAGCTATGAGAGAGTGTCAAACTCCTGGAAAACATATCTATCTATCTCATTTAGAAGCTACACTTTAATAGACGTGAGTATCAAAAGCTAGTTGCTATTTGACGAGCTAAATTTGCTCATTTCTTGGACTTACCACTTCCAATCCTTACCAAATTGATAGGACAAGTAGTCTCAAGACCTAGATACACTAAACTAGGACCTTAACTCACTTTGGGTATCTTGCAAAAATCACGATTATTTATAGTAGTGCATTTTTGACCTAGTCATTTTTGGTTCAAAATGTGATGGATAGCTTAGCATTGATGCCCTAACACCTCTTCTATAACTAATTTTCAGTTTAGGTGCTTAAATCTTGTGTTATGAACTAAATCAAGAGGTGGGTTGGCGACCACAAATACAATGAAACTACCACAATGGCTTACCTTGTTGCATAGAGCTTTCACCTAGGATTACAATGGGATAGATGGCTAACCAAACACATAATCCAATAGGGAGATAGAGCTCTAGAGAGACAGCAAAGAGAGCACTACAAGAGTACTCACTGTTTACATTATCCAAAAACTTGAGAAAAAATTTACAAAATTGGCTTTTATACCTTAGCCAAGGTTTTTAGGTCAGAATTAACTTATATGAGCCCTAAAGATAGAATAAAATGGGTACAACTTGGAAGCATATAGCCTCAGCTCCAATTCACAAAGTAATTCACTAAATCAGCTTCTAGATTATACAAAAAATGATGTTTTACAAAGTAGGGCTCATAAAAGATGTTAGTACAAAAGTGTTTTTGAGCTATGTTAGCTTACAGCTAACACTCTAACATGGAATGTGTGATTTGCACTGAGTTTTTAAAAGCTTCTAGTTTAGCAACTTCCATGTTATGTGTTGGGTAATTTTTCCATTTAGTTTCTAATGTCTGACCTGCTTTCAATCCCGCTTGGAAAGCTTCCAGTGCTGCATTGATTGGTCCGTATATTTTGTCCACAAGTACAAATCATGCTAACCTTGGTTTCATTTCTTTAAATTCCAATGATAGCATCTCTGTCATTTCCTCTACCTTCTTTTTCACTTTCTCTTCAATTTCATTTCGTTGTTTTTGTCTCCTAAGATCATATCGTTTGTGTCATCCTTTTTTGGAGTCTTTTGAGGATTCACTGGGTGCGTCTGACCCACTTGCATTTTTTTGCCTATTCTTCCTAGCATGAGCCTAGTAACTACCCAAATTGGAACTATGGGTTTTCCTTCTGATGAGCTACTTGGCATTACTTGAACTATATTTATGGTTGCCTTCTCTTTGTTCATTGGATTCCTAGGACAATCCTCTGTAAAATGTCCACCCTTGTGACCCAATCTTGCACAATATGCCTCGATCCGTCTAATGTTCTTATTTGCCTCAGGACAATCAATTTTCCAGTGGTCATCTGCTCCGTAGTTATGGAAATTCTCGGTTTTTGGCTTAGGCATTGATTTTTTCATGGGTGGTCTAGCCCCTTGGTTTGCAATGAAGTAGGCCGGTGTAGCACCAGATGGTGTCTAGCAAACTTGTTCCATTGTGACAGGTGTCAATTCTCGAGGGGTTCATCGTTTAGTACCCCCCTTTATAACGTGCATTTTTGGGGTATTAAAAAAACTCCTCTTTTAACATGTATGATTGAATAAAATGACCCCTTATTTTAGGATTTTTTTCCAAAATTGAATATGAAAACCCCTTATTTTAATGTATCTCTATTAAATTGCCTAAATTTTTTGCACTTTAAAACCCCTCCTATCAAACTCATGTTATACATTAAGATGATTACATAGTGCACCCCCGAGTGTCGATTGAGTATACCACTTTCCCTCTACTTCCACAGTTACAGAGCTTGCCTCATTATATGGCATGATTGGTGATAGAACCTTCTCATTCACTTGCTCTTTAGGAATCATGTACTTGAGTAGTACAACATTGCATCCTGGTAGTGGCAATTGCTGGCCTAATATGGGTTGTGGTCTCTCCATCGCCATAGGTGGTTTCTGAACTGGTTCTATGTTTGGAGAATATCTATACATGGGTTGTCCCTGTTGTCTCATTGACACGTTGTCAAGAAATTTGCACTCTTGTCAGGAAAGCACTGGGCTTTTGGCTGTGAGAGTTTGTGAGAGAACTCCAAAAACTATATGAAGGAGTTATACCATAGATGCTATGAAGTCTAGGGTTTGGAAGGAAGAGAAATCAAATAAGTCCCACTCTTTCTCTCTTGCACTCACACATACAAAGAATGAACACAAAAGAGAATGTCAAACATTACAAAGATGAAAACATCAAGGCTATGGTCATATCGTATCATGGGTAATATGAAAGGGTTAATAGATGAGTTAATGGCGTTCAATCTTTGCCGATCAAACAAGCTACAAATTGTTCTTTGGAATTGTAATTTTGTGCTTACCATAATGTATATGTCTTGTCTAGTGATTGGGATTAGCTGTGTGTACAAATCCTCTTGGTTCATAGCAAGAAGATAAGTACACTTATGTCAAAATAAAAGTTATAGTCTATAAGGGGTAGTATGATGGGATCCGGTGAAAGAAGTATTTCATTGAGCCTTTCTGGGCCAAAGAGAAACACTATACATTGTTGCAAGTGTATTTTACGGCTAATCCATACGCTAATTTCAATTGATCTCATAGAGTGAAAGAGATAGAAATTCACATCATGTGGATTATTCGTCTATGATAACTCTTGTATGTGCAAAATGTAGATATGAGAGGAGTGAAGAGAAGAGAAGTTTCCCTCCCAAGCCATGTTCTTGCCCGTAGGCAATAAGGATATTGCGGGGAGAGATGTACCTGTAGCAAGAAGAACCTAGAATTTGTAGGAAGAATGACTTTCTAAGAGTGAGAGAGATAGATTTGGTTAGGGAGGGAGATGAAATTAGAGATATATGTTGAATTAGAGATGAAAAAGAAAACAACAAGAAATCAACAAAATATCAATGTAAAAAACATCTTACTTGACAAACTCTTCGGACGTTATTCACCATTATGATGGAGAGAGAAGAAGAGGAAAGCCTTCAAATTTGATTGATGCACCAAGTTCAAGACCTTCTTTGATTAGAGTTGATCCTCCAAAGATAGCTTACAAGAATGGCTAGTCTTTCTCTAGGAGCAAGTGTAGGCTTAGGCTTATGTTAATGGATAAGTAAGTACAATTACGCATCAATCCTCTCACTCCCTCATAAATTCATTTCATGAATTGTTTATAAGGAAGAAGAGGTCCCCTTTTATAGGTTAAGGGAACCCCCAAGGGTTAGACAAGAAAGAGAAGAGCCAATGTGAACATGAACTGGAAAAGTTTGAAATGGGTTATCCCTGCATGATGTGGGCAGACTAGGGTCCACCATTTTGATCATAGCTCCTCAACTGTGGCTCCAAATAAAGAAATAAAAATAGAGGAAAAATTCAGCTCATTAGCTACAATGCCCATTTTGTATACAATTCCTAATTCAAATTGGAACCTTGTGTAAAAAAATCATCAAAATAGGATACATTTTTGGCAGCAAAAGTCTTCTTGTGGTCCTCTTAGCATTGACTTTCATTTGATTCCAATGGACACCTCATACAATATGAAAGCATCAAATTGCTCCTTGATAAATTTTGGTAATCATGCTTACAATAATGCATTAAAATAGGTATATCTTTGAAAATCATGCAAGCTAGTGTCCCACTAGGATTTAATTCTTTCTTAGTAGATATTAGAAATAAATATAAAAAATATATAGAATATATATATAGTGAAAGTTATCCTAGATATAGGATCTAGCTAGGGTGTGAGATAATAATGAGATAGTAGAAATAAAGAATCAATGTTTTTTGCCCCAAGTTAAAGAGGTGGAGCTATTGACGCTTTTTTCCATAGTACTTTCTAATGGTAAAGTAATAATATGTTACCATTGTGATAAATAATAGGATGAGATGATAGAAAGCTTATTAATATACTTTGATATGCATATATACATTATAGAAAATATACTTATGTATCTAAAAAGTTGCAAGATAGATCTTGTAGCTTTTGTTCCCACTATGTACGTGTCACAACACGACATCCACCCCCTCTAAACCTACATATCCTCTGCTACGTGCCACGTTTGATTTGCTGCAGCTTAAATTTTATTGTAGATCTTCCATGATGTCATCTTCATTGATAACTTTTAACACTTCATCTTCACTTTGATCTTTACTTGTGTTTTTCTCTTCCTCCTCCTCAACATATTCTGGATCACTATCTCATCTTCTCTTAAACACTTTGATCCTTTTTCCCACAATGGGGATCTTTACTTCTATACCATCTAGTTCAAACAAGCTATAAGTAACATTTTCATGTACATGCTTTACAACATACGTTCCAAACTATCTCTTTGAAAACTTACGCATGACTATGTGTTGGTTATCAAGGCTACTATCATACACTAAAACCGAGTCACCTTTGTCAATTGCTTTGCTCCTGATCCGATGTCGTTTATCAAAGTGGTCCTTGTTTTTCAACCTTGCAGTTTTGAGTTGTTCTTTTGTAGCCTCAATGTCCCCAAGTCTTCTCTCTAGTTGCCTTATGCGCTATGCAAGGAGGCCTTCCCTACTAAGCTCCTCTTGCCAAGGTAGTACATTCCATGTGGGAGTTGTATCTTCAATCGGCATCAATGGCTTTTGACCATACATTAGCTCCGTAGACATATAGCTTACTGAGCTATGTGTTGTACGATACGCCCATAAAGCATATGGTAGCAGTTTTGGCTACTCACCAACTCTTCCTTTGCAAGACTTGGCCAAAGCTTTGATGATAGGAGAATGCCCTCTTTTACTCTTTCCATTGCATTCAGGGTTGTAAGTTGTAGTAAGAGAAAGCTTGATTCCTAATCTGAAAAAGAACTCCCTTGCTTCCTCGGCATCTAGCTCACCTCTTTCTGCAATGATCTTTCCCACACAACCATAACGGCAAATCACCTCCTCAAGAAGGAATTTGCATATAGATTCTATGGTTTTAGATCTTAATGCTTGCCCTTTAATCTGGTTAGTTACGTCCTCTCATACAAGAACTAAATATCTCATCTGCAAGAGTCCTAAAGGCACTGTGACTATATTCCCAACCCATTTATAGTGCATGGATAGTGGATATGTAGGGTGCAATCCATCACAACGCTGGACATTATAATACATTTGACAAGTTACACACGACTCTACAAATTGAGATACATCTTTATACATACCCTTCCGCTAGTATTTTTGTTTAAGCTTGGAGAAGGTTGCCTACACACCCTTGTGTCCAGCCCATAGACTCTCATGAAACTCTTGCATGAGCTTTACTTGAGTCTCTTTTTTACATATAACCCTTTGTGGTGTAACACCCTTTTGTTTAGGATGCTTCCACAAGTAACCATTCCTCAAAAAGTACCCGTATACTTTCTTGCATATCCTCCTGAGTTCGTGTTCAGATCAATCATCCTATTTTGTTAGAATACTCAAGTAGTTTCCAATAAGAAGCCAATCACCTTCATAAAGCTCTTTCAAGAACAATTCAAGCAGATTAGTCATGCAAACAATGTTACCTTTGACCCCGGGGAGGTCACCTAATAAAAATGTAACCTATCACGTGAGCTCAACAAAAGCGTATTTAAAGTTCTTGAAACTTATAGAAATATATGTACAGAAGGGAATTATTTTTTCAAATTTGAAAAAAACTTACCAATTTTTAAAAAAAAGGGTACATTGTATTCTTAACAAAATTCATAGATGAGGGGTTTTACAAACATGTCTTGAACGCACGTGATATGGTAGTTTTACACAGAGTGAACCCCCCAAGCCTTTGACATGAGAGTTAGAATAGAAATTTGTGCCTACATCATCTCCCTTTTCAATCATTTGTGACTCATATTTATACCTTGCCCTTGATAGCATATCTGCCACTATATTGTCTTTACCTACAATGTGCTTAAACTCGAGATTTAAGGACTTAATGTCGGCAATCCACTGCAACATAGCAATGTCTGGCGTTGAGCAGCTTGTAATCATCCCAAGTAGTGGTAGACAATCTGTTTCTACAACCACACATGCACCAATTAGGTACTCTTTTCCATTTTTCAAGGCTGTAACCATACCCCATAACTCTCTCTTTATCTGTGGATAGTTTCTTTGGCAAGCACTTAGTACCTTTGCTCCAAATCTCACCACATACCTGTGTACTTATTCATCATCTTGCCCTATTTCCCATCCAATCCCTGTAGGACTAGTATCTACTGTCACAATTACTGACCTTTGACACTCATAGTCTACCTTTCTCAAAGTTGGTGCTGATTGGAGCAACTCCTTTAGCTTTCTCATGGATTTTACATGTGCTTCTGTCCATCTAACCTTTTGAGTCATTCTAAGCAATTGATAAAGAGGATCAGCTACATGTGCATGATGTGGAATCCAAATAACATAAAAGACAAATGCTCCTAGAAACCTTCTAACCTCAGTGATGCTATTGCATGTTTCTTTCATTCTTTGGATGGCATCTACCTTTGTTGGACAAGGTTTCCTACCATATGGCCTGCACATGTGTCCCACAATGAGCAGTTCATTGACACCAGACTTTTTCCTTGACAACGTAAGATTCACTTCTTCCAACCTAGAGAAAATTTTATCACAATCAGTTATGTGATTTATCACAAACCTGCGACATCCCTAGAGATCCAAAGCTTCAATATATTTGTCAGTTTCTTCACATCCTTTGATAGGCAAATCATCAACGAAAGGCATTGTGATTTGAGGAGTAAAGTCACATAAGACCTTATTCATCCCATTCATCATGTGTGCAACCGAGTTGGTTGCTCCCTATGGCAAGGTACACATCCTTACCAAACCCAAAGGTGTCCTCATGTTTGTCAAGTCTTTGCTTTCCATTGAAAGCTGAAATTGATCATACCTTGAGTAGAGATCCCCCATCGAGTAGATTGCCCTCCCTGTAAATGCCTCTGCAAACTCATCCATGATCGGTCTTGTATCTACATTTCTAATTGTCACCTTGTTCATTGGTTCCATATCTTGGATGAAGCGTAGAGCACCATTTTTCTTCAGAACTGTGAACCACATGTTTGAGTATGGAGCACAAGAAGGCTCCAAAATCCCCATTTTGATCTTTTCAGTCAGTAGCTCTACTAACTTGGGCAAATGAGCCCTTGGAACCAGAGTAGGTCGCAGATTCCAAGGCACATGAGGTATTGTAAAATTATCATAGGAGCTACAATAGTAGGATCAACACATCCTATCTCATGTGACTCAAATGCAAAATCCTTATCATGCTTTGAAAGCATTTCTTTAACACTAGAATGGTAACCTAACAGGACATAAAAGTGTCCTTTCACAGTTTTGGGAAAAAAATCCAAAACCATAGTAGATCCACTCATTTTGAAAAATCCTTTCATGAGCTTATAGTTCAATAACTACTACATATGGAAAAAATGAGAAACTTGTAATTTTGCTCATCCCTTGGTCACTACAAGCCTCCAAAGTTGATGGACCATTGCATTTTTCCCAAAATAGCAATTTCTTACGGTTGATTGCATATAAATAAGAGTGGAGATTTTTGTAGGACATGAGATGAAATGCCCCGTTAACTTCAATGGGTTGGTGACTAAAACATATGGTTGCTTTTACCTCACTAATTTTTTTTTGGGAAAAAAAAAGGTACAAAAAAGTTGCATTTTTGCCATTCTGCAGACCTATCATCAAAGTTTTTATAGTCACGCTCAATGCAGATACTATATACATGTTTTCTTAGTTCCCTTTGGGCCCCTGGATTCAAAAGGAGCCATGGATCATGTCAAAAGGATAATGGATCTCTTACAATTGGAACCTTGGGGGCAATGATAAAGTGCTAAATACAGCAAACATGAAAAAATTGGGTTTAGCATTATGACCTCTAGAAACCCATAGAAACCACTCAATATCTAGCCAAGTTTGTAGTCTATGATTAGATATGGTCACTACCTACAAAATACACACAATTGGCCTAAGAAACTAGCAATATTGAGAAAGTTATACTTGCTACTCTAAAATGTATCGTATTCTTCAGCAATCAAAAAACTCAACCATCATCATATACTATGCTATATAGCATATTTGGTCCCCCAAAACTCAAGGAAGATTAGCTTTATGTTATACATTACACTTACACAATCAAAATTGAATTTGGATATCAAGAAAGCCACCAAAAAAATCATAAAAGTGCTAATTTTGGCCAAAAAACAGGATTATGCAATTCTTGTAAATTGGTCATAACTTTCAATTTTAACACTTAGCTCTCCCTACAAGCATCAAAACATGTTGATAACTATGAAGGCCTAACCTCTATCCATCTAAACCTCACAAACATGAAGTTTAGAGTGGTATAGTTGCCAAAAATTGAAAAAAATCCAAAAACAGGACCCGTTTTTTCACACAGTTTAGGTTCAAAAATGTTGTGCAAGAGTAAGGTTAATGGTGAGATCGATACTAAAATAAAAATGATAAGTTTTTTTCAGCTCATAAGGCAACTTTGTGGATATATAGCACCTAGAAATTCATTTTCATACTCTTCAAATAATTCAAGCAAAATGGTCACTTAACATGACACAAAAGTGTCCAAGGACATGAAAGTGTCCTGTTACCATTCTAGTGTTAAAGCACTTTGTCTCCTCCTATGTTAGAAACTCCGTGCAACCAATCTGCAACTCTTGAAAAGACTCATTTGTAAAGGTATGCCCAATCTTTTTAGGATCCCTTAAACTTGGTTGCAAAGAAGCTTGCTCAATCTTTCCCCTGTTGTTGGGTGGTAAAGGTGAAGCTACTGGTTTCACCTTCTTTGCTACACTCTTGTATTTAATTAACATGGACTTATGGGCCAACTGTTTGGTTTGCTTTAAAGGCTTCTATTACTTGATAAATTTCCATAGAGCATACTTCCACAACTTCATTTTCAAGATGCAAACTAAACTCCATTATAGCATCAAGCTCACCCATAGTATCTACAAAAGAAAATTGCTCACACAAATCCAAAACATTTTTAGTAGGCTCTAGCAACCCACTCTCTTTCATGCCTATTTGTACATTATGTACATATTTTCTCTCACATCTCTCCAAATCTTCAAGTTTTGTAAAACATATTGATCCATTCCTTGACACCAAGGAGCCCGTTGAGAAAGTTTCACATATTTTTGAATCAGGCGAGACCCTTTTTCTTTCTGTACCACTACAATCCCGCTTTACAATGGTACTTGGCCAAAACCCCATCATTTTCCTATGATCATGAAACTCTTTTCTCACCTTTGGTAGAGGATGTTCTCTGAGGTTGTCACGATTTCTTTCACGGTTTACACAAACTATGAGAAATTGGACAACACGTTTTCCATCTTTGCTGCGTATCCTAGCATATACTGAACCATCGACCATTACCTTTGTTTCCATTCAAACTCCCACAATGTAGGGTTGTCCAAGGATGAGATGATATGAAGATGTATCTTGTACAAAGAAGTTTTGGTCAATTTTTACATCACCTATTGTCACCTTCACACCTGGACGTGCTGCATACAATTCACCGGATGAATTGTTTGCCACTTTTACCATCCATCCATGATCTGTGTACATCGGCCATTTACACTTGTTGTAGAGACTCTTTGACATTATGTTTATTTTTGAACCATGGTCAATCAAGGCAACAAATGGCTCTTCAAGATCACCTACCTTGACCAAAGTTTTTGTAGTAGCCCTTGTCCAGTGACCTCATGAATAGTAGCTCCTTGGAATAGCTTCAACTTCTTCATCATCATTTGAGAAATGCACTTGCTTCACTCTCCCACTAGATTGGTAGCATCCTACCACACCTCCATCATCCTCCTTATTTTGCAACTGCATCCCTTGTGTCTTCATGGTTTCTCCTTCAACCTATGGACAAGAAACTTCAACAAGAGTTTGCCACTTTCGCTTGATGATGTCAATGATCTCCTCATGGAATTCACGCTTTGCAATGCCAAGAACTTCTCCTAGAGTAAACTTGATCTTGCTATTCAAAATCCTATCCTTCAAGACTTTCTTTAAATATGTAGCAACCTCAATACCAGATTATAGTTTATAAGTTGGGCCTTTTGTCTTACCTTTTGTTGGCTCTTTCTTCTTTCCTGTTATAGACTCCTCCATGAGTACTACAAGTGGAGATGCTCCTTTGTGTCGGGGGTGTTTGGAAAGGCATTGAGTCGCTTCTTCCCCGACTTCTAGAAGCTCTTTTTGATGGTCCTTCATCAGCATTCTCACACCTATGCTTCTCTTCTACAATAGCCTCATTTTGTTGGCATTTTGTAATGTAGGCTTGCACTGACAATGAGTCCACTGGATTTTTCCATCCTGTTTCTAGACGTATGCAGTCACCTGCTTCATGTAGAATCTCTTTTGTAAGTTTTTCCTTTTTAGCTAATTCATGACATTTGGCCAAAGTTTACCATGATGGTCACTCACCTCTTCATCACTAAGGTGCTCAATTTTTACTCTGTAAGTAGCTGCCTCAACTGAAGAGGTGGCATAGTTAGTTGCCATATCTTCAACTAAGGTTTGTATTCCCCCCTTCCCAAAGTTAGTTCTCAAGGGTAGATCTGTCTCTCTTAAGTGGATTTTACCATCCTTAAAAAAGACAACATGTTTAGTCAAAGCATCACTGAAACTATCACAATCCCTTCTTACATGGTCTGTACTATCACACCAAGTACATCTATTAACAAAACATTCTTTGGGCTGTGGTCTTTGCCTAGGAAGTGGCCCTGATGGTTGGCCTTTTTCTTCAAGCTTTGCAAGCTTCACCTTCAAGTCACCCATTCCCTTCACAAGCTCATCTAGCATGGACTCATCAAACTTAGGAGCGATAAAAGTAGGCTTTACCATTTTGTCAGAAGTTGAGGTGGAAGGACTTGTAGTGTTTACTACCATCTTGTCCCTTCTTCTTTGTCGTTTGGCAAGTAGTGAGACAGCACCTTCGACTTCATTCAGTCGGTCTTTAGTCCTTGCTTAGCATCTTTATCTTCAAGAAGAAGCTCCAAATTTTCTTGAAACTCTTTACCTGCAACTTGTAAGAAAATATCTGTCTTCTCTACATCTAGTGTGGCCCTTTCTATCCTGGTGAGTTGTGCATAGCGCCACTCAAATTTCCTAAGTAGCTCTGTTATTGATAGTCCTTGCTTTGGCTTGACTACCCATTCTAAGAATGTCCTTTTGGTCCCTCTCTCAGAGTCCTCCATGAAATATTCCTCCTTTAAAGCTACTTTGAGTTTTTTCCAATTTCTCCCATGCCCATCTTTAATTCCTTTAACATGTTCCCTAATTTTTGGAGCAACAACTAGCTCAAAGCTTTGAATCATCTCACCTTCTGACATGCGATGTAGCTCCATCTCCTTCACATACTTGCGTAAGTACTTGGTTACATCTTTGCCGTGGAACTGATCCATTCTATTGACAACCGCTTGTATGGCCTTGGTTGCTGAAATCTCCCTTCTTTTAGTGACATGTTGTTGTTGCATGAACATTGCAAATGCTTGAAACATTTGCATTGTTGCTGGGTCAAAATGCATACCCTGTTGCTCAACATGATCACCCTTGGTTACCCAAAAACTCTCACCCTAGCAGATTCATGTCGGGTTCACCAAAAATATGTCGCCAAATTTGCACTCTTGCCAAGAAAGCTGTCACAAACTAGTGACGTGGCATACCACAACACACACACACACACACATATTCATTGTTAGCTACATTGATGACATGGCTACTCGTACACCCTCTGTAGAACTCCCAAATTGCTGACATGGCATTGTTGACATGGCAGGATGATGTGGCAAGCTGTACGGACGCTAGGGAAAATCGTGGTGGATTTTTCGGCAGTAGGAAAAAGCAGCACAATTTTTGGGGCATTGCTTTATTCCATGCAAAATTGGAGAGATTTTTGGCCTTGGTTTTTATTCTACGCAAGGGATGGAGAAGTTCTTGCTTTATTTTTATAAAAGCATAAGAGAGAGAGAACCTTGATGCTTTTAGAAGGCTTTTGATTTTTAGCTTTTAGGGGCTCTGCTTTTGGCAACCCTTGTACTCTTTAAATAAGCTGGCAGGGGCCGCATAACCTAGGAGCATTTGGACGCAGAGTCTGAGTGTGAGCACCTGCCCGAACTCTTGTACTTGGAACATAGATTAATATTAAAAGAAATATCAAAAGGGGCACCAATCTTTGGGGCCAATATCTCTAGGCACGGAACTTCGTCGGGCCAGTGTCAAATCAATTATGAACTGTGAATTGTTTTGAAGTGGTTATTTGTGCTATCATGGTAGATTATGGACTTGGAGTGTCCAAGTCTGTTACAGTGGTATCAGAGCATGGCCGATTTCTCTTCTACGGGAAATACGATCCCTATTTTTTTTTCCACGGCACCTATGGCTTCAGGCAAAGATCAATCGACTCCCTCGTCATCCGGAGATGTGGGAAGGTATCACAACGAAGATTCAAGCAAGGAGTATGGCCCACCTTGACCTACTAAGACGGAGCGTCAGGAGATGGAGCGTCGTCAATTGATTGGCGATGCAACAAAGATGATGCTCAATTTTGCAAAGGACCCAAAATTTACAAAATATATGAGTGAGACTTCTTTCAAGGAGGTGCACAAGCAGTGAGAGAAGACCACAAAACCACCCCAAAAACCCGCTCTCAAGAAACCTCCTACTCCGAAGAAGTATACAGA
This sequence comes from Adiantum capillus-veneris, assembly GCF_014529385.1. Lineage (NCBI taxonomy): Eukaryota > Viridiplantae > Streptophyta > Polypodiopsida > Polypodiales > Pteridaceae > Adiantum > Adiantum capillus-veneris. The sequence goes on along the minus strand of NC_140952.1, from coordinate 79,188,387 downwards.
GAAATAATTAGAAGAGGTGGTTGATGCACAAATTGCTCAACTTTTTGACGTGTAGAACAAAGTTAAAAAGCACGACAAAAAGCAAAAGAAAAGCACTGAATTCTCGGGTTATTTGGGTCGTCAGTCTGCGTTTGAAAAGGTAAGAAAGCAGAAGAAGCGTGTTCAATTTGAAGGAGTACCCAATTCTTCTTCTTCTTCTTCTTGTGATAGTTCTTCTAGCTCATCTGATTCGAGCGAAGAAGATAGAAAAGGCAAAAAGCGAAGCAAAAAGAAACTCTTTGAAAAGGGAAAGAAAAAGGCAAAGAAGTCTAAATCTCGCCCCATGGTTGACAGTTCTATTGAGGACTTGTCTACATTAAGTTCGGACTCTGATGACAACAACTTTTATGCAAAGTAGAAGAATTTTTACAAAGCCAACCAGTATGACTTTCTCGATGACAAAAGTAAGAAAGTCCGAGAGTTTAAGAAAGGTGGACAGTCAATTAAATTTGACATGTTTTCTGGCTATAGAGATGCTTCAAAGGATTTGTCTTTTGTACAACAGTTTGACATCACTTTCGTGGGAGGGCGTTACTCCAAGCACTCTAAGATTTGGAGAGCTGCCTCTTACTCTAAGGGGAATGCTCAAACTTGGTGGCCCACACTTCTATTAAACAAGACTGTGCCAGTTAAATGACTGAAATTCAAGAGGCTTTTTATTTCTTCTTGGCTGACTCGAGAGTATGAACGCGACATACGAACTTCTTGGAACCATCTTCGGATGACCAAGAAGGATACAGTGGATGCTTATTGCAAGAGATTTTGGAGCTCTTTTCTACCCATCTCTTCATTTAAAAAGATATCATTCAAGGAATAGATTGAGCGATTTACCTTGGGTCTTCCTACAGAGATCCGAGATCACTGCTTGGAACAAAAGTTAGCTTCTATTCAGGAGTTGATGAGTCATGCAAAACGGGGTTTTTCCATTCACTCTAGTAGTTTGACCTACCCCACCCATGAGATGATGACACAGAGAGCCGAACAAACTTTGACAAATGAAAGTAGAAAGAGGAAGAGTAACCCAGAAAAGAAAGATACACGACCCAAGATTACTCCTCAGGAGCGGGCTCGCTTCATCAGGGAAGGGAAGTGCTTTGGATGGGGGGAAACTAGACATATCTCCGCAAAGTGTCCTAAAAGGCACAGAAAGAAAAAAAAAGACAAGCACGACGAGAGGCCTGAGAGTTCGAGAGAAGCTATATGACAAGGAAGAAAAGGCACGATGAAGACAGAATGGTTCCAGATTGTGTGGGTATCGATCCCAACACGTTGGACGAGAGTACATAACTTTGTTGAGCTTGGGGCAAAGTGAAGGACCAAGAAGCCCTGATCTTCTTTGATGGAGGAGCCAAGGCCAACTTCATTTCACCGGAATTAGCGGCGCGGCTCGAGATCACTCCCGATCGGATGGGATCACTTTGCGGAGGAAGTTCTAGCGGCACCCGGCAGGGACATAGCCATTACACCTGTCGTTGGCAAACTTTGGTTGCATTATCAGAGGTATTTGGGACATGAGGAATTTTACATAATGCCTTTGGAAAAGGTTGTGATGTTCTCTTGGGAATTCCCTGGTACCACAAGAACAACACCGTGGTCGACTATCGGGCGAGGAAAGCAACATTGACCATAGAGAAGGGTAGAACCATTGTACTTGACATCAAACTTAAGGGTGAGTCTGTCCCTATTGTATCGGCTTTGGCCATTTCAAAGTTAATGAAATCCAGTTTGTTTCTTTACTCGATCTTTATGAAAGAGTTGAGTGATGAGGATATGACAAGTATGTCTGAACTTGATAAAGAACGCCAAGATTTTCTCCACTCTCATGCCGATTGCTTCTTGGAGGGCCTACCAGGCGAGTTACCACCCGCTCGTCCTGAAGATCATACCATTGATTTGATACCTGGAAGCACACCACCGAACCGGCCACCTTACCATGTGAGTCAAGCCCTAAACAAAGAGATTATGAACCAAGTGAAGACCTCTTGGAAAAGGGTCTTGTACAACCTAGTACTTCACCGTATTTCTCTCCAGTGTTGTTGGTTTTGAAGAAAGACGGATCTTGGAGAATGTGCATCGATTATAGAGCTCTCAACAAAATCACCATCAAGAACAAATTTTTGATTCCTAGGATCGATGATATACTTGACAAATTACAAGGATCCTCGTGTTTTAGCACGATTGATTTGAAGAGTGGATATCATCAGATTCGAATTGCGCTGGGAGACGTCTACAAGATAGCCTTTCGGACGACTGTTGGGTTATTTGAGTTTTTGGTGATGCCTTTTGGCCTAACCAATGCTCTTGCGACATTTAACCAGATGATGGACAAGATTTTTCGAGAGTACAGGCTATTTGTTGGCACTTTCTTTGACGACATCATTGTTTTCTCCAAGAATGAGGCACAACATAGAGATCATCTGCTTCAGGTCTTTCAGGCATTATGAGATCACAAGTTAGTGATTAATGCAAAGAAAAGTGAGTTTTTCCTACCAAAGATACACTTTTTGGGACACATTGTCTTAGCAGCAGGAGTGCAAATGGATCCGGCCAAGATAGAGACTATCTGTGATTGGCCCGATTTGAAGAATTTCCATGAAGTTAGAAGCTTCTTGGGATTTTGTTTGTACTATAGGCGGTTCATTCAAAAGTTTGCAGAGGTTGCTTCCCCTTTGCATATCTTGACACAGAAAGGAGTCCCTTTCTCATGGGGACCCAAAGAGGTGACTGCCTTTTAGACTTCGAAAGAGAAATTGACTATGGGACTAGTTTTGACTTTGCCGGACTTGCAAAAGTCATTTGAGGTATATTGTGATGCTTGTGGTCGTAGTCTGGGTGCGGTCTTAATGCAAGAAGGCCATGTCATTGCTTACGAGAGGCGATTGTTCTCAAGGTCGGAATTGACAACACAGATTTATGAGAAAGAGCTTTTGGCGGTTATCTATGCTCTTACTCAGTGGCAGCACTACCTACTCAAAGTGGATTTTATTGTCTTTACAGACCATCAGAGTCTATGCTACTTCTTTTCAGAAGCAGCTATCGAAAAAGTAGATATGATGGGTAAACATCTTTTCACAGTTTCACTTCGAGATTGTCCATGTGCAGGGACAAATTAATTTGGTGGCACATGCTTTGTCTCAAAAGCCATTGATTATGGCTATTTTCATGATTCACCATAGGAGCTTCGAGGATATGGTCGACTAGTATGCCACAGACTCGGATTTTGCAGACTTTTTCACACGGATATGGGATGGGGAGACAATAGTGGGATATTCCATTTGGGATGGCTACTTGATGAGGAAAACCATGTTGTGCATTACACAGTCGTTGAGGGAAAAGGTTAGCCGAATCACTTAGCAAGACTGTTTGTGGCCCAGATTTTTAGACTACATGGAATGCCTAAGACAATTGTCTCCGACAGGGACCCCATATTTACAAGTTTGTTTTGGAAAGCAATTTGGGAGAAACTTGGCACGCGGTTGCAGTTCTCGTCATCTTTCCACCCGCAGACTAACGGGCAATTTGAGATTGCCAATTCAGTGGTTTTAGATTTATTGAAGTCTTATATCTTGGATTAGAAGACTCAATGGGAAAAGTATCTACCTTTGGTGGAATTTGCCTACAATAACACGGTACACTCTTCGACGGGGAAGTCACCATTCGAGATTGTTGAAGGTGCTGCGAAGGTTCCACGCTTCCTAAGCATGAAAGATAAGATTTTTGAAGCTGATGATTATACGTGTGACTTAGACATGGCTTTTGCCAAAGTCCACGAGGCTTTGCAAAAATCTCAAGAAAGACAGAAAAAGACAGCGGGTCCCCTGAAATTGAAGGAGGATGATTGGGTGCTCTTATGTTTTGAGAAGGTGCGCCTGAGAAAGAAGAAGGGAAAGGAGAGGCTTTTTCCAAAGCTTAGTATGAGATAATACGAACCTTTCCAGATCTCCAAAAAGATCAACGATGTCTCCTTTTGACTGAAACTACCTAACACTTGAAGGATTCACAATGCATTTCATGTGAGTCTCTTGAAACCTTTTAAAGGTGATGTGCCCAAAGAAGGGGATCCTGATAAGCAACCCGACGTGGAGGAAAACAAGGAGATCCTTGATCCTAAATAGATTTTGGCATATAAGGACAGAAAGATTAAGGGTAAAGTACGAAGGCAGTTCTTGTTTAAATTCAAGAACTATCTTGCATTGGATGCAAAGTGAATGGAGGGAGGAGGACCTAGCAGATAATCCTCAGATTGTGACCCTTTACCTTGAAGCTTTTGGTTTAGAATAGTCTATTCCAAATGGAACCCAGAATTCAGCTTGGCCGTAGATTTGGTGTAGTGGGATGCACAAGAGGGGAGTTACTCCGCTCCTTTTTCAACAGATGCCTTGATTTTTAGAAGACTAGAGTCATTGATGTCTCTTTGAGCTTCAGGGATATTGAGAGCTGACAATATTCTGTTGTATGACTTTATGAAATGGAATTCCTGAATATAAAACTGATTTGTTCTTGACTTGTTTTTAAGTGCAGGAACCGATAGACGAAATGACTGTAGCATTTTGGTCTAAACGATCTCGAATAGACATGGTTGCAATAGGGGTTAGTCAATCGGGCATCTATGAGGTCCCGACTAGATCTAGATGCAATTGCTAACTGCATTGCCGATAAATCATGCTCTAAGATTCAAATGAATGTTGAATGTGATTTGTCCTGTGATGTCCTGTGATGTAAAGTGATGTCCTATGATGTCGAGTGATGTGACTGTCGATTGGTACATGTGCTAGATGTGTATTCCTAGTCCGTAGGTACTAACAATCAGTGTCTGCTAAGCCAGTTTATGGCTTTTGTCTGTTCTACAGGCGTAATCGAGGGCGATTACAATGCTTTCAAGAGGGGGGTATGTCACAAACTGGTGATGTGGTGTGCCACAACACACACACATATTCACTGTTGGTTGCATTGGTGACATGGTTGCCCGTACACCCTCTGCAAAAATCTCAAATTGCTAACGTGGCATTGCTGACGTAGCAGGAGGATGTGGCAGGCTATACGGACCACAACGCAAATTGAGGTTGATTTTTCGGTGACGGACGCAAAGCGGACCCCGAACCCCGACGGCCTCTAAAACGCCGGGGGCCGAATGGCTCGCCTCGAGCCTGCCACGGTAAAGCGAACAGGGGGCACCACCTAGCTTTGAGCGGCTAGGACACAAAGCCCACGGTGATAACCGCAAGCCTACACCCCGAGAGAGAGAGAAAAGGGGAGAGAGAGAGAGAGAGAGAGAGAGAGAGAGAGAGAGAGAGAGAGAGAGAGAGAGAGAGAGAGAGAGAGAGAGAGAGAGAGAGAGAGAATACTTGCAATTGATGAAAACAACCTCGGGGGTGTGAGGGTGAGTTATTTCTGCAATATTTACAAGGTGGCAGGCCGTGATGATAGAGAGGTAGGGAGAGGAGATGGTGCAACCTACTTGGTACGTTCTCTAGGGCGACTCAATGATGGTGAATACTCATTGCCAAGAGCGTGCATACGTGTGTGCATCGACCATTGGAGTCGAGAGGTGGATGTGGTTCCCTTCGCATGGTGCAATTTCCAAGGCAAACCCAACACACAAGACCCCCTCCCCGTGATGGTGATGGTGTCAATACCTCCTACTACACTCTACCCAATGCTTGGTTCCACATAAGTTGCCCCCCCCGATAGTGACCTCTCAGTGCCAATTTATAGGTGTTGGCTGCTTGGATTATGGTAATCCCAGTGTGGTTAGGGTAATCTTAATCGGGGAGACAAAGCAAGTGGTGGGCCCGGTGTGGTTGACCCTTGCTTTGTTTTGGGGAAGGTTATTAAAAGATGGGAATCTCTAGGTGGGCCTTTGTCACCATCACCTAGAGAGAGGATATTTACAAAATGGAAATTTACAATGGCTCGGGTAAAAACTGAAGATAATGGTAAAATAACCTAAAAATTACTGGGATGGCGTCGTGGTTGCGTGTTGTCGGCAAATGGCGTGCTGCCGGTGAGTCGGTGTCGAGCGTACTTCTTTTCGGAGTCGGCCGGGGCATGCCTTTGGCGCATTTCTGTTTTTTGTTGTTGGCGGCGCGTGCTTTGGATCCTTCTTCTTTTTGTTTGTTGATGTCGTAGCCTTTTCCTTCGTACTGCGGTGCGATGCGTATATACGTGTGTGTATGTATTTGTGCATGAGGCGGGTGTGTGTGTGTGTTTTGTATAGGTATGTGTGTGCGAAAGCGTGCGTGGGAAGGGGGGCTTATATATATATATATATATATACATTATATGTATATATATATGTATATATATATGTATATATATATATATATATATATATTATTATTATTTTTTAAAAATTTTTTTTCTTCTGCGGATGGCCGACGGCTTACTCTTTTGCGCAAGGCGGAAAGGGAGGGGGGGGGGGGGGGGGGTAGGATAGGGGCTGTGAGTGTGTGTGTGTGTGTGTGTGTTGTGTTGGCGTATTTGCTGCTGCCCGCATGGCGTGTGTGTGTGTGTGTGTGTATCGAATGCAGCGCGTGGCGCACAACGCATGGGGAGAGAGGGGAGAGGGGGGGGGGGGTGTTGTGGGGTGTGTGTGTGTGAGTGAGAGGGAGTGTGTGCGTGTGTGTTGGACTGCAGTGCTTCCTGGGAGAGAGAGAGAGAGAGAGCTTTGGTGTGGCCTGCTGGTATCCGGATGAGAGAGAGAGAGAGAGAGAGAGAGAGAGAGAGAGAGAGAGCTTGGCATGGGCGTGAGAGGGAGAATGAGGGAGAGGGGGAGGGGATAGGGGTGAGGGGATAAGAGATAGAGGGAGTGTGTGAGGGAGAGTGAGGGGAGAGGGGGAATGGCGGGGTATGGGAGATGTGTGGGTGAGAGGGAGAGGGGGGGGGGGGGGGGTGGTGTTGTCTTGCATGGGGCTTGAGGACGAAGGGGAAATAAGTCAATGGGGGGGGGGTGTAAGGGAATATATCTGCGGGCAAAACGTGGGGGTGTGAATGAGCCGAGGGAGGGTGAGGCGAGCGGTGAGGGGAAGAGGGAGGAGGGGTCGGGGGAGGGAATATTGGCGGGCCAAAGAGAGGGGGGGGGGGGGGGGGGGAATGAGGGTAGAGGGTAGTGGGAGAGGGGATAGGGTGAGTGTAAGGTGGGGGGGGGGGGGGGGGGGGGGGGGGGGGGGGGGGGGGGGGGGGGGGGTCTCACGCGGCTCACGCCGAGGGAGCATGAGAGAGGGGTTGGGGGTTCCTTCTCTGAGCTTCTGCCTGGCCGGGGAGGGTAAATCAGGAGGAGAGAGATATTAGGAAAGGGGGTATGTAGGGAAAATGGGGGGGAGAGAGTGCGAGGGTTTTATCCGATGCTTGTAGGGCGGGACGGGAAAACAAATAGGTTACGGTGGGGGGGTACTGAGGGGGGGGGGGGGGGGGGGGGGGGGGGGGGTGAGATGAGTTTTTTTTCTTTTTTTTTCTTTGATTTCCGAAAGTCGGCTATCATTAGCCCTCTCTCTTTTGGCTAGAGGCATTCATGGTTCTAGCCCTTCTTCAGTTTCTTTAGCTGTAGAGTTAGAGGGTTCTCCCTCTTTTGGAATGTCTAGCACGAATTTTGGGTCAAACCTAAGGAAATACCTCTTCAGTCTCCATCCATTGACTCTAGTCTTGTGAATTCTCCCATCTGCTTCCATCAGCTTATAGATGCTGTTGTCGTAGCGCTTCTTGATGATGAATGGACCTTCCCATCTGGGTTGAAATTTCTTATCCTTCCTGGTATCAAATTTGTTGTCGTACCGTAGCACTAGCATGCCTTTTTCCAGTCCTTTCTCTTTAAGCCCTTGATTGAAAGTGAGTCGGCGTCGTTCTGCTTGTGCTGCATAGTGATTGATTGCTTCTTCCCTATCCAGTTGGAGTCTCTCTAGATCCAAGATGTGGTTTCAAAGGTTAACGATTGGACGGTGGGTCTGGCTGGCCAAGAATCGTAAGCTGGCTATTTGTACCTCAATGGGTAGAATTGCCTCCTTCCCATAAACTAGATGGAAAGGGGTGAAACCTAGTGATGTTTGGAACGTTGTTCTGTAGGCCCAAAGAGCTGCCATGAGATGTTTATCCCAATCTCCTGTATGGTTGTTCACCTGTTTTGTGATGATCCTGCAAATCATTCCATTTACCTTCTCTACCAGACCATTGCATTGTGGATAGTATGGTGTGGAATGCCGATGTGTGATGCCTAACTTCTTCATCAATTCTCCTACTACATCACCTCTGAATCCTGGTCCTCTATCTGATATTATCTCAAGAGGAGTGCCAAAATGGCAAACGATATGCTCAAAAATGAACTTTGCCACCTCTTGGGCTATAATGCGGGTGGTGGCCGTTGCTTCTGCCCATCGCGTCATGTAGTCTACACCCACTATGATATATAGTTTACCTGATTGGGCCCTTGGTAAGGGACCAATTGCATCTATTCCCCATTTCTCAAACGGACCATATGAAATGATAGGGGTTTGTGGCTCGTAGGTTAGCGTACGATCACTGGCCACTTGACAAGCCCTACATGTTTTACACCAATGGTGTACATCTCTGTTCAAACTAGGCCAAAAGTATCCTGCTTGTAGAATCTTCCTACTAGTGATATCTAGAGCAAAATGACCACCGCAGACGCCGTCATGGCAGCTTGAAATTACCTCTGTGATTTCACTGGAGGTTGGCACCCGCCTGAGAATTTGATCCTTGCTCTTACAATACAAGTGGTCGTCTATAAGGCGGTACCTAGTAGCCTTCCTTACCAGCCATTGTTTTTGGCCTTTAGTGTGTCCTGTTGGACACTCCCCTGTATTCAGAAAGCTGATGATATCAGGCATAGCGTTGTGAGCGGGATGAAAACACACACAACGCCTCTATAACGACCCGACACACACTCTTGGAAAGATACACACACACACTATGGGGAACCACTCGGCTTAGACAACACACCTGGCCGAGACAGAGAACACACCTCTGGAGTGAGAGGAGAGAGACTATCCACTTGCCCACTCCACACACACACACACACACACACACACACCCAAAAAACTCAGCTCAAAAGAGGAGAATTTCTGATGTTTAGATACAATTGAGCTTGGGCCAACACCAATGGGGCAAATAGCTCACACACTATGGGTGAAAGAAGCCAGATACAATCACAAACTGGAGCAGAAACTTCGCTCATAGGAGGAACTTACACAGAAAAACAGCAGGAAAAGAGTGAGGAATTTGGCAAAATGGACAGCGCCATCGCGTCCGGAACGGCCCAAAACCCCAGTCTACAATGTCAAAGTGCTCAAATCCGACCTCGGATGAGCAGTTTACGGCCAAAACAGGCTCCAAAATGGGCAAAAACACACCTGCGGCTGTTCCTCCTCTCTTCTCCACGTTTTTTTCTGGTCTTCTCTCAGTTTTTTCAGTTCCCACACTTAGCCTTTATTAGTTGGGCACCCTTGGCCTTTTAGATGACCTCAAACGGACCCCGAACAGGCCAAAAACTGACCTCGCAGTGCATAGTTGTCACCTTTTTGCATCATTCGCACACCTGGCACTCAGCTTTTTTCCAATAATGCATCTCGCCACCACGTGAAGTGGCCCCAAAAAAGGTCCTCATGATGACCTTTCTGCATAATTCTCACAAGCAAACACCCACGTTGTGTCCGTCCTCATCTGCGTGCAAATATTGACCTCGTTCGCCCTCCTGACGCCACTAGATGCCATCTGACGCACCTGCTGACCTCACGTCGTCGGCCCGCGGATAGCTTCCTCGAGAAGTTTTACGCGCTACCAACTCCTCATTATTGTAGAAAAAACACACTGGTACTGGTAATAGTGAAAATCGCTGCACTATGTACATGTTGTCCTACCTGTACACATGTGGGCCCCACGTAACCACCTGGCTAAGGAAAATGGGCAATCCTTTATTTGATGCACC